>NC_047671.1:60997152-61297152 GCF_011762505.2 Arvicanthis niloticus | reverse complement strand
TCGGTTTTTTCCTAGACATCAATCATTGTCCAGCCTTCTAGCATGAGTAATTGGCGAATAACAGGTAGGAACACCTGGCCGTGGGATCTTGGGGGTCCATAGCTGAAACCTGGCAAGGAAGAGCATCCAGACTGTGTATAAAACAGCCCAAAGATCTGCCAATGCTCTCTCCTCTAGGGAGGACTGTTATAGCCCCTCCCTTCTTCCTGTCATGTTCATCTCTCCTGGTGTTCTCCACTGGAGCCCTTACTTCCTGTCCCTCCTCTTCTAAGTCCAAAGAGGGTGAAGATCATATACTGGCACTTAGCACAGGGCCCAGCAGGTGGCTGTGGGGCCTAACATTTTTGGAACAATTGGATGGATAAATAAAACACTTCCTGGGAAGGGAGCACTGGAGACACAGCCCAATGGGTAGAGTCTTTGCCTAGTATCTTTGAAGCCCTGGATATTACAGTTAGCGCCGTATAAGCTGAATGCAGTGGCATGGAAATGTAAGCCTGGGATTTGGGAAGTAGTGAGAGGAGGAAGAGGAGAAATTTGAGGTTATCCTCGGCTACATAAGGAGTTGAGTTTGGACAGAGAGAGGCGGGGAGGGGCAAGCCTGCTTGTCTTCATTGAACCCCACCTTCACTCTGTCCCTCAGAGCCTTCTCCTAATAAGGCACCCATTTGTTTAATCTAATCCTGCCTTGGGGTTCCCTTTCCTGTGGCCCAAAGGCCTAGCACCTGCAGCTGAGAAGCTTATGGGAGTTAAGATCCCAAGGACTAGACAAGAAACCAAGACAGGAACAGAGCCTAACCTTTCAAAGTGCTCTCATTGTGTGCAGCTCACAAGGACAAGAAGGGGGAAGCACAGGGTTAATGGGAAGGGACACTGATCAGAGACCTCATGGCCTTCCGAGGCAGTGATAGAAGGCAGCGGCTGAGGACTAGGCTGTCTCCAGGGGCACACGCCTCTGCTGCTGCTACACTCCTCCAGTGTCATTTAATGTTTGCAGTTAAGTATTTACAGATACGTTCCCATGGCAACCGAGGCCTCAAAGTTACTCTCACAATTCTGTTTTTTTTCAGATGTGTTTCTCTGCCTGAGAGCACAGGGGTTCTTGGAAGCTGGCCAGGTTGTGAGTCATATTCCCAGCCCTGGGCTCCAGCTATCCACTCTGCCTCCCATTTTGGAGGCCAACAGCCTGACCCCACACATTCCTAAGGCCAACGTCCCTAGCTCATAGGGCTGTCAGGCAATTTGTTCTTGGGTCTGACACTCAGAACCACCAGCCTTCACTATCCAGGTCCTCTCACTTTCTGGATTGATTACCAGCCTCCTGTCTCTATTCCGAACTTCCTTAACCCCACCAGACAAATCTAAGCCTCTGGGCCACCATACATGTGGAGGGCAAAGTCTTTACTGTAGCCTCTGGCCCTTGGCTCCTGGGAGCCTGCAGTTGTTGATGCTTTCTGGGTGTATTCATTGTCTCCTGTGCCTCATCTCTCTCATGGCAGTGCATGTGAGTCCCTATCCATGGGTTCAACCATTCATTCTGCATCCTGGCTTTGGGCTATGCATTGTTCAAGGAGAGGAAACAGAATCAAAATGTTGAGTTCCTCAAGGCATAGAGCTGACCCCCCCAGTGGAGGAGGGGTGGGCAATGATTAAGAAAAGATGGAGGGATTGGCATGTGAATGAAGTTAAAGCATGACATACGGGCGGGCCTTGGTGAGAGGGATGCAGGTGCAAGACAAGTGAGTGGAACTGGGATCTAGAGGGGCAACGCCTACCAAAGGGAACAGTTAGGACAAGGGACTGAACAAGAGTGTTTGAGAGGCACCCAGGGAGCCAGGAGGTGGGGAGAGGTAACCAAGGCATCACAAAGGCAGCAAGAGCAGGGTACCTAAAAACTGAACTCACATCTGAGTGCAAATGACAAGCCCTTGCTAGGACCACTACGGTGAATGGAATGACACATCCAGGTGAACTGTTTATCCTGGAGGCTCAGAGCCAACAGAGTGTGGAAGAGGGAGGATGGATAAGGAAGATCCATCCTCCTTATGTGGGAGATGACACAAGACTCCAGTGTTCCCTTCTGTGACCCCAGCTGTAGGAATGGCCAATCACCATACATGTCCCCAACATCCCCTTAGTACCATGCATGATCTTGGTTTTGCCTAATCCTCCAGTGGATGCTACCCCAGAAGGAAGACACGGGATTACCTCTAGTGAACCAACACCTTTCTGGGCAAACTCGCTGCCTCCAGCTCCCAGCTAGCATTCCCTGGGAGGACTGCCTCCCTGGGAGGACTGCCTCCCTGGGAGGACCGCCTCTGCCATGTTCTCCCTCTCCGCCTATGCTTGGTGAAAAGTAAGATGTTGGCCAGATGACTCCTCCCACCTCAGCGCTGCCCTCCCCTGGAGACTCACCTATTCTAAGCTGCTCTTCTATTCCACAAGCACTGAGCGTTTCTTGAAACCCCTCTCCTTCAGACCCTCCTAGAAGCTAGAAGGCACTGGCTGTCAATAGTTCTGCCAGTGGCTGTAGCACTATTATAGCCTATGTAAGTTGCTACCTTCAAGTGAACTTGCACTTCACGAAGCCAGGGTATCCCTGCTAAGATAGAACCTATAGAAGGTAGCACTCTGCAGGAACTGTGGCACCTGGCAGGTTGCTAAGCACACAGGGAACTGAACATGTTTCTGGGAACAAGAACCTACAGGATTAAGTTTGGCCATGGCAGGGAAGGCATTCAAGACTCTCTGGAGCCGTCAGAAAATCACAGGACACTCCAGGAGCACATATATGGCATAGAAAATGGGTAGGAGCACTTTCTTTGTCTCTCCAAGTAAGGACAAGCCAAGCAGGAGGCTGGAGAGAGGCAGTGGTGGATGGAGGGTGGGTGGAGCCTGCTGTCTGAGGAGGCTGAACTGGCTGGGATCTAGGGCAGGCCTTGCTATAATGTTAGCCAGTTCGCTCCTACCCTCCCTAGCCTCCTGCAGTGAGAAGAGATTAATTGTTGAAATCCACAGGAGGGGGGTCTCTTTCCTTCAGTACCCACCCCCAAAAGAAAACAGTTGTTGAAATTGAAAAATGGTGTTCAGTGAAGGGTTTAAAGACATTTTGAATTTAAAACATATTTTAAAGGTCATTTTAAGCAGTAATTATGTTCTAATGGTGGGGCTCTTAGCAAAAGGCAAGAGCCCCTTGGTTACATTAGCCCAATGTGAAACAGCAAGAGCGGGTTTCCAGTACTCCTCAGAACCTAGCCGAGGGGCATGGCGGGGGCAGCTGCTGGGGAGATAAGCTGAGTACAATCTGTACTTCCTTCCACACCTATACCATGGCCACCGTGGGTTCCCAGCCGCTGATGTTGCTGCCACATCAGTGACATGGAGACTCAGAGGGAGTGGAGCATGCAGGCTGGCCCTGTGTCTTTCCCTTCCACTTCTAAATACTGTCTTTTGTGAGTGCTTCCGGCAGTGGGTTCTTCAATCATTGTGGAACCACTATGTCTGGGATAGGGGTGAAGGGGTGACCCTGAGCTAGTGCCCAGGCTCCAAGGCCCATGTCTGTGAACTGTATGACCTCTGGTCTACATTACTTTAGGACGGGATAAGGACACTGGCTATTTGAAAGTCACCATTTTCTACCCTCCACCTCCAACTAACAGCTCCGCAATCCAGCCCTCAGCCTGAGTTCTTTTTCTTGGAGCATGCCTTGCTTCTGCAGGAAACCACACCCATACAGTACTTGTGGATGGAAAGGCTGATACTGAAAACACACTGTGAGGACTTAGTGTTCGCCAGACTTGAGGGAATCTGGAAGAGCTAGCCATAGGTGAGCACCCTGGAGGTCCCTTAACAAGGGAGACAGCAGACTGCAGGAGCTTGCAGCTGGGTTTGTAGTACCACAGGCATTGCATTTAATTTGGAAGGGTTTCGTGACTAAGATATGCGGATCATTTAGGGAAGGACAAACTAAAGAAGGAATAACCAAATGCTTTGAATAAAGAAGTAAGCTGCGGACTTTCTGTTTGGGTCGATGTCATCATAAGCTTCAGCCATGTCCTGAAAGATAGACTACACAGGCAGTGGGCAGGGAACGCAGAGTGCATCTGGGACAGGACTCTGTACAACACTCAACTCTACCAATGAAGTCACCTGTGCTTTCTTTGAGCAAGAGTGGGATCAGAGTACCCAAACTGATATCCATAGGTATAGGTCTGCACCTGGGGACAACACGTGCATCACTTAAGAGAAGACTGGGAGCAGGTAGGGGCTAGTGGCACGGGAGAGTCAGCCTCTGAGTGCAGCAGTGCGCACTGGGTGTGTAGGGATGTGGTCTGGGACTAGCCCAGAAGGCAGCTGTGGGTGGTAGGGACCGAAGCAAGGGAAAGGGCGAAATATAAAAAGACCCAGGAGTGGCGCAGCGCCGGGCCACAGCGTTATTAAACTAAAGCATCTTATAAATCTCGAGCCATTAATAACAGGCTGCCTCCACGTCGGGATAATTTATTCAAATTGCGGGTCCCGGGATGGAAGAGCAGATGTTTCAGAGCTGTTGGTGTCACTGAAAGAGTTCCAGGGGAGGAGGGGCATGCTGCTGCATGCTGGTGGCACGGGCTCAGCTCTGCCCGCTCTGTTCCTCTAAGGAATATCTTCATCTTCTACTGAGCAGGCCACCAAACCCCTACTCTGGGAAAGGCAGGACAAGGTCCTTAAGGGACAACTAACTTAGTTCAACACACGCTAAAGAACTGTCTGGAGAGACAAGCAGTCAAGTTGCCGCATCTAGAATGCGGTGCTGCTCTAACTGGCCTCGATTGGCCTATGGTCCCTGCTATCTTGGCTCATTGAAATAACAGTTCTCAAAGGTTCTTTCCTTTACAATCAGGTCATCTGCTGATGGCCTGGAAGCAAACCCCAGAGTCTCATTTGTATCCCGTGTCCAACTGAGCAGTAATCTATGGATGGTTTGCCTCCTGCTGGGAAAGATGGCCGGAAGCTAGGCTAGGGGTGTCCTTCCACTCAGATCAGCCCTCTGGGTCAAACCTGGGTCCTGTAGTGGGGTGGTGGTAGGTGCATCAGGATTTCAGGCTGGGGGTTTGGCCACAATTCCTAGACAGACTCCAGGAAATGAGAGTCACTGGTTGTCTGTCTAGACTCAGGAGAGGTTAACTTCCTCAGATGAAAGCTCTCCTGCCAAATTTCACCTCTCTGGCTGGGCAACTCTCACTCCATGATGCCATTTCTGTCCCTAACTCCTTTCCTTTCTAAGTGTCTAATGTCCAGGGTTGTGGGGGGCAGAGAGAAGGGGACACAGCCCTGCCTAAGTCTTTGTGTCTAGGAATCCCAATCTCCATGGAATCCACGTATGTGACCTCACAGGGACTTGCTCATCTTTACCGCTCACATTTTTTCCCCATCAGGAAGGACCTGAGTGGCTCCCAGTGTCCTGGCTTGTGCCTTGCAGTAGGTGAAGAGAGACTTCCTCCCGATTCTGTTCTGTGGCCCTGAAGAACTGCCTACTGAGTGACCCTGCCCAATCAGGGATTGCTGCGCCACCCCCTTGAAACTCTAAGTCTTAACTACTTGGGTTTACAGAGGAGGCTCCCAGCTCCTTGTCCTGGCCATGTCCTGTCCCTGATGTCATACCCTGGTGAGTGACGGTTGGAATAAAAGAAGTGTCACATAAGAGGCACACTCATCTCTTCCCTGAAATCAACCTTGATCACACGCCACCATCGTGTGTTAAGAGGAAAAGGAAGAGTCCCTGCTCTCTTGCACCTGGTCCTGACATGTAATGATACTCCTCAGGTAGGGTTCTTATTAGAAAAATTTCTTAGGCAGACCCCACCCTTGACAGGACAGCATCAGATCCCGGTGTACAATGAGAGGTTGGAGAGATGCCTTTTGCCACTTCTGGGATCTGGCTACTCTAGATATAGGGGCTGCTGGGAGAACTTGTCAGTTGCCTAGGATGAAGCTGAAGAAACCACCAAGGCCTCCAGCAGGACAGGTGAGGGAGCTGGGAACGTGTGGTGGCCGCCCCTCCCCCACTGTTCCCTGTCAGCATGGCTAGGAGGGTCAGTGGTAACTGTCAGTGCTGTGCTTCTGCTCCAGGCACATTGGACCTCCTCCACAGCTCAAGGTTCATTTCCAGTGAAGGAGAGAGCGCAGCCCACACTTGCAGGGCAATCAGCATGCTCTGTGATGAATGGAGCCTGTGTCACTCAGCGAAAATGAATATTTCTTTGCGATAATGGCCAGATGGTAGCAACTCTCCGATCCAAATTAAAACATGCATGATAAATGCCAGGAAAACAGAGAAAGACAAAACCCCAACCTGGAGTGAATTCTCTCTATAAATCTTCCCTGCGCGCCCCTCCCCCCCCACAGTGGCCCTGCTAATAGCCATTAAATTATTAAGATGTGCTTCAAGGAGAATGCCAATGTCAGTGGTTCCAGCCCCCTGCCCACCCTTCCTCAGCCTGTGGGGCCAGAGCGCGTAGGAAGTCCAAAACGGAGGCTGCTTCTCCACCTGGCCCAACTGGGAAGAGTAGAACATTTTCAGACATGGACACAAGACAGGCATCATGAAGCAAGCATGACGGATACCCATGCCCAGCCACGCTCTGGGGAAGTCAGGTATATTTCTCCTTAAGCAGGGAACAGTCTCCATGGAGATGAGAAATTAACACCATGCCTGACTTTACAGTGCATGCAGAGGGCAGAAGAAGGTGTCTGAGCTAGAGAGTCAGGAACAGCTAAAGAAAACAGACTGAGGAGGGTAGGACCGGCAGTATGTACCTGGATGATGGGGAAGGTTCAGGAAGTGTGTTGCAAAGGTGGATGTGTGCTGGAGGTTCTGTGGCAGCAGATACTCAGGGCATACTGGGTTTGTTTATACTGTCTAGTGACAAAAGGCATCTGAATCTCTCTCTGCCTTTACTCCCATAGTCCTTGCCTATCTTCATGATCAGAGCCTGCATAGCAAGGGCCTCTTGTTCTCCTGATATGCTGACCAGACCTCCCTGTAGCTGGCCATCTTCCCACATCCAGCTCCTGTGGTCCCCAGACTTTTCCTCAGAGCCCAGGCCTTTTCCTCGTTGTCCACAAGCCAGACCCTAGCATTTTATTCTGGTATTCCTGAGACTCTTTCCCTGGACTGTTTGGCTTCTTAATATTCCCTGGATATTCTCTAGGCCATGGGGTCTGCATCTCTTATCTCAGTCTAGAATCATCTCCAACATGGAGAACCCTGCAGAAGGCCACTCAGATTGTCCCAGTTGGTGCAGGCCTCCCTCCTCTTATCCATGGCACACAGTGTCTCCATTGCCCATGTATGCCAACAGAGCTTATTCTTCTAGCTCATGAGCTTCTCCAGGCCCTAGAGCCTAGCAGGAGCTGGTAAATAGCATCCTAGGGCCACACGTCTGCCTTTGTGGTTCACAACCTTTGCAGGACAGGGGATGCCCTCTGATGGGAAAAGTCACTGCAAACTGACCATTTATACATAAGCTTCAAGCATCCTGAGATACCATGTCCTGTTACCCAGGGATGTTGACATCATAGGATATCCTTAGCATGGATCCCTGTTGATGTCTGTAAAACCTGTATTCCAGATGGGCAAGGCCCTGGTGATTCAGGCTGGTTTTCCTCAATAGAGCCTTTGTTGACTTTTACTGCCTGCTCCTCCCAACTGGTCTTCACAGTTATATGGTCTCAGATAGGCTCTTTCTGCTATTAGCTGGGTGGCACCTGAGTAGGTACAGCCTTGGACTCTTGCTGAGGTCCCTTGCACCCCTGTTCCCCCAAACCATGAGCAAGGAGTAAGAGATGCCATTCCAGACAGTGGTCCAGCCTTGTCTCTGTTGCTAAGGGGATGGGCTTGGATGTTGGAAGGACATGTTTCTGAGTCAGCATTTGTGAGAAGTCCCAAAGCTTTATGGGAAGTCAGCAAGATTGGAGGTGACCAGAAAGATAGAGACAAGAAGGTTAATGACTGACTATATGTCTCAAGGGGGGTCAACTCTCCTCTCCCAGTCCCGTTTCTCACTTCATAGATGGAGATGATGCCCAGCCAGGCACATAGGGACGCTACCAGGGAAGATGCTCTCACAACAGAAGCTCAGTGGCAGGCCAGGAACACTAGCGTTTCTCTCCATCTCTAGAGTCCCAGCAGCAGCTGCTGCATGCATTGACAAAACCCTGTTACCCCAACATTAGGCCAGAAGGGGCAGACTTTAAAATGAAATGACAATAGCCTTTTGAATCCAAAATAATGGGCACACACTCCACACTTGTGTACATAAGGGCTGGCTTGGGGGCTTCCGTCTCTTCATATCCTCTGGACCATACCTAAGGTCCTATTTTAGTGTCACATTTCCCTACTCTGGGCTACTACCCAGTCTTCTGGATCCAAGCCAGTGAGAGACCCTGTCTCAAAAAAGAAAGTAGGGCTGGCAAGATGGCTCATTGGGTCATTGGGTAAAGACACCTGCTGCCAAGCTTGATGACCCAAGTTCAATTCCCAGGATCCACATGGTAAAAAGAGAGAAGCAAACTCTTACTAGTTTGCCTCAGAGTTTCACACATGCACCATGACATATGCATGCACCAACACACGTACATAAACCAAGTCCCAGCTCCTCATTTCATTAAGCCGAGGTTCCTTCCCAACCAAACCCCTTATTCTATGGCTTTAAATACATCTGGAGCGCCACCCGCATTACCTGCCATCCTGGTCTCTAATTTCTTTGCTGTGACAGCCCATGTGCGTCCTAGCATCCTATTGTCTCCTCTTGGCAACCTCCCCTGCCCTGCTTTTCTCTGGTAATTCATGTATCCAATCTAGTGGAAGTTCCGCGGGGTACGATTTCTATTCGCACCTGATTCACCACACCTCATCAGAGGGCCTCACCCTGTCACCAGCTCTATTTTCCCATACGCCAACCTCTAAAAATACAATGACGAGTACATCAGCCGTGACGGGGTATCCCATAGTTTCCTACTATGCTCCATTTGCAAAAATAAGTTTAGGGGGTTGTTCCTAGCCTCTTTGCAATACGAGGATGCAGCCCTCAGAGCAGGTAGCTTTGTGGGAAATGCAGGGAGTTTAAAGTCAGAACTGCGATGGGAAGCTGGGGCGTATCTCTGCCAAGATCTTCACTTGACTCCTCACACCATGTGGCTGAGCAACCCCAGAACACCACTCGTATCATGTTATCTCCTAACCCACAAGACTGAGCATCTGTCCCCATACCCAACACCTCTGTTCAAAGTCCCCTGTGAAAATCAGGGTTCCTGTACCTTACTTACACCCTCAAAGCTGGACCCCTCCATCCTGGCTCACAGGGTGTCCCTCTCCTCCTTGGGTTTAGCTCATTTTCTCACAGATCAGCTCAGCTTCCACTCTCACTTCTGATTAACATAGCACATTTCCTCTTCCTGTTCTGCCTCTATAAACCCCTAATTATGGCCATGTTCTTATCAGATGGTCTTGATAATTATACCGGGAACCTGAGAACACTGGAGAACACTGGGTACGGCTCACCCTCAGAAGCTAGCTGGTCCTCTCTCTCTCATTGTCTGCATCATCCCTAGAAGTGGGAGCACCCTCCTGCGTGCTCACACAGTGCAGGGGACAGGCTGCCCTGAGAGTGGCAATGGGAGGCTTCACCAGAGGGGGCCTAGTCCCCTCTCTCTGTCATTCCTATTCCCAGGCGCACAGGCGGGAGGCACTTTTAAATATCATCCAGAAGGCCGTTTGCTATGATTAATACCCCACTTTCCCCGAAACCGTTGTTTGCTAAATTAGCTGGGGCCAGAGGGAATTTGTTGAGGAGCTAGAGTCTCAACTTAACTTTCTTAATGCTTAAAACAAAACAAAATAAAACAAAACAGAAAAACCTACTTTAAAACCGGAATGCAGATCAAGCCACACACTCTCCCCCCTCCCCCCCAAAGCTGAAAACCTAGAGTCCAGTTACATTCAGCAGGTTTGCAGTTAATTATATTTTCGCACCTATGGTGGGAGTTACAGATGTATTTATAACGTGTGTCTGCTCCACTGGAGTGCCTGCGACCTCCCTGGGGACCCTTCCCCCATAGAGTTGCCTCCCCAGCCACAAAGACCTGTCTTCACAGGTCTAGCTGGTGTAGCTGTACAAATTAGAGGAGGGTCCCTAGTTTTTTTTTTTTTTTTTTTAATTCTTTTTCTAGTGGAAAGAGAAAACAAAGATCCCCTTAAGTTGGAAAAATGGGCTTTTTTTTTTTTTTTTTTGAGAATGAAAGTCCCAAGATAGAGTGGAATTTGCCCCATAGTTTAGGGAAAGTAAGAGATGAAGATACTTAAGCCAAAATGAGAGAACGTGTGCACAGACAGGCCATTGGCCTTGATCAGCAGGGGAGCCACGCCTTGGTTAGACAGCCTGGCTTAGTCATAAGTTTGCCATCTCTCAGCCCTTCCAGATCTTTCAGATTGCCTGTATAAGGTCATGACAGGGACTGACCTGGATAACATTGTTATCCTATGTTTGAGATGAACATTGCTATGGTTTTTTTTTTTTTTCTTCAGTATTAATCTAAAATGAACCTGACACATGGGCTTTGAGGTTGGCTCAGGGGAAAACATGGTACAAATTCCGACATTCCAATGGTAACAGGGGTCAAAACAGGTATGAGATAGAAGACTAGAGGCCTGTGCAGTTGTTCTGGGGTGTGTGTGTGTGTGTAGTGGTAGTGTGCATGTGCGTGTGCGCATATGGAGGCCCAGGTTGACCTAGGGTTTTCTTTCATAGATGCCTTTACTTGTTTTTTTTTAAAAATTAATTTAGTTTTAGTTTAATTTAATTGCAGTTGGCCTTCCTTACGTTTTTGATTTTGTGTGCCTGGATGGGAAAGGGGCAGAGCACCCCTGTGTGGGGGTCAGAGACCAACGAGACAGTCTGTTCCCTCTTTCTACCATGTGGGTCATAAGGACTAAACTAAGGGAACCAGCTTGGCAGAAGGTACCTTTTTTCACTGAGCCATCTTGCCAACCACACCCTGCTTTTGAAAGACAGCCTCTCACTGGAGCTCCTGGAGCCAGGGAGCCTCAAGGATCTGCTTCTGCCTGCCCATCCCTGGAATCACATGCGTGCCACCTTGCTCAGCTTTGTTATGTGGGTTCTGCAGATTAAATGTAGGCTGTTATGCTGGTGTGGCTACCATTTTACCGACGGAACTATTGCCCCTTTCCATCTACATTGTAAGGAAAATGGGAAGGGCTAGGTGAGGTCCAGACTCGTGGGGTAGAGTAGAATCGTTTCTGGACCTCTCCAGGCCTACATAGTCTGGTGCCTAGCCAAAAGTGAAGTTAGCTGCCCTTAGTTTGCCATGGTATCTCCTTTGAGAGACTGCTCAGGGGAGGGAAGATGGTGCTGTCACAGTCCCCACGAGCCAGGGAGGCCCAGCTCTGAAACAAGTTCTGGTAGAGGGGCAAAGCATACAAATCCTGGAACTTGTACATGGTGAATGTGCCATCCAGTCCAGCACCTGAGACCTGCTGTGGGGACTCAGGAGGTGCAGGGAATGCTGAAGGGTGAACATTTTGTGCCCCAAAGTGTTGACATACAGCTCCTTTGGGTGGCTGCTGTGGGGCCTCATTCACCAACCACATTCTGCTGGCTATGGTAAGCTTCGCTCATCTTGCTCATCCCTGGATTCCCTGGGCAGCTCCACAGTAGAGGTCAGGGTGAGCGGAATCAGGACAAAGCCCTGTGATCTACACACCCAGGATGGGCTGATGACACAGTTCTCCAGCTCTCCTCTGCTCTGCAGCACCCCCCCCGCCCCCCCCGGGCCTGAGGGCTTCCTCGGCAGAACCCAGAGGGGGTACTCTTCTGCCAGAAGCTTTTGTCCAGTAAGTCATTCATTGCTTCCGAAGATGGAAAAATGGGCACTTTTGTGTGGTGTACTTCCACAAAGCAGGGTCAGCCTGCAAGTCCATTTCATTAGAACACACTGTAAATGGCCTTTGGAGTATAAGAGGATTGTATTGTTGGAAGAGCCCAGCGGTGAGAAATGCAGCATCTCGAGGTCAATAGTTATGGCCATGGGTCTCCCCGAGCCATGTGTCTGGACCAGAACCACGGCAGGAGGAGCCAGCTGCCCTGCCCGGACTCATAGCCCTCAGCTAGTCCCCCAAGGCCCCTGGGAACCCTTAGAGACCACATGTGGTCTGTCTGTTTAGAAACAGAATAATGCTTGCAGGGGAAATGAGGAACGAAATAGGATTTCAAAAGCCACAGGACCCGATGGGGCTACAGATGGTGGAGGGGCTGGGAGGAGGGAATGGGGCCTGGGTTTATGGTGGGGAACGTGGCCTCAGGGAGGGCCTGGGATCTGCATCACATGCATCGTGTCCAACCTCATTAGCTGGCCCAGCGGGACTCCAGTGCCAGGCTAGTGTGTCTGCCATGAAGAGAATGACGCTCTGAAGATGCTGGGATGGACTGGGGACAGCAAAAGGCAGCGAGAACACTGGCACCTGACTAGGATGGGTGGTGGAGAGGGCGCACCTAATGACCAATGAGAGAATGAGGGTGGGGTTCACACAGGTCATGATCCTCCCCTCCTTCCCTTACCTTCCAAAGTTCTACCAGAGATAGAAGTGATGGGACACAGAGATCAGAGAGAGAGGTGGGAGAGAGGGAGGAAGGGAAGGAGGGAGAGAAGAAGGGAAGGAGAGAGAGAGAGAGAGAGAGAGAGAGAGAGAGAGAGAGAGAGAGAGAGAGAGAGAGAGAGAGATTCAAGACCCAGGAGCAGATTGTACTGGGATGGTCAGCTTCAGGCACTTTTGCAAAGCTTGTTAGATATGTGGTGGGGGGGGGGGGTGAGATATAAAAGAAGTTTGTTCATTTTCTAGAAGCTTCCTTGTGGGTATGCCAATAGCAGCTTACAGAGTTACTTCTCTGTGCTCCTTTCCAGGCAGTGCTCAGAGCCCTTTCTCTCCTTAGTCTGTCTGCTTCAAGCCCTGTATCAGGGGTGGAGGGCGGGGTGGTCAGAAAGCTCCCTCCTCCTTCCTCTCTCACCTGACCCACCTCCATGAACCCATGAACCCATGGGGTGTCCCTCTAGGTCCCTTTAAGCTACTGTCTCAGCCCCCCTTCCGTGACGTGGGGAAAACGTAACCCGCCTAGTAAGGAGAGACTTGGCCTGGCTTTTTAATGTGGGCTTTACCTGTTCCATCCAAAGGCCGGGTGACTATTGCTTAATCTGGTCCTGTCTTTAAGTGACATGATTCTGCTATAGCTGTAGCCACTTTTTTGTGTCTATTTGCCTGTGAGCTTTCTCCAGAGCTAAGCATGGAGGAGCATAGGGAAGACTGTAACCTTACTTACACTCCTGCTGGAGGCCTTCCTATCAGAGGCCACACCCGCCAGCAGTAGACTCGGCCTGTAGAAACAGTGAACTGCTAAGAGACAGGCCTGTTAGCCAAAGGCTCTGACGGACCCTGCCATCATTTGGTTCTCATGTGAACCTCACACCAGAAAAGAGGAAAAGAGCTCTGATTCTGTTCCTGTCAGCCTGAGCCAAGCAATTCATCGATACCAGAGCTCTGTAGGCAAAAAGGCCACCCTTACATCCACAGTTCTACCCACACCTGTCCATGCCTATTCCCAGAGTCCCAGTGTGACCATGAGATGCTTCTAGAAGCACAAGAAGTGGAGTGGGAAACGGGTCCTTGAAGTGCCTGAGTGTGGTAGGAATAGGGGAGAAGCCCTCCTCCTGTTGAAGTCCTTTTACTGACATAGAAGGCAATGGGTGGAGACCCCAGGGCCACATGTACATCCCAGGTTCTAAGTCTTTAGAATGCTGAGTGGCCTGGGAGCAGAGCTGCTGTGTTGAGACAACAATGCAGCCTGGGTACCAGGGCTCATCACCACTTTCTGCTTTGGGGTACATCCTTTCCCGCCCCTCTTGGCTCCAACACACATTCTCCAAGGCTCCTCTCTTCCCTCCTCTTTCCTTCTCTCACATTTTTTTCTTTAAAAAATTTGTACTGTGAATATGTGTGTGTGTGTGTGTGTGTGTGTGTGTGTGTGGTGGTGGTGGTGGTGTGTGTGTGTGTGTGTGTGTGTCTGTGTGTCTGTGTGTCTGTGTGTGTGTGTGTGTATGCCCATGTATGTGTATATGGAGGCTGATACTGGATACCTTCCTCAAACACTCTCTGCCTTGTTTCAAGACATGGTTTCTTGCTGACCCTGGAGCTTACCAGTTGGCTAGACTGGCTGGCCAGGGAGCCCTGGGATCCTCTTATGTATGCGTACCTTGCCTTCATCATCCAGTGACAGGATCACAGACATACGCTCAGCTTTCTAGCTAGGTGCTGGTGGTTCAAACCCGGGTCCTCATCACCCAAGCATGTTACTCACTGAGCCACACTCTCTCCCCAACCCACCTCTTCTTACCTCTTCCTTCTTCCTGACTTCATTTCCCCTCCACCATCTCACCCCTCCCTTCCTTCCTTCCATACCTCTCTTCTTTATTCCTTTAATAATCTTCACCTTTTCCTCCTTCCTCTCCCTCCTTTCCCCCAGAAGAAATATTTAATGGATATTAAATTATTTTAAACCAACTTTCTTAAAAAAAAAAAAAAAACAGCTTGGCGATACTGCTGACTCAGGACCGTCTCCCTGTTTAATATTGAATATGCAATTAATAGATAGATGTTTAGGTTAGGCTCTTCTCTTCCCTCCCTTTCCACCGCAGTGAGAATAAAAGAGCTGATTAATCTGGCTTGGGGCAAGTGTCAGAGCAGGAGATATATGGGAGAAAGGCGATGAGGTTAGCAGCTTGGAGTTGGAGAGCAATCGCCTCCCAGGCAAGGCCTGGGTGAAGAGTATTGAAGCAGGCATTCCGCTAGGCTGAGGCTGAGGGGATGCCCCACACCCACTTTGGTTCTGGAGAACCTGCTGGGGCCAGGCCTGCCTGATCCTCTGAGATTCTCTAGGTGAGGTCTTGTTCCTGCCACCCTGGTTCATCCCCAGCTCTGGGGATCCCTTTCTTTCAAGTCCAGAAAAACCATTTCCTCATGTTGCCTCCTCCAACTTATCTGGCTGTCCCTCTCTGGGATAACTGGTGGCATTGGTTGTCCAAGCAGCATGCCTGCACTTGAGAGCCACCCTACATTTGGCTCCCTGAATATGGGACATAGAGGCATTTCATGCCCAGATGACTTGCACCGGTTCTCACTGGGTCTGCCTTCTAGAGACCATTTCTAGGAGAGACCCTGATCCCTGCTCTTAAGCCCCGAGTGAGGCTGAGCAAGGACATGAGCCTGTCTTCCTTGAGGAGGGAGTGAGAGTGGGGAAGAGGGAGCCTGTGGGCTTGCTCACTTAGGCCCCTGATGCCTGAGTGCACTATTTCTCAGTTATCAATTCTGGGATACTCAGTGAACACCGGGTAAGGTGTGCCCATGCCCTAAGACATGAGGTGCCTTGGGGAAGCACCAGGCATTTGTTTGAGCCCTGTGGATAGGACCTGAAGCTTAAGTCAAGAAGGGCCTGAGCCAGGTAAGGTGCTTGAAACAGAGGGCTCAAAGGCATGGTTTGGGAGGAGCCATAGATCCCTGGGACCAGTGCCACCTTTAGTCACACTAGAGTTCACTTCAGGACAACTCACCCTGAGTTGTAAGTATCTTTGTGTCTGACCAGGGACTGAGTTTGTTCTCGTTCCTGAGGAAGAAGCTGAGGGCATTCATTGCTCAGTGCTGAGGCCAGGCCAGGGCACAGTCAGTGCGAAGTTGGGGGGTGAAGGTAGCCTCCGTGAGAAGCAGAAACGACAGGACCTCCATTCCAAGGCTTTCAGACTGAAGCCTCACAGGGGCCCACAGCTTCCTTCTCTCCCTTGGGCTGAGGTGTCTCCTTTTCTCTCTTGGGTGGGGCAGTTTGCTGTGGACAGGCTGAGCCTAGGTGGCAGAAGCCTGAGAAGCTTTCTCTACCATTGCTTCTTTCTTTTCTGTTCACATTGTAGCATGCTTGAATCCTGTCTAGGGGGAACTAGAAATTGGGCTGCACCAGGGTGGGCACAGATCATGCTGGAGCTGAGGTGGGGAAGCAGTGTAGCTTCAAAGACACTGTATTTCCAGGAGAATTGTTGCCTGGTAACAGATGTCCCTGGCTGGCCACATGTTATGCCTTTCCAGGGCTGCTGATCTATCTATCTATCTATCTATCTATCTATCTATCTATCTATCATCTATCTATCTATATATGCATCCATTCACCCACCCATTTATCTATCTATCTATCTATCTATCTATCTATCTATCTATCTATCTATCTATCTATCTATGCATCCATTCACCCACCCATTTATCTATCTATCTATCTATCTATCTATCTATCTATCTATCTATCTATCTATCTATCTATCTATGCATCCATTCACCCACCCATCTATCTATCTATCTATCTATCTATCTATCTATCTATCTATCTATCTATCTATCTATTTATGCATCCATCCATCTATCCATCCATCCATATCTATCTATCTATCTATCTATCTATCTATCTATCTATCTCTTTCATGTTTGAGCATGAGTAAATGTGTGTACAGACATGTGTAAGTCTGAGGGTGCTCAGCTTTGTGCCAATCTCTGTGTTCTAGGGTGACCCTTTGTGGGTAAAGCCATGTCCTCTCTCTGTCCCATTCCAGACATCTGTTTGCATCCAGCTCTCCAGTCTTTATTTCCACACTTGCCTTGTGTGGCCCGCAGCCCCACCTCTCACGTGTTTTTCTTCATAGCCTTGATCCCTCTTAAACAAGCCTGAAGCCATTGCTTCTCTCCTAGCAGGGCAGGTCTACTATTCAAATCACATCACTGGGGTGTTTTCTTGACAGCACTCAGGCAGGCACACATTTTATCTAAGAGAGTGTAAAAGGATAACGCCTACATCGAACCTTACGTCTTAGACAGGCATTAAACCCTTCCCTCTGTCCAGCAGGCCCCTGTCTCCCAGCCACTCCATATTGTCTTTCCATATCAGTCGTTCAGAACAACAAAGGCCTATCTCTAGCTTTCAGTTCTCAGCGGGAGCTGCAAGAAGAGGAAGAGGTAGGGAGTCGCAGCAGTGGGATAAGGTGGGAAGGAAGGAGGGGGAAGGGAGGGGTCAGAGACAAGTGGGCCCTCACGTGAAGGGGGCTGGCGCAGGCAGCTACTACCTCCTCGGCTCTCGCTGTCCGCAGGCTTCACCTGGATTGGCCGGTTCATCTGCAACAGAGTAGAGGGAACAGCATTACAGGGAGCAGGGAGCAGGGAACCAAAGAGCTTAAATTCGCAAGTGCCACTCCCACATTGGGGACCCGCGCACCTAGAGACAAGCAGGGCATCCTCTGTAACTCCTATCCATTTTCCTCCACTATCTCAGTCTCCACAGCCCAGTATTTTGTATGCGGCGGGGGGTGGGGGTGGGGTGGGGTGGGGGGGGGGAGAAGGTGTGCCCTTCTGGGTTGGAGAAGCTATAGGGCTCCCCCCTCTTTGAATAGCTCTCAATAGCCTGATACCAAATATCAGAATCTAAATCTAAAGTCGATAGCAAGCATGCCTATTCCTTCTCTCTTCACCCAGAATGCCCTCCTGTACCCGAGGCACACCTGTAGGCCAGCTCTGGGGTCCCTCAGTACAATTGGCTCTGCCGAGCTGGTCCCTGCCCGATACTGACTTCAGGTCATCTCTAAGACTGGCCTGGGAGACAGAGATGGCGGAGGACTTGGTTCCCACTTCTATATCTAGAGCGGAGCTCTAGGCTGGAGTTCCCGAAGGGAGTCAGAGAGGTCCTGCAAAGGTGGAGTAAAGGCCACCAGTTTTCTTGTGTTTGTGGGAAGTAAGGTGTCAGGGCTCTGGAGCCCTGAAGTGCCTGCGCAAGCCTCTCCCTGGAACTGGTGTAATACTACATTTGACCGCTAGATGTCTCTGAACTCCAAGCATTGTGGCTCAAATCGCAGGTAGAACCCCAGCTCCGAGGTATGAGGGTGGTCTCTCCAGTCTTGGGTTCCCGCCGTATTTCAGACATGCAAAATTATAGAACCACACAATGCGATGTTCTTTATGTCTTCGCCACCCACGATTCAACTGTATGCCCCTCCCCGATCCCTTTTTGCAGTTGCATTTCTCTCACAAGACGCAAGGAGAACTGCAAAAGCACCCCCATTTTAAAGGCAGAGAAGCCGAGGCCAACAGACAGTCACGTGCTTTTCCAGGCCACCTTGTGGCAAAGTCTGCAAAGGCTGTTTCTGCATTTGCTTCCATTCGTACCTTGCTGCCAATTCCTCTCCCTTACAAGGCCTGAACCAGCAGTCACAAGCAGCCGCCTGCCTTCCGGTCTAGGATTTGAAGTGAGTTTTGGCTGCATTAAGACAACTGGGCATTGGGAGGGAGGACTTTGTGACTCAGCAAGGTGAAGCTGAGGCCAGGGGAAGGGCAGAGCCACACAAGGAAGGACAGAGGCAGCACGCAGGATTTAGAGTCAGGGCAGACAAGGAAGGAGAGGCAGGAGCGGAGGCCAGCAAGACTGGCCCCTGGAGACCAGGCTGCAGGCTGTACTGCTCTGGAAGGGGGTGAAAGAAAGGTGCGTTGTAGGAAAACTTCAGCCCCTCCAGCCACAGGACGGCTGTCATATTACAAACTGCCAGGGTGTGGAAGCATGACAGGGTGCTGCGGGAACCCCAACAAAGCCCGTCTTTTTGAAGGAACCAAAGTGTCTAGAAGACCAGCCAGGAATATCACTATGGGAGAGGGGCTCTGGGTGTGTGTTGGGGGGTGGGGGTGGGGGGCTCACTACTGGCTTTCTGCTTGGGGCTTAGCGGCTCACTAGGGATTGAACCTAAGGCTAAGTGTGTGGTAACTTGCTGAGTAGTACTCTAACACCCGGCTATAGCCCAGTTATCACTTTTGACTACCCACCAGGACATTCCCCCTCTGCCCTCTGAGGGAGTTGGGCTTAGGAACCCAATTATGCCATGGGTTTCTCTCACCCCCACCTCCCCAGCCTTTGTGCTCTTAAAGCAGACAGTTCTCTGCAGTCAGGAGGATCATCTGCATCTTGGTGGGAGAAACATGGTTAGGGCGCTACTGGGAGAGGCAGGACTGCCATGGACATAGTGACCAGCCTGCATGGAGTTTCTATTAGGGACCCCAGTTTCTAGGGGAGGAAGGGCCAGACAATACTCGGAGAAGACACGATTTCTAACTGTTGAGGACAGTTTGGGACAGGTTCTTCTGGGTACCACATTGCACGTAATCTTGGTGTAGTAGCTTCCTCCCCGGCCTCCCTCACACTCCCACCTCACATTTCCACGTCTGTCTCCTTCCTGATCATTTCTCAGGCCTGCAGTGTCCTACTCCAACATTCTGCCATTATTTGAGGCTGACAGGGTCCCTGGAGTGGACTAAGTCTTGCAGCCCTCACTCATATAGAGAAGCTGTAGCCCTCGGTGTGATTGTATTTGGAAAAACAGGGAGCATCAAGGAGGTAACGATGGTCTAAGTAATGATGGCAGGTCCCACATGGCTGCTGTCCGTAGGAGACAGAGAGGAGATACAGACATAGGCACACACGGAGACAAAGGCCATTGAGGACACAGCAAGGTGATCTTCAGGGAAGAAAGTCTTTGCTCAAAATCAAGCCTGTTCATACCCTGATCTAGAACTTCCAGCCTCAGGGGTAGTGAGGTAATTTATTTAGGTAATTTCAACCACACAAGGATCTTATACTCAGCAGACCCAGAAGATGAACATTCCTAGCCCATGAAGACTGAGCAAGAGAAGGATCTTACAAGGAACCCACCCTTTTCCACAGAAGAGGCACCCTTGAGGGCGGAATCCAATTGCAAGAGGCTGGGGCCTTAGGTTACTCAGGACTCCATAGCTGCTATATGGATTATCTTGCTAGATTATGATAATGTCTTAGTGTTAGCCTCAAGTACTGGGCAGGATGGCCAGATAACATACAAGCGCAGACTTTCTTATTTTCAGCAGAAGTCAAATGTCAGCCTAGGGTGTGGAGGTTTCCTAGCTACAGCAGGCTCTGCTCGGGAGGCTGGGTCTGGAAAGAAGAGTATTCTCCTCTGTTTCCCACACTCCATAGGTCCAGCATTGCCAAGCCCTGATTCTGCCTTAAGGAAGGGAGTGTGAGCAGAGCAAGCTGGCCTGGCAGAAGATACCAAGTCAGGCCACAGAGATGGGGAGAGATGACAGGGTTAAGAGTGGCAGAGGGAAAGAAGCCAGAGGACAGCCAAAAGAGAGGGAGGGGGAGGAGAGGAGAGGAAGGAGAGAAGGTCTGTGGAAGAATGATGAATGAAAAGAAGGGACAAAAGTCACCTGGCACCTCCCTGTAGCAAACATTATTTCTCCAGCCCAAGCCAGGTTCTCAGGACACCTTTGGTCCCTACCTTTCTCCTGTCTCACTGCCATCCACCCACATGTCCCAATAGTGTGGCATACCCCGAGAAAGCTACATTTCCTAAGAATGTTCTTCATTCTGGATCCTTCCACCAGGCTGGAAATGGGTGTCAGTCCAGCTAGGGGTGGCCATCCCTGGATCAGGAACAGCTTCCTAAAGACTGGAGGCTCCTGTGCCAGACCTCTGGGAAGACTGCTTGGAATCTGGGGTCTCTTTCCAGGTAGAGCTCCCTCAGAAGGAGCAAGCTAATTTTGCTAGGGCGTGGTTATTTGCCGAGCTTTGCATAGATGGCTAAGACCAGAAGGGAGTGGTCCCTTTCCTGTCCCCTGCCACACTCAGGTCCAACCTTGTCAATTCCTGGTTCTTTCGGGAAAGAGATATATATAGACTGAGCTGGTCTCACAGAACAGGATTTAGGACCAGCTTTGCTCCTTACAGCAGCAGAGGGTGGGCAGACAAATGGCTCCTTCCCAGTCCCTTCCCTCTGGCTCTGTCTCCCTGCCCCCTGCCCCTCCCTCTGCCACTCTTTGCATCAACACATAGCCATGCATTAAACAAGACATTCCATTAATTTCTTCATCATCATAACGTACGCTGGGACATACCCTTTAAATATTCATTCAGCTATGAAAACTGGGCATTAAAATTTTAATAATGTCAAGCTCATTTGAACCAGGCTCCTTGGGGACGATTACGATACAATTAGAATAAATATGATGATTGAGCTGGTCCGAAGGCTTCACCTGTCCAGCATGGCTGTCTGTATAGGTAGAGAAACCTGTGGCTGATGGGCAGACAGACTGACAGACAGGCCAGGCTCTTTCCTGACTCCCCCTCCCCCTCCTACACCCTCGTGGCCTTCTCTCTGCTTCCTGCCTCCGTGTCTGCTCCTCACAAGTCTCTGCTGCCTGACCCCTGAGAGCCAGGGTACAGGGCACCATCCATGAGAAAGATGGCTCTGATCAACAGCCTCATTCCTGTTCCTCCTGGCACCAGCTGGGGTGCTCTTTGGATCCATGCGAGAGCATGGTTTTATTTGTGCCAACTTACTGTCCCCAACCTTTAAAGGGAGGGGTTCATGAGACAGGAATGAACACCATCTCTAGAGCAAGGCCAGCCTGGATATCCAGGGGTCTCCCAAACGATCATCTGTGCTCTGTCACCAGAAAGAGAAACTTCCCCTTTCTGCTGCAATGTCCTCCCTGAATGCTGGTATGGAGATTTGGAGTGAGATGGAGCCTTCCTGTATTTCTCATTGCCTTACAGCTATTGAAACCCAATTCTGGAGGTGACCCGGGACTGTCCTCTTGTGTCATTATCTAGCTTCTATTTCCTGATGTCAGGGAAATTATTTCTCATTAGGTCATGGGCCCTTTTAGGAGCCGGGACCTCCAGACCCAACCTCTTGACTGAGCATCCCTGTATCACACATGTACACGTGCGTGTGCACAGGTGTGATTAGCAGCATGCCATACAACTGCTGCCTTTAAAGAATTCACTGTGTTCTGGGGGATCATGAAATAAGAAAGCAGAGAACACAGGAAACTAGGACTCATTATAGGGCAGGCAAGATCAGGCTTTCATGCTTCCCGTGTCTGTGGGCAGAAATAGCCCTGTGGTGTTGGGCTTATAGGAGAAGTGTAGTTGGTCTGGTTTCAGAGGGCTAGCCTTCTGTGTTCCCCTCTCCCACCGGAAATCCTTGAGCCCCAGGTACTTCCTGGGTTGCAGGTGAGGAGCGTCAGGGACAAATGATCTTAAGGTGGGGTAAGCTGTCTCTGGGATGTGTTCAGTGTAAGTAGGCACACACGGCTGGGATATGACCAGCCCTGTCATAGCCCAGCCACCCTGGACTGCTGTAAGATGAGTGGGCTCTATTCTGATCTCTATAATTTGCCCACCGGTGACCGGCACAGATGAGAACCATGATGTAGATCCATTTATTTATTTATTTATTTATTTATTTATTTATTTATTTATTTATTATTTAAAATGATGTAGATCCTTTATGGTGGGAGAACGGAACTCTCCCATAAATTCTCAGGGAACAAAAGTTTATGGCGAGCCATGCTGCCTGCCCTGAACTTTACCATCACACAGATACTGAAGTGAATACATGAATGGTAAAGGCATTTGTTGAAAACTGCCAAGAGGTCATGATCTCATCTCCTGCTGGGTTAGATTTCCAGGCTGCACATCACAGGTTCAGGCAGAGTTAAAGGCAATGCTGAGCCCTTTTGGGGGGCTTCCACTGCTCCAGTGAGGAAGGCTCTCAGGGGAAAGACTGGAGTGTGTGCATCATTTGTGGTTTGTTATAAATATATTACTGATTTAATTGCCTTCTTAATAAATTGCCAGTGGTTCACTCCAAAGAGAGGGGCTGGAGGTTCAAGGAAATGTGATTTTTACCAGTGCTGAGGCCCGACTATGGACGACCCCAGTGGCATCCACAGTATCCCACTATGGCTTGTCCAGGGCAGCTGACGCCCTGTCAGGGTACTGATGTCCGAGGCTACCTAGGGTAGAGCTGATGTTGATATTTTTCTCTGCTTGATGGATTCCTATGCCTCCCGTGGTCTCAAGGCTTCACCCTTTGGTCCTACAATATGTACGAGATGTCCTTTGAAGTTCTTCATGCTTTTTTTTTCATTGTTTTATGGCATTGATGGAATGTTCTGGTCTCAGGTTTGTTTAATGTCTATCTCTACTCTGTAAGGGAAGGCCCACAGCCGTTTTGTTTCTGATGCACATCCAGGCCCCAGTCATGGCGGCAGGAACAGTGAATATTTGAGACATACTGAGGACATGGTGGTATCTCAGTCATTAAAGTGCTTGTGGTGCAAGCATAAGGGGCCGAGAAGGATCCCCAGAGACCATGTAACAAAGCTGGACACGGCAGCATGCGCTTTTGATCAATCTCAGTGCTGGGGAAGTAGAGCCAGGCAGATTCCTGGAGCTCCCCGGCCAGCCAACCTAGCTTAATTGGTGAGTTCCAGGCCAGTGATAGGACCTGTCTCAGAAGCCAAAGCTGCTTTCGCTTCAGCTTCATATACACTAAAACTGGAAAAGGGCAGAGAATATTACCATAGCCCCTGAAAAGGTCCACACAGGGATCTCCGAAACAGTCTGCATTGTTGAAAGTACAGGGAGGGGGCAGGCCTGTTGAGAAGAACGGTTTCAATGGCAGGGGGAAGGGAAGATAGAGGGGTTAGGGTGGAGAGATGAATAAAATCCCTCATATAAATATTTTAATTTGTCAAATCAAACTAAAGGAGACAGTGTCTTGTGGAATGAAGCCTGAAGTTGAACACACACACACACACACACACACACACACACTCACACACACACACCTTAACATACTCATCTTATGGATGACCAAGGCATCTCTCAAGTGGGATTATCAGCCTAGTTCCTGGGCTTGGCAGAAGTGCCCAGAGGCTGCAAGTGGGTCACCCGCCCTTCAGACTTGTTTCCAGACCAAAGAGAAAGGCCCTGTTAATCCTCTGCCCTCCAGCTGAGCAGCCCTGTTGTACCTTTGGATTAGGAAGGGTTTACTGAAGCAGTGATGTCCTTTAGAGAGACAGCCAGCAGTACGACCAGACAGAAGAACAGGGTTATTGTTAAAATATGCAAATCTAGAGCCCATTGAAATGCAAGCCCTCCAAACAAGATGGTTTAAAAATAAATCTTACTTCTGTCCTCACACCCTGATCGGAAGAGGCCATCCGAGGCTTGTTCAGTCAAGATACCATCAGCCCTCAGGATCTTTGCCCCCTTTTACTACTCTCTTTATTTGACCAGCCAGCTAAGGCCCCTGGTATATGTCTTGGGCAAAGTGCTTGAGATAGCCTCCAGGTCACTCCCAGAGATGCTGTGCTATGTGCAAGCCCCTCTTTCATCCCTCACCTCCTCTTACTTTATTACAAAGTAAATCCTAAGGCTTTGCCTTCACTTCTTGCAAGCCTTCCATGATTGACTCCACTTGATTACACCTGGGATTACATTATGTGTGGTGTGTGCGCATGTGCGTGTAGGTGTGCGTGGTGTGGAGTAGCCGGAGATCAATATGGGATGTCTTCTTCCATTGCTCTCTGCCTTATCTCAAGAAATCTTGAGACAAGTTTCTCACGGAGCCTGGAATTCAGTGATTAAGCTAGACAGGTTGACCAGTAAGCCCCAGGAATCCTCTTGCCCTTGCCTTCCCAGTGCCGGGATTGCAAGTGCACTTCCATGAGCCTGGCGCTTTAAGTGAGTTTTGGTTTTCAATCTCAGGTCTGCAGGCTTGTACAGCAAACACTGTTGCACGGAGCATCACTGATTTGGGATGCTTTGCTCTGCACTGTCAACAGTGTTGGGTGTCAAGAAACAAAACAGAGCTTCTGGGGGTGGGGGTGGGGGATGGCTGGATCTTATCCTCAGAATAAACCTGTTGGTTGTGAGAAAAGACCTGAAAGTCGGGCATGTGGTGGGAGCTGGGCACCTAGGCAGGACAAGTGTGAACTGTGGCAAGTAAGTCTCTCCAATGCGCCAGAACTTTCTGTGACCACATAGTGGACATAATATCCTTTTTTCTTTCCTGAAATGAACACTTTCAGGGTGGGTGGGATTGGAGTTGGAGGGCACCTGGGAGAATTTACAGGAGTCACAAAGTGAAGGGGGGAAAGCTCATGAACTATAAGAGGCAGTAGAGTCACTGAGGCTGGGGGATTGGCAGGATGTACCTGCTAAGACTGTCAGGGGCTGGGTACTGCTATGGGTTGGGTGGTGGCTGCTTGTTTGAGACAAGACAAAATCCCACCAGGACATATTCTAGCAAGTGCATGGAGTGGAATGAGCTCAGAAAGGCCTGCACGATGCCAGACAGATGCCTAGAGTAGGACGGGCCACTGTTGTCTGGTATCCAGCCCCATCTAATTCTGTGGGAAGGTAGGAGTCCAGAGCTGATTCCGGGGAAAGTGCTAAACAAATGGATTAATTATCCCGTGGCACAGCTGTACTTTTGGTTCCCAAGTGATCCCTCACCCCAGGCCAAATCTGGCAAAGGGAATAAGATTGCGTGTGGAATGCAGAGCTTTTAGTCCAAGCAGCCCTCTTTGCAGCCTACACATCCTCTTTGGTCCAGCCCTACAAGCAGGCTGCCCGGCAGTTGCTATGCAACAGGCTTCCTTGCTCTACAGTGTCCAGCCAGCAGCAGCAGGCTGCACTGGGAGGCAATTCTGTTGGTAGGCGGCTTATGCTACCCACACTCCTTCCGTCTGCTCACCTTCCCCCTCCCCCTCTTCCTCCTCCTCTTCTTCCTCTTTCTCCTCTTCTTCCTCCTCCTCTTCCTCCTCCTTCTCCTCCTCTTCCTCTTCCTCTGGGCCTTTTCCTCCACTTTGCCTTGAATTTATGTATAAAATACACTTCCTTTTCACCTAAAGGGCTAGTAGGAGGGTTTCTCCCCTTGCTCCTGGGCTCTGGACTGGTCAGAGGTTCTGTGACAGGCCCAGCCCAAGGCCACTGCTGCTTCCAGTACAGAGAAGACCTCTCAGTGAGGTCTTGATCTCCATTGTCCCCTGAACCTCCATGATCCAGTAAGGAGAGGAAGGGTCTTTGTGATTTACACTTCTCTGAGCTAGGACAGGTGAAGTAGAAGGTTGCCAAGATGCAGCCTATGGATCTCTGACCCTAAGAAAGCTGGGCTTTAGTGACCACGTGTCCCTCTTTAGACTCTGAGTCTCCCAGTGCCTAGGATTCCTTGTCTGTCTTCCTCTTACTGTTCCCACCCATCCATCAGGGCTGTGCTGGCAGAGGTGGGAGGATCCTCACAGTCTCAGTTAAGCGCCGCTGCCGTGGAAACCAAACTAATTAGCTGCTCAGCCAGGCTGGGTCACTAACCCTCTTTAGGGTGGGGGTGCATGATGGTTGAAAAACAGTGGATGGATAATTCTGGATGAAAGCAGCTCTGATTTAGCTGCCAGGCCCAGATTTCCATCCTAGCTTTGCAGTAATCTTGCTCACGGAGACCGCAATTACTAAAGGCGTACCCTCCTAGGATGCAGGGGGGTGGGGCTTAATGAAACTCTCAGCACAGTGTCCTATAGCCATCCTCTCCCTCCTGCACTCCTATGGCTCTCCCTGCTTCTATGGGGGAAAGCCAGAGACTATAGTGGGAGGGCCATGTGTGACCTAGAAGCAAGGTGCCAGAGACATGTGGTACTTATTATCCGTCCCATCCGGAGAGCCTACCTTTTGCTCTTGTCCCAGCTTTGTCCTCTCTACTTGGTCTATCAGCATGTTTGTCTACTTTTTCAATGAACTATCAACTTGATTCATTAATTCACTCACTCATTCATTCATCCACCCAATGTTAGTTGAGTGCCTCTGTGGGCAGGGTCTGTTCTGTGACTCCGCCCCCTTCTACACCACTGTTCACTGCCCAGTCTTTAGAAAAAAAAAAAAAAGTTTGCTAAAAGCCCACTCTGCTACATTCTTGGGCCCCACTGTACCTTGGGCTTATTGATGTGGTTGACCAGCGAGCTTCAGGGGTTAACCTGCCTCCTCCTCCTGAATGCTGAGATTACAAGCCCATGCCATTATAAGCTGGCTTTTTTAGTAAGTGCTGGGAACTGAACTCAGGTCCTTAGGCTTGTGTGGCAAACACTTTATTGACTAAGCCATCCCCTCAGTTTACTGTGTGTCTACTTTTATACCTTATTGTTTTTGTTACTATGGCTCTACAATAAACCTTGAGATCAACATTTATGGTTGTTGTGGGTTTAGAGTCTGAATATGTACCTTAGGCTGGCCTTGAACTCACTATGTAGACTAGGCTACCCTCAAAATCATGGCATTCCTCCTGCTTCAGAATCCCAGAGAGCTTGAATTAAAGGTGTGAACTTACATGCCTGAGCTCTCTCTCTCTCTCTCTCTCTCTCTCTCTCTCTCTCTCTCTCTTTCTCTTTCTTTAAATTTCTCAAGGTAGAAGTCTTTTACCTCCTTAGTTAGATCTATTCTTGATGGTTTTTTTTTTTTCTGAAGAAATTATGACTTGGACTTTACACTTCTACCCATAGTAGAACCCAGTTCTGATGGTCAGATGGTCCCACATAGGCAGGGACCAACCGCCAGCTTTTTAAAGTCCTCTCTGGCTGACTGGTGGGTGGGTAGATGCTTGGCGAGGGGAGATCTCCGTTGAGTATGAATGTATGACAGTCTCAGGGCCGTGTGGGCTAACTTTGGTGTTCAGGAAGGCCAAGTCTTTACTTCCAGTGTGGATCTATCTCATGTCCCTTCACCTGCTGCAGCTGATCCTGCCCCCCAAGGCAGTGCACCGTGGCCGAGCAGTTCTTCACAGCTAAGGTCTTAATGTCTTCTTGTAAACACATCCATGAGTCTTTTCATCCAAGTGTCAGGCCTAGAACACCTGTCCCACCTTCACAGGGGCTCTCTGCAGTTCAGCTGACACATCCTAGTCCACTATTGCCTCTGGAGATTTAAATCAGGAGCCTCCTGAACAAGCTAGCATGGAGAAGCGGTATAATCAGGCCCAGGGACTTGGACAAAGACCCTTTTCTGTGTCATCTGCCCCTTTCCTTCTTTCCTTGTTCTCTCATCTACCCGAGTCACGTGCTCTGAGTCTCAAGTGGCCCCTCTCCCCCTCATGTCCCCTCATTTTACTAGGTTTGTCCCCAGCCGGGTTTCTTCCACTTCCTCCTTAAGTCTGAACCCTCTTAATTTTCTCCCAAGGCTTCAGCCTCAGCATAGGCCTGGGGAGAAAGCCCACACGAAGTAAATGACAAATGAAGAGGAAATTGCTCTTAATCCCCACGCCACAATCTGGTGATGTCGACCAAGCGCAAACCTGAGTCATCTCTGAACAGCAGGCAGCAGCGGCATTTGCTTTTTGAAATTTGTTTTGTCTCTGGGCTTCTGATTTAATCATTCCCCCTCTCTTTCCCTCTCCCTTTCCCTCTCCTCTCCCTTCCTCTCTCCTCTCCCTTTCTCTCTCACCCTCTCTCCCTCCCTCTGCCCCTGTGCTCCAATGTTCTAATGTGAGCCTGCACCCAGCTCGTCCAAGCCTGTTTTCCTGGCATTAATTAACACAGCTCTCCAGCCTCCAACAGGCTAAATGATGAATCAGGTTAAATTCCAGACAACAGCCGCACACTACCATCAATTAGCCATCTCCGGGGCAGCTTCATTAATAAGCATCGATCACGGCCCTCCTTCTGGAACATGCCAGGGTCTCTGGGTCACGGGCACTGCTTGCAAGTGTGTCAGGCTTGGGTGCAAGTATAAGCATGTGTATAAACTGGAGTGTGGGGTGAGGGGAAGATGATTACAGAAGTGGGGGGGACACATGTTTAGGTGAATAGACCAAAGTGGGGGTGACAGTAGATTTGTAAGCAATGTGCATATAAGTGTGTGTGTGTGTGTGTGTGTGTGTGTGTGTGTGTGATTCTATACATAGGTGTGATATGGGATGTATGTAATGTACATGTGGTATAAGGGTGGAGTATATGTATTCAATGCTAAGGAGCTATGTTCTCTCATCTGCACACTGTCTTTCTTCCGGCTGTTCCATGACTTCTCCTTGCCCCACCTCTGGCCAGGTAGGTCCATGTCCTCCTCCTGTCTGAACACTGGGGCTCTTGTAGCTGCCACTGGTCCTTTGTTTTGCCCCCTTCCTCGTCTGCCTTGGAGATTCTACTTGGCTTGCAGCCCTGTGAGGTAATCCTAAACTTTACCTTGCCATTCTGTCCCTGCCTCTGGTACATTCTGGCTGTCAGCTAGCTCTTCTCCCTGGAATGATCTCCAGCCCAAAGCCAGACATGTTCCCACGGTTAGTCCCCACCTTTGGGGCCCACTGTTCACCGTTAGTACACAAGGCCTAGCTGATCCCCCCAAAACCTCTGCTTTTTTGAGATTAGAACCCAACCCTCCACCTTCATTAATCCAGCCCTGCTTTGTCCCATATCTGCCTCAGGCAGAATAGTTATGAGCCAGGAACAGCCAGAAGGCTCAGGGACCCCTGTACCCACATACAGAGCCTGGCTCCTTAGGCTGCCCATTCTGCCTGAATCCACTACAATGACTCTGGAGGAGCTAGCCAAAGCACACTTCCTGAAGGCAGCAGGCATCCGAGTCTCCCTCTTGCCTGCTCTCCACTGTTGGTTTCTCATCAGTGTCCCCTCACCATGCTGGTCACAGGCCAGCAGCACAGGCACACAGATCCCCACTATACCCCCCAGACCCTGCTTCAAGGCAGTGGTTAGTATCATCCTCAGAATAACACATGGGACAGTGTGGTCCTTAGATGTGAGCATTCAAGTGGTGACAGGTGTGTGACCTCCCATGGCAGCCCAGCAGATTGGCTTTTTAAAGGTTAATTAAGAACCTTCGGCTGGACAGCACGGCCATGGCGCAGCCAGTGACGGTGGAAGCCGTGTCTCTCCAGACCATTAAACACTAATTAGGTTTGGAAAGTCTATTGAGCTCCTGAGGTCTTGTCGAGGCAAGTGCTGGCCCCGGGATGCCCTTCGAAATACCAGCACAATCACCTTGACCCCCAGTCTAGCTGCTGGGTTGCCCTGTAACCTCGGGTTCTGAGCTACAACCCCCCACCTCACCGTCTCTTCTTTTCCTGGTCTACCCATCCTTTTGATGCTTGCTTGCAGGCCAATCAGTTTATCTGGGGCCTACCCAAGAGATGCCTTTTTATAGCCCTTCTTCCTTCTAAGATGTCACCTCTGTCCACCTTCCATTAGAAATCGGCCTACAGTGGCATGGGGCCTGGTGAGGGACATGCTAGAAGGGGCCAGGGCTCTCGTGTCCAGTAGCAGAGGAGGTGCTGGGAGAATACACACCGTAAGCTCTACATCTTTCTCTTAGACTTGCTTTCCCTTCAGCCCTATTGAAAGTGCCTTGAGATGTCTGGCCCCAAAGATTCCCTGGGTGGAACTCTGTTTCCCCTTTAGCAAAATCCCACCCACCAGAGCCCTAGCAACCCTCCAGAGTCTGAATTCAGCAGCTGACAGCCACAAAAGAGCCACTCCTGACGGCATTGATTCATCCAGGTACCCTACCAGAAGCCCTGCCTTGTGCTGAGGGACCTTGAAGGAGATGCCCTCGGAAGGAGTCCTCTGCCTGGTGAGGTTTTACCACAGGTGAACAATATCTACCTGAGAGTCATGTTTCTACTGTCCACGGGCCCTTATCTTTAGCTCAAACGAGTTGTCAAGTAGCTCAGAGATTTCTGAAGAAAGGGGATAAGCGTGTTCATGCTTAGATACACAAAAAGAACATGTGACCCCAGGGTCTCCCAGGCCACTGGACTAGGGTGTATAATTTTTCCCTCGGTTCTAGAACAGTTGAGAAGTGGGAATGATATGACCTCAGGGCTTTCCACAGAGTCTGCATGTCTTACCTGACCTCAGCTCTATGAATAACATGTGAACCTGGAAACACGCTGGTGTTGCCACATTATAGTCACCACTGATGGTCACCATTGCCGTGTGACCTCCTCTCACCACCATCACTGATACTGTCATCATTACTTCTAGTCACCAAAGTTACCACCAGCACCACACACCTTCACCTGCACAGAGCACGGCTTGCTCACAGGGTAACGCTATTGGCGGGATGCTGTATGTTGGATAGGACACATTCTGGGTAGAGCCTTCTTGTAACTCTCTACTCCCTGGCAGTTACTTTAACCTTTATGTGAAGCTGGTACCTGGTACCTGGTTCCATAATATTGAGAGATTACCGAGGCTAGCTCGGCAACGGCAGGCAGCTTACCTCACCCCAGTCACTGAGGCACCATGCCTCTCTTCCTGGAGGATTCGTGTTATCACAACTGCCTTTCCTGGGTGAACGATTTCCAGAGCAGTACAGGCCAAGTAGGTCAAGGCACCAGCAAAGTGCTGGGGACCCAGCTTGACATCACTTGCCACTTGTTCCTCTCTGCTGCCCCTCTGAACAATACCCTGCACCCCTACTACTGCCAAGGAAGGCTGGAAAGGAGACAAGTAGTGTACATCATTTAGATTTCTCCGCCCAGATTCACATATTCCCCAGCTCTGATGACAGGCAGGGCTGAAGTAAAGTGGGCCTGTGTGGGCCCAGGAGGCACAGCCCAATTTCATAAGCACGAAGTATTATGATTGCATTGATTTCCGTCATAAATCATATTTCCTATCTCCTGACTTTCTCTCCTGCGCCCCGACTTAAGCCTTGGTATTTTCTTTAGCTACTGCCACTGCCGAGACTAGAGATGATATTAGGATAATGATGATAAATTTTGCCCTGAGGCTAGGCCACTCCCTCCGTGTAGGGAGGGGGACTGTGTGTCCCTCAGATGGAACTCCTGGTGGTTCTCCTGAAGACTAGGGACAGAACACTTCTCACCCATGCCAGGATGCTTGAGTTTTATCACACAGGCAAATGAGCACACATGTATGTGTATGCAAGTATGTCTAGATTATTTTCATGCACAGGAAAAGCCTTCAACATCTCACCCCTCACCCCAGGATAGCTTGGTGTGAACACATGGCAGAATAGAACAGGGATAAGGGTCAGAGTTAGCACTGAGTCTCCAAGGAGCAGCCACCACCAGGCTTGGTGATCCTGGTGACTTGGGACTCAGTGTTACTGGGTTTTCTCCATGCAATGCATCTCATGTAGTATTATGCATCATCTTCTATCAGCCCTGCTGTGCCCCTTTCTCCCTTAGGAACCTGTGGTGGATCCCTGTGACAGCTGAGACAGGGACAACTCACCTTCCTAACGCTCACTGTGGTGCCAAGCCTGGGATAGCTTGGTGAGTGTGGGCACATTTTTCTCTAAACCCTGGCTTCAGGAAATCTTTCTATAACGCAGTCGGCACCTGTGCAGGGAACCAGTTTGATGTCCAAAACGTCAGGAGATAAAGCTCATAAGTGGTACTCTGACTGAGCTGGGGTCCCTTGAGGAATGATGATGACATTTGGGGCTCTAGATATAACAGCCAAGTATTTCTATGGGGCTCTGGGCCCATAGGAATGGGAGACCCTCAGGAGCTGCAGGTTCTCTGACACATGGACCAGTCTTGAAACAGGAAGAGAACTCAGTGGCGACATGGGCTGATGGCTGGCCTCTTCCCCACTCAACTACTCAAAAATGTGTTCCTGAGCTGAATGTCTTCTCCCACCGTCCTGTCAGGACAGAGGACAGATGTCAGTGGTCAGGATCCTCTCTAGACCAGGGCTTGCTTGTGACCTGTGTGTACAGTCTGCTGGATTTTGTCAGACAGACAGCCATCCTGAATAGTGTGTCCCTACTGATCGGGAAGACAGCAGCTGGGAGTCACAGACACAGTGAAGATGAAAGGGTCTAACCCTAACACCCACAATTCAGAAAGCAGCAGCTTTATGGCACCCTCCAGGATGAGGCATCCTCGTGACGTGAGCTTACTGCTCTATCAGCTACATTCACATTGAAACTAGGCTGAGGGATGATCCACCCACACCACCCACAGCCCCCTGTTCCGCCCCCCACGCTGTAAGTACAAGATATGCCTTCTGTAGACAATGGCTTTCAGCAGCCATGGTGACGAGAGCCTCGTGAGAGACCGGGAAGGGCACAAACCTTTGAGACTTCTGATTGGGTTCCACAGTGAATAACAGGGGTTGAATCATCACCTAACAGAGCAGAAAGCAGAGGTGTTTGCCCTGCCAGCCTTTCCTGTCCCTGCATCCGGCACTTGCATCTCCTCTGTATCTGGCTACTGAGATCCATCCCTACAATTCTGTCCTGTGAGGGTGGGTTATGGTCATTTTGCTCCTGTACAATAGATTGAAATGTGAAAATACAGAGAGAGAGAGAGAGAGAGAGAGAGAGAGAGAGAGAGAGAGAGAGAGGAGGGGGGGCTTTATCCTCCTAAGATTTTCTGCTCACTGCCAGCATTCCCGAGAGCCAACAAAGCATTCAGGCTCAGGCTGCAGAGCACAGTGCTCAGAGAGCCCCATAATGTGAGGTCAGTGATCCCAGTCTGTTTTCAATTGCTGTTGTGCCAGCAGGAAGGGTCCCTGCTTCAGCAGGCTGGATAGGCTTCTGGGAGACAGGAGTCGCAGGATGAGGTGGCATATCTGCCCTGCCCTGGGCCTCTGCACTGCACTTCACACCCCTTATTGTAGAGAGCACAGGCCAAGCAGGGAGAAGTCAGATCCCCATTGCTGGCTCCTGTATGACCACCCTCTCCCTATCTCAGAATCTTCTGGGAAATCATGGGCTGTAAAGGGTGGAGGTCAAATAATAACTAATGCGGCACTAATATGTATGGAGATTCGTTTGAGCCATGTGAGACAACCCCAGTTGAGAGAGGATCTAATTTTACCTGTCTTATTAATACAGAGAGAGAGAGAGAGAGAGAGAGAGAGAGAGAGAGAGAGAGAGAGACTTTGGGTTCTAACATGAAAGGGAGGAAGGGACCAGTGAAACAACTCACCCCTGTCCTGCCCTTGATGGTCTCCATGAATGCCAGGTTTATAAAAGCAAAAAAACCAGTGGGGTTTCTACCTAATACTCCAGTTTGTACACAGAGGAGGAGATTCCTAAAGCATGCGGGTGTTCTAATCGACGTGGGAGCCTGAGATGCTATACTCGGAGGTTCACTTGTGCTGGAAACAGATTGGGCTGTTGAGAACAGGCAGATGTTGGCTCTGGTCTGTGCTGGGCTGAGAGCAGAGCTTTGTATGTCTCCACTTTAAATATGCTTTTGTGAGAAGAAGCAAATAGTGTGTGTGATGCAACCGTGTCTGTGTTTGTGTGTACCTTCTGGAGTTCTGTTGTGAGCCCCATTGTGTTTGGGGCACTGTCATGGACAGTCACTAGTTATATTTTTCTCTCCCTCTCCCTCTCCCTCTCCCTCTCCCTCTCCCTCTCCCTCTCCCTCTCCCTCTCCCTCTCCCTCTCCCTCTCCCTCTCCCTCTCCCTCTCCCTCTCCCTCTCCCTCTCCCTCTCCCTCTCCCTCTCCCTCTCCTTCTCCCTCTCCCTTCCCCCACCCCCCTGTGTGTGTGTGTGTGTGTGTGTGTGTGTGTGTGAAGGTAAGAGAGCATGTAACATCCTTTAAGCTACAAGATAATGTAAATCTAGGCGGTGTGGTACTGCATATGGCCACCAGATGGCACCAATATGCAACCTAAAGTTGAAACCTGGGAGTTGGTTGGGCTTTGTGTTCAGCAACCCCTGCCTGTGAGAGTGACTGGTTGTTGGGGGGGGGGGGTGTATACATAGACCCTGAAGGATTGGAAGATACTATCTGATGAGGGCTGGGCACTCTTGAACAATGGGAGGGTAGCTTGTAGCACATGCCAGACTTCATGTCCTACAAACCCTGGCTCTCTGGGAATGTGTGTGCAGACAAGCTGGTGTGTTCAGGCCTGCTGAGGTCAACTCTAGCCTATCTCCAGACTCCCCGAAGCCCACCTTACACTCATGCCAGGCTGCCCACTCTAACTGCTTGCCATCATCATCACGATTACTTCCTTCCTCCCTCCTTTATTGCCACTCCATACCCACCCACACTGTGACTGGAGTAATCTCTCCCAAACAAGATTCTCACCCACTTCCTTAACACTCTGTCAGAACCCTCTTTATGCCTTTGAGCATCAATCCATTGTCTCCCGTTTTTCTCTTTTTTGAACACCCCTTGCCCAGAACTCTCTTGCCATCTGTTCAGCGTGGCTCACTCAGGAATCTTCTAGAAATCAACACCTATCTCAATAAAGTCAACCACAGGGCTGGACACTAGAGTAAGTACCAGACAAAAGCCATGAGTCGGGGACACCTTTGCCACTTGCCTGTCTGCACAGTGCCTAGGGAAGGCTTGTTGGCCCACACTAGGCCATCACACAGCCCTAGGATAGGACAAGTGACATCCTGGAGATTCAGCAGGTTCTGGCAGAGCACTGGGGTGTGTTGTATGGTTCACACATAGGGGGCCCTGGATTGGGGGTTGGAGAAAGAGGGTATACAGATCACAGTGGCTCCATGAGGCTATTTGTTTTGTTGTGTGTGGGGGGGTGGGGTGGGGGAGGTATCAGGTAGCCTGGGCTAGCCTTAAAACTCCTTTGTAGTTGAGGAGATAGCCTTGAACACTTTCATGTATGTGTGTGTTTGCATTTGCTTTATGTTTATATGCGTGTGTACATGCACATGTAAACTAGAAGTCAACCTCAGATGTTGTTCCTAAGGAAATATCTTCCTTGTTTTTGAGACAGGGCTTCTTACAAAGCCTCCGTAAGAAGCCCTAAGACAAGCCAATTCAACTAGGCCAGGGTCTTAGTCAGTGCTTTATTGCTGTGAAGAGACACTATGGCCATGGCGACTCTTACAAAAGAGAGCATTCAACTGGGGCTGGCTTACAGTTTTCAAGATTTAGACCATTATCCTCACGGAGGGGAGCAAGGTAGCACAGGCAGACATGGTAGCACAGGCAGACATGGTAGCTGAGAGTTCTACATTCGCATCCCTGTGCAGCAGGAAGAGAGGGATACTGCACCTGGCTTAGGCATTTGAAATCCCAAAGACTAATCCCAGGGATACACTTCCTCCACTAAGGCTACACCTACTCCAACAAAGCCACACCTCCTAATCTCTGTCAAGTATGCCACTCCCTAATGACCATGCATTTTAATATATGAACCTTTGGGGACCATTCCTATTCAAACCACCGTAGCTGTCTGCCTAAACAGCTTTAGAATCTTCTGTTTCTGCCTCCCAGGTGCTTAGATTATAAGTACTTGCCCCTACACTTCGCTGTTTCTGTGGGTTCCTGGTGCTTTTGCAGAAAGCACTTTCCTGACTGAGCCCTCTTCCCAGCCCCTGGCCTTGAACTTGATTCTCTTGTCTCTGCCTCCTAATTTCTGGGATTATACGTGAGCAGCACCGCCACGTTCAGCCCTGCCACCAATGGCGGCCTGTTTTTAAGCCGGATATGGAAAGATGGCACCGTCATCAGCTTTAGCAGAAGGGATTTCAGAAAAAAAAATAGTCCTCACCAACATGAGGGAAGATTCCCCTGTAAGCCATGAATGCTTGCTCTCTCGGTGTTCAGCGAAGCACAATGACAGCGTGCACACGCACAGTTGCAGGCTTTCCTGAACCTGAGCTCCAAGGGAAGAAGAAATGCCCTGGGGCCAGCCTGGCCTGCCAGTGTCCTCCAGACTGCCACTCCCCTAGAGATGCTTATTGAAGATGCAGAGGGGCATGTCCTGCTTGTCCCAACAGTGTCTTAACCTCAATCCATCGCACTTGCTTAGGTTTGGTTGTTCAGAGCAACTTGCAGGAGCAAAGTGTGCAGGATCAGGGAGGGGCTGAGCCAGGAAAGTGGAGAAAGAGGGCGGAATTTAATGCAGCATTCATTGTTCCCTGGCTACACCAGGCCTGCCAGACGTGGGAGGGGGAGATAGTGATGCCCTCATGCTAGCTTGCTGGGGCAGTGAAGGTGGATAAGAGTCTGGGAGTTTGCTAGTTATGTGCTTTTAGGCACCTTTGATGGAGATAGAGAGGAAGGGCTCTGAGCTTGTGAAGGTGAGTGAAATCTGAGGAAACAGTCCCACCCCCCATTAAAGTGTCAAGGGCCTCTGAATACATGGTTGGAAAGCCAAGTCGGGTCTAGTTTAAAGCCCAGGTACACTGCAATCTCCAAGGCCTCCCAGTCACCCACACTCCCTGGCTAAGTGGTGACAGCAGCCACGCAGCAAAGATTGATCTGTGGCCCTTCTGTGTAAGATGCTGGCATGCTGCTATGCACATCCATCAGGGGAACGCTAGGCCAATTATTCATTTATTAATAAGGGCTTTGCAGGCCCATCCCCCACCCCTGTGCTTGGTTCTCCGAGTGTCTGCTTTCATCTGGGAAGTCTCCCAGGGAGCACCTGACTTGCAGTTCTTAGCCCTTGCCTGTCCCCTTCTCACATAATAGCCTAAAGGCAGGCTGCATGTTCCTGTTGGAGGTCTGTCTACCAGACATGTCCAATCTTTTGACATCGCAACACAAAGTCTTAAATAAAATTCACACTTGAGAACAAGTTATAAATAAATATATAAAGACCAAGATATAAATATAATAATAATAAATTACACACACCTAATGTTTTATGTTTATGATCAATCTTTGTGTTGGGCAGCATTCATAGCTCTCTCAGACTCCACGAAGGCCACAGGTTGGACTTACCTGTTCCAAGCCCTGCTTGGCAGCTGCCTTCTCTCCTGAACATGGGGGAGGGGAGCCTGCCTGCACCTGCCAGGGATCCACCTGCCTGTCGCCTCCCCCAGAGCTGAAATTACAAACACTTAGGATCACACTTGGCTTTTTTTTTTTTTTCCATGTGAGTTCTGTGGACTGATCTCAGACCATCTTGCTTTGCACAGCTGCTGCATCATCTCCCCAGCCTTCTTCAAGTAAACTTAAGGACCACGTAGCCTCAAAGTGAGACACGGCCCTTCCCTGTGACTCTGGAGGTGATGAGACTCCAGGGCTTGGTGATTCACTGTCCCAGAAATGAGGAGGAGGAGTGGAGTGGGGACATTCCTGCACATGGCTGGGGGACTTTAAGAGGTCCCAGTCACTGAGATGGAGTTATTTTGATGGAACTGGGCCTGGACAACACAAACCTCGCTGTCTGGGGTTTATTTTCCCCCCTGGGTGGGAGCAACATGTGACAGCATGCTCTCAGACGTGAGAGAGCTTTGGAAGGAGGCATTTGGGCCACTGATTGGTGACAGGAAACAGGAGGGAACTGCTGGACAGTACATGACTCACACTCCAGAGAAACGCAGTTGGAAAGGTCCGAGACAAGGGTCGTTACTGTTCATTCTGTTTCATGAGTGGTGGGGAAAAGGTCAAACCCTCCCTAGCTGAACCTAGCTGCGTCCAGCCCAGGGTTGTCACTCCTCTCCACTCGGCTATTTGTAGAATGTGAACCACATGGAAGTGGTTGGAGAAACCAGGAAGCTAGGGAGCCTATCAGTCCTGAGAGGCACATGTCTGCCATAGCTCCGTCCTTTCTGGTAGGATTACAGAGGGGAGAAGGAATCAGGAAACAATTTAAAATGATCTGTAAGTGGACTGCAATGACGGCAGGAATTGCAGTGACGCTAAAGAAGAATTTCTCATTCAGCCACAAAGACAAAATGACAAGTAGCATCCCTTTACTCTCCGAGCAGAACGGCGGTCTAAGCGATAGGCCAGCCACGGTGCTCTGTGCTAAGTCTGTACCTGGGAGAGGCACAAGCCCACCTCCAACAAACAGACAAAGCAGGCAGGTGAGCTGAACATAGGCAGCATCCTGACCCATCAGAATCACAAAGCAGCGAGTGATAGAGGACTTGTTTTAGGGTGACAGGTATGATTGATTGATTCCTGAAGGACATGTGGGAGTGTGTCCTTCTGCCAGTAGTGTGAAGCTGAGAAGGACATGCGTCCATTAAGACAAGGCTCAGGGAGAGCACACCTGTGGTAAGAGGAGTTGGGGGTGAGAGGCACTACATGGAGGCTTCTGGACAAAGTTCATGGGCAAGAGCTATGGGTGTAAGGAACCAAGCAGAGAACAGACTGAGGCAGCTTGGATGTCAAGTCCAGGAGCGAGGTGTGTGGCCACTGGAGTATGCTTGGCATCATCACCATAGTGTAGCAGTCTGTGCAGGGAGGGGGGAGGAAGCAGTAAAGAGAGAAAGAAAGTCCCTAAGTTTGGATGTGGCATCTGGCATGGTGGTATATGCCTTTAATTCCAGCACTCAGGAGGCAGAGGAAGGCAGATCACTGAGTTGAAGGCCGGTCTATAGAGGGAGTTCTAGGACAGCCAGGGCTATATAGAAAAACCGGATCTTGAAAAACTAAAACTATAAAGGTTAGGGTTCAGAATTTAGGAAATGGACACAGTCATAACAGTTCTAGGAGCATTAGCATCTTGTACAGATGAAGGGCCTTGACTATCAAGGGACAGGTGTAGAAGTGGCTCCCTGAAAAACAACACAGGCTGCACACTGTCATACTGCTCTTGAGACAAGCCCAAGACTGTCCTGGTGAACATGATTATGGCAAGAACCTCTCACTCCGGGAAGGAAAAGCTGTGAATACCTGTTCCAAGAACTTCCAGAGAGTTCATGCTTCTGAGGAGTTAGCCACTCAAGTGCTTTCTTGTCCAAACATCAAACCGCTCATCGATATTGCCCAAGTGACTGCCTGTAGTCCCCACTCGCTCAAAACCCTGCCTGGCCATTTCCAGCAGCTCGAAAGCAGGGTGGCGTGGATTCCATTAGATCCCAGTCAGCTCTCCATACTGTAGGACCAACTGCCACTAGATTCTATTCTAAATGTCCTCTCCCTTCTGACACTTCGTGAGGACCACCACCATGGTGTGCGTTCTTCTGCTGAACTTGCCTTGCTGGATCAAGCTGAAGTCAGACGGCCTCTCAAAGGTTCCTCTGAAGTCTCGAGTCTAGATATGGGTGTAAGGAACCAAGCAGAGAACAGAGGCAGCTGGTGTCAATGCAGCTCTGAGTGCCTGCTTCTGATCGTAGGCTTCTTTCATCCAAGACTTGTGACTCTGGGATCCCCAGTCCCTAGGTTTATGGCACATGCCACCTGAAGTGCTGAGTCAGGATTCTCGATAGCAGCAGCGGGTCTGGATCTCTGCCCTGACCCCACTGTCCATCTCTGAAGGGCCCCACTCAGAGACTTCCATACTGACTTCAAGGTGACACAAGCCAGCCCTCCTGTGGGTCAGTCACACTCACACCCACTTCCCCTTTTCTTCCAGAGTTTTATTTTTGGGCAGGTAATTAGCATAGTTCTTCTCACTAATATTACATTTTTAAAAGAATGGGTGCTAGTCAAAAAAGAAGGTACAGGAAGGGCGGGCCTTACACATGCCAGTAATCGCCTTGACAGCCAGAGAGGAATCCTGGTACACTGACAGTCTCCTTTAAGTGGCCCAATTAGCATAAGAAACAGCTCACCAAAAGTTCTGAAGGCATCATGTTGATTAATGCAATTTATCTTGCAAACCAGTGGCAGACAGCTGAGTCTCTGTTGCTGATTATTCTATACATTTATACACATTATGTACGTGTAGCTATTTCTACAAGAAAGGGCTCCTTGCCGTAACTTCCAGCCTGTGCCCTCAGGCCCAGGGCCCAGAATACCCAGGGATGATTCTGTTAGGTCTCAGCTTCAAGCCAGGTCTCCATAAGGTCCTCAGTTCCAATTTCCTGCCCCCATGAGTTGTCCTTGATATGTAGGGAAGGACTGGATTTACCCTTATACTGAGCTAGAATTAATAATGATGATGATGACGACAATAATAATATTGACGATAATAATAATAATAATAATAATAATAATAATAATAATAATAATACTTTAGCCAGCAAGGATAATGAACCTTTTCAGGGGTGGCAGCCCCAGGCAGCCATAGAAGAGGACAACAGAAAAGTTTATGGAATGAAGATGGGATGTACAATGTTATAAGCACCCATGGTCCCCATCTAATCAAGGCAGATGTATGGTGGGATGCTAACATTGTCCTCCTCCTTCCATCTTAGACATCTTATTCTGGAAGCTGTGAACTGTCTAAGTGTCTCTTCCCCTGGACAAGGTAAGGACAGGAATAGGGTAGGAAACCGGCAAGCAGGATGGTTCTGAGGGCTGTAACTTCTGAATGGAGGGATTCTTTCACACCAGGACTGTCCTGAGGAGCTACGCACACTCTTTGATTCTCCTATTTTTCCTCCTTTTTCCATTTACAAAATTTCTATTTATTTATATTTCTGTGTCAGGGTATGTGTGTTTACTCTGGTATATATGTACTGATCAGAGGACAATTTGCAGGAGTTGGCTCTGTCCTTGTACCACGTGCATTCTGAGGATCAACTCAAGTTGTCAGTCTTGGCAGCCAGAACCTTTACCAGCTGAGCTAGCTTGTTGGCCCACCTTAATCCATTTTCACAGGAAGAAAGTCCACTAGTCTGGTCCTTGAGAGGGTACTCTTCCCTCAGCCACTGTGACAATATCCAAACTCAGGTCAGAATCTAGAAGTGGACGCCAGAGGCAAAGTAAGGTATAGTAGAAGCTTCCTCTCTCAGGTAGATGGGGAAGCTGAGGAGTGAAAGGCTCCAAGGAGTGGCAGGAAAGAAGAGGCATGGCAGTGGAAGCAGGCTGATTGACATCCAGTCATCAGTGATGTTCGTGGGTGCAGAATGACCCCCAGCAGCGCTGTAGGACGTTGGTGTAGGCTAGTGGTACAAGACTCTGCTGCAGACCACCCAGCAGAGGCAGGGACTTAAGAACACTTAAGACAGGCTCTTTTGTGAAGGGTTTAGGGACCAATGCTAAGCTTGGTTGAGCACCAGAGTGAAAACCTCCAGAGTCAATCTAGACAGAGCAATCACTAAGGGCAGCGGTGGAGAATTAGGCTAGCGCTCATGGAAGGGTATGAGGACAGCAGAGGGGTTTGTGGTGAGGGTGGTCTTGGGATGTGGAGCTGGGAGGACCACTTAGGGCAGGGAGGTAGCTAGCAGTGGTGATGAGCCAGCATCTCAGACCTGTGTTCCAGAGGGACCAAGAGCTGCCAGGGTGATCTTGAGAGTGGATGTAGTGAAGCTGTTGGCAGTGATGAGAACTTGGGGAGGTGGTTAGCTTGCCTTCCACTCTGCTCAGACTTCGGGCAGACATGACACCCTGAGAGTGAAGGCCAGACACTATCTCTCAGGAGGAAGATCAGAGCCAGCAGTATGAGTTTTTCATTTTTCCTTAAGATATAGACTCCAGGGTTGGGACAAACCCCGGGCGAGCATTTGCTTTATTCCAGGCTGGATGCCAGAAGCCAGGCTCCTTTCTGCTAGCTGTGCAAAAAGTACTATTGTCCACATTTACAGACCATCAAACTAAGCCTTGTTGTGTGGTCAACAAAGGTCATGCAGAGCAAGAAGTCTTGCTCTGCTGTTGTTGGACACCAAGGAGAAATGAGGCTCTACAGGACAAAGGGCACACGTGACATGTGCATCAGAAGGTCTGCTGTAATGTAGGGGCCTTGCACACCACTACCTTAACCGTGCACCTGAGAGAACCCAGTGAACGTGGGCTCGGGTGGTTCTTCCACAGGCTCCTGCTTGGCTCCATATAAACATCAACTAAGAAACACTCTGATGTTTTGAGGTAGAGATAGAGATTTGTATTCCCTCACAAACTCAGGGACAGGGGGTTCCCACTCTAGCTCCCCGATGCTCTCTGAGGTGAGTGGAGACCTATGGCAGGGTCCAGGAGGGAGAGGGTCTGTTCCACTCTCCAGCAGGCTTCTGCCCAACCTCCACTTCCTCCCCCCCCCTCCTCCTCCTCCTCCCCCTTTCCCTCCCCTGCTCCTCCTCTTCCTCCTCCTCCCCATCCTCCAGGCTCCCTGATGCACCTGCCTGCAGAGGCTCTCAGCACCACCATGCTGCTCAAAGCATCTTGGTGGATGTGGGTGAGGAGGAAGCCAGGACAACAATGCAGAGGCCTCACTGGTGACTCATCCTGTAGAGAAGGATGTGACAAGAAATAAGAAGCTTGGTTCTTAGCAGCTCTTTCCCTCGATGTCAGGGGCAGGGGGTTAGGAAGTGAGTCATGTGTGTGTTAGTGTGTTTGCCTGTGTATGTGTGCATGTGTGTGGAGGGTGTGTCCATGCACATAGTTTGGGTTTGGAAGTCTCTGAGTTGAGTCTGGGTAGGGTTTGTAGAGGAGGTCGAGGAGGAGCAGGAGGACGGGCGGAAGCCTGTCTCAGAGAGACCATGTGCACCTGCTCAGTGGTATAAGAAGTGTGTTTATATGTGCATGTTTGTCTCCTTCCTTCCTCCCTCCCTCCCTCCCTCCCTCCCTCCCTCCCTTCCTTCCTTCCTTCCTTCCTTCCCTCCTTCCTTTTTTTTTTTCCTTTCTCAGGCACGAATTTAACATACAACCCTGGTTAACTCAGAACTCTATGTAGACCAGGTTAGCCTCAAACTCACAGTAATTTACCTACCTCGGAGGCATGTACCACCATACCTGACTTTGCAGGTGCATTTCTGAGAGCACACCGTGGAGCCCTCTGCCTGAAGGCCCGAATGTATTATATACATGTGAGTAGGCATGGAAAGATGCTCCCTGTGAGCTGTCTGGTCACGTCTATGATGCAAGTGATGTTTGGGAGTATGAAAAGTGTGTGAGCACGTGTGTACTGTGACATAGACACCTGAAGCGAACTGAAAACAGGCCTGGTAGGACAGATAGGCACATTGGAAGTGGGTAGGACAGTCCATGTAGGCTGCCTGGTGGAGGTACTAGCTGAGCCTTCTCATCTCCTCCTCTCCCTGGGCCACTACTATCTTGCAGGGTTTCAGTGGCTGGAGGCTGTCACTCTGCAGAATCTGGTAAATCCTGCACAAAGAGCCCGTGAGAGCTCTACAAGGTGTCCCTGCTGAGCCTGGTGTCTCCCCAGTAAAGACTAAGGTAGCCAGGGTCCCAGCTCAGGTCTGGTTCCCCAGGGTCTCTCAGAAAAGTATGCTGTCTCACGGAGACCCTTATTTTCTATTTCAAACAGCAGCCCTGGTGCCTGGCCCCCACCTTCTCTTTTTCTATCCCTGATTTACTGACCAATGGACAAAGCCACTGTGGGGCTATCAAAGCTACTCTGCCGACTTTTTACCTTTTTAATAGAAAAATATAGTGTGGCATTCATCCACCTTAAAAGTGAAAAATAGAGAACATAAAACTTGATTTAATAAAGACACCAAATAATAAAATATTCTTTTGTTCTATGTTATGGTAATTGAAGGGAGAGAAAGAGTGACTGGGGTGGGAGGCAGCAGCGGAGAGATAGCTGGGAGGGTCAGGCGGGGTTCAGAGATAGACCAGGGGAGAGGTGCCCAGCAGGACACAAGTGCAGAAAAAGAGGGAGAGGCGGTCCAGTCTCCAAGGTACATGGGGTGGGCACTCCAGAGTGAGAGGCACCAGTGTGAGCATCCCAGAGGCCTGCCTCTTCCCACCTGTTCAAGCCATCAGTAGTCCTAAAAGGGGCTCATGAGACAGCAGGTTAGTGAGCTCAGAGACTGAGGCCCAGCTAAGCTATCTGATGACTTTGGTCTCTAAAACAGCCCCAGATCTATCCACTGGCCCTCTAACCTCCACATGCTTCATGCTAGGCATGTGACAGCCCCAACATCACCTCAGAACCCTCATGGCCTTGGTCTGAGCTCCCTAGAGTAGCCTGGTCTGCCTCCCTCAAGCCTTCCTTCTCTATACCTTGCCCTTCCCATAGGACCTAAGGACCCAGCTATTGCTCTGCCCATCCTTCTCCTGCCTCATGCTGCATCACTGTTTCACACGGTCACACTGTGAGGATGCCTGCGTACCCTGAGGTGCTCATGAGGACTGTAGAGGTATGGATAGGAGCTGGAGGGAATCCTTAGAAAAGGCTCAGGGTGTTGGAGAGGGAGCCTAAAGGAGCTGAGGCTTGAGCCCAGAGAGGCACAAAGGCCTGGGTGTACTTCAAGTCTCGGGAAGTGCAGTGAGGAGGCATTGCGGGTGAGGGACACAGTGTGGCAGTTCTGGCTGGACAGGGTGGGAGAGCTGAGTGAAGAGACACAACGGGGGGAGGGCCCACCATGTGTGTGCTTATGTGCTCCTGAGGTGTCTTTACATATGGCTAGAAAGGGCACAGATGCACAAGGCAGACATGTAGGCTGTAGGACCTCTCTCTAGCTGTGACTGTCACTGACTCTATTACCTTTAGGCCACAGGCTCCTGGATGGTACAGGATGTGGTATATTCTGCTACATGGTATTAGCTCAATAAAGTCTTGTCCAAAAAATAAAGAAAGAAAGAAAAATAAAAAATCCAAGGATGGCAACCCTCAAGAAACAAGCAAAGGTAGAGCAGGTCAGAACAAGCATCATGAAGAACTGGGCCAGATGGGAGGGCTATGGACCTTGGGAAGAGCCATTTAGTTATCATGTCTAGATGTGGGACTGAGCAGCCCTGGACCACTGAGCCTCCAACAGAGCTCTCAGTTATACTTTTCAACCACAGTGGCATGCTCCTGCTTAGGACTATTTAACAAATGCTTCCTCCCCATCTGGTCACCACCTCCATGAGAGGCTCTTGGCATCTTTGCCACGGACAGAGCCGCAGGGGACTCCAATTGTGCACTGGTACACACAGCTGAAGGGGAGATAGCTAGAGGCCAAAGCCCTCAGCAGGTCACTAGCAGTGTGATGGGTTACCAAAAACAGCTGGGTGAGCATTTACTGTGAGCCAGGCTCCTGCCCATTACAAAGCAGCCAGAATGATACTGCTGGCGTTGTCCTCATGGTGAGGACAAAGGGGGAAACTGAGGCTTATACAGGTCCAGTCACTTGCTCAAAGCTGTGCAGCTGAGTAGCCCAGAGCACAGAGGTAGGGAGCTTTTCTCTAGGTCCATGCCCCTGGTGACTGAAGTGGCTAGTGCAGCCTGACCTTGGGACTCTGGATAGACACTTGCCAATTTGTGGTGCTGGGACTAAGAAAATGACTCTCCATTATCTGTGACTTCCTGAGTACTTTGAACTAAAGGATACTGAATAAGCCTCTGAAACAGTCTCTCTATCCTGCCCTCCTGTCTACTTCTGAGGTGAGCCATGAGGACCAGAATTCTTCAAGGTGGGTCATAGGGACTAGAGCCCATTGACCCTAGAGCTTACCAAGTCCCCTTCTCTGTGAGGACCTTTATTCCAGAGGTCCTGCCCAGGACATGGCCTTTGCTAGGGTTTCTCACCTCAGCCTGTTAGCACCATGAAACTCCATGTCTACATGGCTGACCCTTCTCCAGCAAACCTAAGAATAAAAGCAGATCTCCAGTCATCTTTGTGCCTTCTTTTCTGGAGACCTCATCTCACAAAAAACTTGGATTAAGTCAATGTTATGCTTCACCCTAGCTCGTCTCTCTTTTGTTACAGGAGAGGCAGTCAGGACCCTTAGGGTGGGTTTTACCTTTAGGACAAAGAGACATCTACCAAGTCTAGAGTTGAGCTGCTCCCCCCCAGAACACAGGGCTGAGAGACTAAAAAGCTCCCTACTCTTCCCCTGTCTCTCCAGGGACGTGACTTCATTATCAGTGAAGATCACTGGAGGGCACACTGACAGCTGAGTGGGGGCCAGACCCCAAACAAGATTAACATACGAAAGAAGCCAGTTGGCAGAGAAGCCCTTATCAGGCCTCTGGCCAACAGGCTATGGGCTGCAGTAGCTCAGGTTACACAAAGGGGAGACAAGTACTGGGTCAAAGTCCTATAAAAGACCCTGCACCTCCTGGTTAGGCTCTTTGGGGGCTTTTCCTGAAAGAGAATTTTGAAATAGGCCCAAACTAATAAAAATAACAGGGCCCTGATTCCATTCCTTTTCCCTAACCTAAATAGTTAAAAGTGCCTGCCAGCAGGTTTGGGCCCAGTTAATTAGTTACAGAGGAGGTGGAGTTACAAGACAAAGGCCTGTTAAGAACATCCCAAACTGACTGGCCAAGGGAGGAACTACACCCTGCCCCCATGGTACAGCCTGCTAGTGTTCCAAAAAGTAAAACAACCCGTGCGAAAGTTCACTTTTTCCCCACCCCGCCCATATATAAGCGCTAGACCCCTGAGGGGGTTGTGTGTCAGTCTCTCTATCCCCTATGTGAGATATGGGGATATGGGCTGGCCCAGAGCTCTGATTTAATAAACCACCTCATGTGCTTTACAGCAAGACGGCCTCTTGTGTGTCCTTTGGGTTCGTGCTATCCTGTGACTCGAGTGGACCTCCCTTCTGGGGAGTCCTGGACCTTTCATTCCCTCTGCTCACTAGTTCACTTCCACACTCATGGGGTGCTTTCAAGACCTTTCCTAAAAAAACTGTCTCTGTTTCTAATGGTATGGAGCTGGAGCACTTTGTCCTGAGCACAGAATTTGAATTCTGCCCTCTGAAGTCGGATGTGCGGCCCAATGCTAAGCCTATTTTAACTCTGCCTTTTCTTGATCGCTTTTAGGGATAGTGACCTAAAGACTACCTATACTGCTTTTGACACTTTGGGGCCTTCTCTGAACCCCCTCCCCCAAGATCGAAGCTTATCTGATTTTTTTCTCTTCCTCCTCTTCATTTCCCTCATTCCTGTAGCTATCAAGATTCACAACTTGCCTGCCCTGGTGTTTTTCCTTTCATAAACTCTTAACAAATTGTTCTCAAGCTTCCTTTTGAGTTCATTTTTAATTTTTTTTAAATGAATGAGACTAAGTACTCAAAGGGAACCCCAAATTGCCCAGTAACAGCATGCCTTATATATATTAACCCTAGCATAGGAGTGGCCCATACTAGGTGCTCATTAAAGTTTCATCATTACCAGCAGCCTTCCTTTGCATGGCCCCCAGCAGTGCTGAAGCATGCAGCAGTCTCCTTGAGAAAGCAGCTCAGACAGAGCAGATGCCATTTGTTTAGGTACCCAGTTTCCACCGTGCCTGATTTTCCTGCGTCAGAGGTCAGAACGGAAGCTACAACCAAATTGACCCAGGGCACAGAGAGTTAAAGGATGGTTGGGAATTAAAATCTTAAGACAGGGTTTCCATTCGGAGCAGCGGCTCCCCCCCCCCCCCCCCCCCCCGTGGCTCTGCTCAGGGTTCCTGCAGCTCTCCCGGAAGCTGGGGTGGAGTCTGACTGCTGCCCCATTAACGAAGTTATTTAGACCTCTGAGTTAATGGCTTGGAGGACAAGGATCCTCCTGGATATGTAAATCCAGCCAAGGTTGTTAACAAAATTAGCTCGCTTAGCTTATGGTCTCAAACCTCTACTTGTCTCAGGATGGTGCCGGGACCCACCTAAGTGCACTACTGGGGGGGGGGGGGTACGCGCCCGCGCGCTCATACAGGTTCCCCGTGGGTTCTGGGCTCTGTACACCATCTTGGCTTTTTCCATCCTCAGGGGTCACTATGCTTCATCAAGGGCACTTCTAATGGCTTTTAAAGCTCCTGCTTAAGTTTTCTGGAAGGACTCCCCTCAGAGATGCTCAGCTAGGAGAGCAACCAGCCCATTAGAGCTGCTGTTGAGGTGGCATTTGCTGGTAGGGGGTATGTGTGGCTTCCTTGCTCTGGCCCTGAGAGGGGAAAAAAAAAAAAAAAAGGAAGGAGGCCAGGGTGGAGAAGGCACCTAGGATGCTCAAAAGGCCTGAGGCCCATCCAGTTTACTGTGCAGAGGAAGCAGGCAGTGTCATCCCTGGCAACCGTACCCAGTGAGGCCCCTTGAACTGGTGTGTACTTGACGTCAGGGCCTGCACCTCGGTCTTGGTGAAACTACAAAGGGCTCAGGGCAAAGATTTCAAGGAGGCTCAAGAGAATCGACAGAGACAGGTCCCGCCTGTGGCTTATTGCAGGCAGCCCTGACCCTTACGAATCAGTCAGTCAAGGGGGAGGTCTCTGTTTAGCTGGTTTCTCTGGCACCCAGTGAGGGTTGGTCTGTCTCTGAGTTCTTCCCCCTCCCACCCAGAATGGCATTTAAATGTTAATCAAGTCTGGGTTGCGGACTAACCCTTCCCGGCGGCGCTGAAGGTCTTAGCCAAGCCTGCCCTCCTAGGGTCCGGAGATTTTGTGAGCTGGTCCATCTACCTGGCCGGGACTGTAAGCTTTTGGACAGGTCTGTTGGTCAGAAAAAGCCGGAAGGCTGTTTTCCTCTGCCTGCCTGCTTGCCTGCCTGCCTGCCCATCCGCCTAGGGAGTACTTTGCTCCCCACCCCAACACTCTGCTTTCCCTCAGCTCTTTCTCTTATTTTTTTGCTCTATGCAGAGTGTCTCTTCCTCCTTCCTCTGTTCTCTTTCACAATCCATTTTCTCTGCACATCAGTCTGCTCCACACGTGGACTCTCTAAGGTCTGAAAAGCTTCCCTGGCCAGACCATGTTGCCTGTAGCTCCTCTGAACCCTTCCGGATCGAGAAAAAGATGGGGAAAGGAGCCTGCATGCAGTAGGTCTTTTAGTACTAAGTTCGGTTCCCCCTCAGCTGCCTCTTTAGTTCTTCCTCTAAGTCCCATTTCCACGCCCCTTTAGATGGTTTCTGGGGGGTCGAGACCCACTGGTTGAGAACCACTGTCATAGAGCGTCCTAGGTGGCATGAGGTGTGGGGACTGGGACTTCTCAGTTTAAGAGGCACTGAGTGTGTTTTTGTGTCGTGAAAGCGAGTGCTCGTGCACACACACACACCACAGCATCTGTAACTTACTACAAAGGCGAGAACAATCCATCAAGGCAGTATTTTCATTTATGCTGTTTGTGAAGACAGACAAGAAATAGGAAGGAGGAGCCGTTGTCTCCAGGTACCCAGGCTCACCATAACAAAAATAAGCACCAACAGCGTTCATGTGTGACTTTTCTGCAGGCCTCCTCTGAAAGTCACACACCTCTCACTTTGTGCAAAATGCCATCGTGGGACAGTCTGGTCCCAGCCAGAGCATTGTTAAGACACTGAGTGTTGGCAGGTGGCAGTACAGTCACTCTGAAGTGCTGAGCCCCTGACAGAGAGCATAATGACAAAGATGGTGAGATTTGGGTACAGAAGGTGTGGGTAGCTCCTGTCTGAGTTCTCAGAGCTTGAGACGCTGAGGCAGAAGGAAGTCAGACAGTTCCTTGGCCAGCCTGGGCTACAGGTGAGACCCTGAACCCTGTTCCAAAGCAAAGCCCCCAAATGAAATAAATGAGAGGAAAAAAGGACATGTGCCACCGAGAGCTGGAATTACCATTGGCTATTCATTCAAGCTGTTTACCCAGGCTTCCTCACAGCTGAGCTCCCAGTACCAGCTCAGCTGGACCTCCAGCTCTCCCTGGCAACTGGGCCCACACACTGGCTCCCCCACCACTGTGCTTTTCTTCATTTCATTCCCACCCTTTCCTCATGCCCAAGATTCTCCCTATCATTCTTCAGTCCTCAAATGCAGCCCCTAGCTGCTCAGTGGGGATGCCTGTGAAGTGTGTTTTGGGGGAGCACACTGTTTCTGAAATTCAGGGCCTCCTGAATTGGGACTGGAAGGAGACACACCTTTAGGCCAGACAGGAGCATCCATTTCTATGAAATATTTCATTCTCAGCTTTCCTGAAGTAGGAGTATTGCCAGGGAGCTTCCTGTGAGCCACCATTTACAGGGCTTCCCTATGCATTCAGATTCTGGAGCTGACTCCCAGGTGCAACCTGCTGGGTCCCTGGTCACCCTCCCAACTTTCATGGGGTTCGTTGTCCCCTCCCCTTGGTCTTTCCCAGGATACACGCGAGAAATTCAGAATTCACGGTATGGCTGAGGAAGAGTCAGTAACACAGGAACCCTAAGCAAGGGGTTTCAGAATTTCAGGCTTGGCCTGGAGCTGTGACTGTGGTCTTGATGGGGTGTCTACTGCAGGGGGAGGGTGGGGGGGGGGAGAGGGTCATTTCCTTGGGAGATTCTGCTTTGAAGCAGCATGCATGGCCCACAGCCCAAAGTGTCTGCTCAGTCCGTGAGAGGACATGCCCCAAATTCAGAGTCTAATCCTTTCTGTTTGGGCTTGGTGACCTTAATTAGAAGAAATGCTTCTAGCAGAACAGGGCTCACATACTGTCTTCACGGCGACGTAGAGGCCAAGTGCAAATGGTTTCTCTAGTGCAGCTCAGCTGAGGGACACAGGAAGAGAGCAGACTGAGAAGGCGGGGCTTCTGCTCTTTGTAGCTTGGGGGTGGGACAGGGAGACAGGTGTGTCTGGGACATTGAAGAGGTCAGACAGCTGTACTGGAGGAAGGAGGAGAGGGGGAAGTCAGGGGGGATCTGGGCAGTTACTGAAAGTCTCTCAAGGTGGTAGCTGACTGAGTCTAGAGGGGGAGGTGCTTGGAGAAGATGAAGATGATGAGGATGGGTTCACTAGGAGAATAATTTATGGGGTACGGTAAGAGACACAGAGAGTAGTACTGAAGTTGGTGGGTGATGGGCAAGAAGGACCTATTGAGAGGGGAAGACACAGGCTAGAATACTAAGGAGCATGGGCTCTTTGTTGAGGCAATATAATAAGCAACTGGTGCAGAGTCTTGAGCAGGGGAATAGCCCAGTGAAAGAGGAATACGGTCTCAAGCACCCCTAGTACGGAAGACAGAGATTGGTTTAAACCTTTCTCTCTCATGCCCAGGGTTGACTAGAACCTCATTAGAAAGCCAGAGCACGAGGAGGCTCTTATCCGCAGCACAGTAAAAGCCAGGTAGAGCAGGGTGCATCTGTCATCCAATGTTTGAGGAAGAGGAAGATACTGAATTTCTGTTGACCTTTTCACGAGCGTGAACACACACACACACACACACACACACACACACACACACACACACACGGAGGGGGTCTGGATCAGACAGGAGACGAAGCTTGGACAGTGTGAAGATTGTGCTCAGGGTAACAGAATCCCTGATTTGAATCCTGGACCTGCCCACCTTGTAAGCTTCTATGCTCCTTACCACCCTTGGAGCACCTCGGTCTAGGGAGACTCTGGTCTCCACACCCCACTTTCTTTTGTGTTCTGCTCCCATTCTGTAGCCCTCAGAGCTCTTCTGGATGATCATTTCCCAGCTTTTTGTTTATGAGGTCTTTACCAAGCTAAGGTCGTCAGGATTCAGGTGCAGAGTCTGAAGAGCTTGATCTTAAAGAAACGTTCACGGGCCTTAGAGGCAGATCTGAGAGAAGCAGCCTGGCAGAGTGCAAGGCCAGCCACACAGGAGCTGTGTAGGGGCTGGCAGAGTCGTATGTTAGGGTGACGCAGCTGGCAAAGAGAGGGAGCTCAGGTTTCTGTGAGAAGCTTCCTGGTGGGGGAGTGACTAGGTATGGAGAGTGTGCATTAGTTAGACACGAGGGAACCATGAGTCAAAAGGTGGGAATTTGAAGAGAGATTGACAAGGGGAAGGAGATGATATAGCTGGAGTCAGGACAGGACCTGTGGCTCCCTGGGTGAGGAAGACAGGTGGAAAGTTAGGGCTGTCCTACATGAGTCACTTGGGATGCTACCAACTGGGACTCACAGCTGTCTTTCATAAGAGCTCTGGCCTTTGGGCCCTGAGGGTGCATGGTAAGAACAGTCTTTCCCCAGTAGAGGACCAGAGAAGCAGAGGAAGGAAAAAAAATGTAAATCACATCAGGAAGAGGTTTTTTTTTTTTTTTGCTTAACAGAGAGAGGGAGAACATAGGTGACATTTGGAGCCATAATACCTTAAAGTCAATATCATTACCTCTGATATTTACTGTCAGCTCACAGGGAAGAGGAGAAGGTTCACCCAGCTCTCCTTCAGTACCCCAGCCCACCCCAGCTCAGTTCACAGCTGCGGTTCACTCTTTGCCGTCTTAAAGCACTGCATCTTCCAACCTGCTACCGGACGAGAACAGAGGCTGCCCTGGGCTCATGCTCTCTGCAACCTGACCTAATTCAGCATGTCCTAAGAAATGCTTCCTGGGGGAATGCCCAGTGCCCTGGACCCCTCCATGAGACTGCCGTCTCTCCCCTCCTTGCATTGGACTCTTGGGTTCGAGAAATGCAGAAAACCACAGAGCCCTTCTTCATCTTCACAGAGCTGATGTGGCAAATATCTTCGTTCTCTGTCGCCAGAGCTGACCAGCTTGGTTCATCTGGCTTGTCTCAGCCTTGTGTTCCTATAACACCTAAAGCACATGCTACCCAGGACCAGAGGGGCACAGAGAAAACTAGCCTGCCAAAGAGCTCAGCTTCTGACCCCCAGGTTCCATAGCTGAGGACTCATGAGGATTCCCACTTTCTAACCCAGCAGGCTCGGTCCTAGAAAGCTTCTTTGTACATAGAATCCTTCTATCACTCCCTTTGAGGGGTTAGCTAAGTGCTTACTGAGACTTCAGAGAAACAAGAAGAGTAGCCACCTCTCTGCTGAGGGACATGGATTTATTCTGCTGCTTGGAAGTCGGAGTGGAGACCCTATAGGCTCCTTGGCCTTAAAGGTTATTGGAAACATGCCACCTAGAAGGTATGTGTCAAGATGGAGGTGCTCTGGGATTGCTCCACACTCAGTAGAAACCATGGAACCCAGATGCCTTTACAAGGGCACACTGAGACCAACTGCCACTCTGTATCCTAGATCTAATTTTCATTATGTGGGCCCTGCTCTGAGTTGGGGTTGACCTACCTCAGTAACTTAGCCCTGTTACCATAGTCATGTATCCTGTAATCAGCAACAAAAGTGCTTATGCTTTTCATATTTGTTCCTAAGCTCGCTTGTGGAAACCTGCATAAGTGGCCATAATTCTGTCACTTAGGGGCATAGGGGGAAAGTCTTTTCATTGTGATTATGTTTGAAGGATCATCTTTCTAGTTGGTCCTCCCTTGGCTTAATGGTGCTAGTTCTTTTAGCCTGTGTGACCTATGGCATACATATCAAGTTCAGATCATCTTATACACGTCACTCAAAGTGTATGTAGTTTTTACCCCTCGCCTCTGGGGTCCCCAGACCAGGTTAGAGTGAGACCAACACCTCTTCATTCAAGATATCACACATGTCTTAAAGCAGGCTAAGGTGCAGCCAGATGCCAGGATGGCCACATGCTTCACCAGCTTTCTATAAAACTGCCGCTGGAAGCATTCACCCAAGGCAACAGCAGATGCCTTTAAGCCATGCCTTCTTTTATCTATGTCTCTGAGTTTTGGATTCTCAGCTGCAGGCATGAGACTCCTCAGTTTCTGCTGTTGAACATCTTGTTGGGTCTTGCCCATCACTTCCACCAGTTGGGTCTTCTTTGTGGTCTTATTCTGTCATCTATTAAGATGTGCCACTTCCCTTAGCTTTAAGTCATCTCAGATCTGGTCAATTGACTGGGTATCTTTAAGTGAGGTCATTGGTAGAAACGTGAGTTTCAGCAAGGGCAAGGACAGAGGTGGTTTCTTGATCTAGGTGACATACATCTCCCTGAGTTGACTGCCTAATTGCTAGTTTTCAACTGGTTACGGCCTTATCTGATCATTCTGTCACCCAGCACATTCTTTCTTAGTTATCCACAAGGCACTTCTACAAAACTTGCTGAGGGTCATGGAACGCAAATTAACCTATGGGCAGAGGAAATCATCCACTGGTCTGACTTCTTGGGGAGCCCCTTGTGGACCCCAAGAACCTTCATTGTTTTTCTGAAGACTTGTGTGCTTTCTGACATAAAATCTTTTTTCTTCTTTTCTTATTGGACAAAGTCTTTTTCCAGGTAGTTTGCTGACCTACAAACTTCTGGCCTTCCTGTTTTAGACTTCCCAGTACACACAGACATACACCACCACGTCCACTTTGTTCTAGAATCTTAGCAATGATCCTTTTGTCTGTATTTCAGAGTACTCCTCTTTGACCATTGGTGAAAACCCAACTGATATTTATCTTTTGGGGGTATCATAGCCCCATTCTTATTTGTCATTCTTAAAGATAATTAACCAAGAATGTAATCAACCCATATCTACCTACCAGTTCTGCTGGAAGCAGTCGACATAAAGCCGATGGATCTGGCCCTAGACTTGTCCACAGGGAGCTAAGGTCCTGGGGTGTTATATGGTTCTTGGGACCTAATTCCCAGTAATGTGACCTCAGAGGAGCCCTCAGAGGAGCAGTAAGCAGACCTTGGGGGCCCATGATCTGTGACTACACCTCATGGAAATCTCCTCCTTTCCCATAGAAGCCCTTGGACTAAAAAGTTGAAGGCATCTTGATTTGCTTATTTCCATAAGCAATGCCAGGCTCACAGCGAGGGCTTCTTGGCTTGCAGTTGGGTTGAGAAGGGAAGAAAAAGAAAAGAAAAAACCAGTTAAGCCTGATAAAAAGGGATGGTCCAGGACAGAGTTAAAACAAGGCTAGAAAACTTTGGGAGTAGTACTTAGTCCTAGGGCCACCATGAAGGTGATGGAGGCATATGTCTGATTCTGGGACCAGACAAGTCACATGACCATAATATGATCCCATTCAGAAGCCTGTAAGCACAGCTTTCTCAATGCATGTGACATCTTTTCAGTGTTCAGTGTGTGAGAACTTGGTATTGGCAACATGGACAATGGAGTCTCAGGAAGTTCAGCGCCATTTTACTGGCAGGTCCTTGCCTGCAAAACACTGGTGCGGGGCCTCTTGAGGGCAGGACTGGAGAACTCATGGGGGAATGACAAAGAGGCTTGATTGCTAGGAGAGAGTTCTAGCAGAGGGCGCTGGACTCACCAGCTAATACCCTTCATGTGCCTCCCCTTCATCTACTAACTCCTGAAGCCCAGTGAGCCAGAGGAACCATTGACTCCTATTTTATAGGCATGATGTCACCATTGCCAGGGTAGTAGCCCTCACTCACTCAGTGTGGTCAATGCTTTGCTCCATGCCCTGTGCCTCTGCTGGCTCCAAGGTGTGAGTCAGGAGGAGACCGCCATTTCCTGCTACTGGATCTGGGCTGCCCTGCTTAGCCCGAAGCATTAATCTGTGTGTCTACAATCAATCACGAGGAAGGCTTTTTCTGTGCCCAGGCAGCCTGACCATAGACAGTATAGTCTCATGCTCTACTCTGCCCAAGACTTTCCATGATGGGGAACAAATGTGCACACAACAGTGTCTGCTTCCTTGAGGGACTTGGCTGAGATTGAGACTAGTAATGAATATAGCTGTAGCCATTAGCAGATACAAGTGTGGTGCTTCACATGGCCAGCTCCATAGGTACCTAGGAGAGAAACTCTGGACGTGTTTGTGAGGGGATTTCTATATTGGATTATCGAGGACGGTTCAATAGGGGCTGAATGCTGAGACTGCTCCAGTCTTCCCGTTGGTCCTCTCAATAAGGGGACACACTAGTAGGGCCAATGGTACCGGTACAGGATGGGTACAGGAACTATTTAACCAGAGGCTGGCTTCTGCTGACCTCCAGCCCCATATAGAACTGGACCTACGACTGATGATTTGGCCCTCCATAGACCTGTAAGATGCCAATTATTCAGTGTGAGTAAGGAACACACATAGATGGAAGGGGGTCCTGCCAAGACTTTTAGATTCTCTTCTTGGTCCTTCACAGAACTAGAGGCCCAAGAGTTAGGGACGTGGCCAGGGCAAGCTCCCTGCTCCACCACCCACAGACACTTATTTCCAGTTATTTCTCCCTAGGTCTGGAATAACTGCTCGGCCGTAGCCCCGCCCCAAATGCTGGAGGAGACCTCCTTAATTGGGTCCATGAGAACTTTATTACTGGACAGCCACTTCCTTTGCTTTTCCTGTAACAAATTATCCTAATGATGTGACCCGGGACCAGATGTTAATTGCAATGGAAAGTAATCAATTTTCTTTACTGAGCAGAAGCTTGTGGGCAGGTTCCTTGGGAGCAGAGACGGGTGTCTTAATGAGGAGGGCACCTGAGGTGCCCATCTGGGCTGCCCCCACCTCTTCTCCTCCATGCCATCCTCAGCCCTTTCTTACAGGGACAATAGTGAGCCCACCTCTTTCCCTGATAGGAAGAGCAGTCTGCAGTGTCCCCTGATCAAGTCTCTTTCAGCTAACTCTCAAGAGCTTCTGCAGCTCCTTAATCCCCATGGTTAGTCCTCCTTCCTAGTGCTGGGGCCATCATCCCAAGGCCTCCTTCACCTGGCTGTCCTTTCCCTAATTTGGACCCCTCTGCAGCCCAATTCTGTCCCTGCTATACTTGTAAATGTCACTATCGCCACCATTTTCCCTCAAGTCACCTGCCTCTCCCAAGCATGTCCCTTTCCTCTCCAACTCTGGCTGCAGTCGAGTCTTCCTCTGGCCTTCAGTGCCTCCTACTTTCAGTGGTGGGGCATGGAGAACCCTCACTGCCACACCCTTACCCCATTTATATTTTGCCATGATTTGTGATTCCCCAGAGCTTCTGAGTAGGGAGCAGGAGTCTTGGGGTCTGGCCTCACCTCGGTTGCAAAGCTGTGGAAGGTTCTGTGGTTCACCTGGAATACCAGGGAAGAGCAGGCTCCATTGCTTCCTGGACTAGGATTAGTGTGTGCTAGTGAGCACATTCTAGCGGGGCTCTATGGAAAGTGAGCTCCATTTAGAAACATAGCCAGTCCCTTGGGCTTTAATACTATCTGTCTTTAGCTGGGTATACTACTGGGAGGGTGAGGGGGACGTAGGGGAGAGGATGGGAACAGGAAGCAGAAGTGAGCCCTTAAGTAGAGAGGTATTCATAGTTTGTGTCAGCCCACCTCCCTCTCACCCCAACCGTGCCTGGCCAGGGCAGAAGGATGCTCCCTGGTCCTGCCTCGGTGGATGGAGGTGGAGGATTGGTCCCCAGTGGCTCTGACCATTTGGGGCACCTGACAGGAGGAGCTTGGAGTCCAGGAAAGAGGCAGAGTCAGAGAGGGCCACAGGGGTGGCCAAGGACAAATTCCCCAGACTTTACAAATTCCCTGTGAGTCTACAATTCTATTAAGTAGGATAATGGATTTTAAAATGCCTCGAAACGCAGAGAGTGCTGTAAGCTGGGCGGGACTGTTGTTAACAGCCGCATTCTTCTCAGAGCTTGGAGAGGAAATAAATCAGACGCTTCTCGCACTGCGCCGAGCAAGTCCCTCGGAAGCGTTCATTGCGGGGGAAGTAAGCACATATATATTATAAACCCCAAATTAAAGGGAAATGGCGCTTAGGGGTAAGACAGGCTTTTTTTTTTTTTTTTTTTTAAAGCTTTATTATTATTTTTTAAAAGTAAAATCTGGGAAGGGGGGTTTGGGTGTAAAGGCCCGTGCCAGTCTCTGCCGGTCTGTCTGGGATCCCAGGGCAGGGAGCAGCTGAGGGGTGCACCACCTCCCAAAGCAGGGTGGGGAAAGGAAAGTCAGGACCGGCCCAGCAGGCCAGCTTTGAGTTCCTACGTCCATATCACCAAATGGGTTTTTAGGTTCCACGTCAGCCCCAGTCTGCTGACTGGCTCCCTCTCTTCTGTTCCTTTTCTGCTTGTCTGGACAACTCACCAGGGACCCACTCCCTTCTCACTTCCCGCCTGTACTCCTTGGCTCCATTCTGCCTCCTGCAGGCTGTAGTTAGACACCTCTTGATCACCTGTCTCCCCAGGGCCTCACTGATGGTGGGTACCTAGCAGGTGCAATGAATAGAGAGGTTGATGGAGGGAGAAGAGGAGTGCCATAGGGCGGGGCTGTCTTTGCTCCCCTTTGTCCTCGGTGGGTTTTATGATTCCCCATCCTACCCCAAACTAGTTGCTGGGTTTTTTAGAAAGTGTGTAAGCTGAGGTGGGGTTGCACCTCAGTTGGGTTGTGGTCTTTTTTTTTTTCCTCTCGTACCTCATTAAGCTTAGCTTCCAATTACGTGTTAATGATGCTGGCTGCCTTTTGTAGGCTGAAGTTTACTGCAGTGTCTTTAAATTTAATCACCTCCATAATGGCCAGCTCTGGCATCGCAAATAAGAGGCCGGGTTGGGGGTTGGGGGTGGGGAATACAGTCTTTGGCTCCTGAATGAGCCAGCAAGATCTGGGGTCCCATGGAAGCTAGGAAAGTCCTTCAATATCTCCTTTCTCCGGAAACCACTTGAGAAATTCTAAGAACTGTCTTCTCTACCTCAAACAGGGTCCCCTCTGCTTCTCCACTTGTAAGTGGTATATCAAGAAAGAGAAAGGCCAGACTTGGGGAAGGGCTTCCTGCTTGGGTAGGGGCATGAGCAGGGATGGAAAGATTTTTCTTTAGAGAGTGCTTAATTTCTGAGAAACCTGGTGGGCCCTGCTTGTCTTCCCTCCATCTCTTGTGGAGGCACATGGTTCATCGAGCTGAGAGGACGTAGGTGTGTGATCAGTGTTTCATTATCAGGTTCACCTTGTTCTCAGGTAACTTCACTTTGCCCAGTGCCCATGAGTTCTGGGGACACACGCATTTGGGACATTCAGGTCACATTTTATCTTGAGCCACCGCTGGAATTTGAGGCTCTTCTCAGTTTGTGGCCTCAATTCACTGTCTGAGTCCTCCCTTTAACGTACCTAAGGGTGAGCTGGAGTGAAGGGCTGGCCCTCCCAAAGCCCCAAAGATTGTGGAGAAGCAGACTGTTGCTCTCTGCTTGCCTTCCTCTTGGACTGGCTGTCACTCTTTCTCACCACATGAACACCACTCAAGTCCTCCCCTCGTCAGCTCCATCCCCCTGGGAAGCATCTGCCACCCTCAGAGCCCATATGAAATGGTCTTTTCTCTGGTAACTCCCCATTTCATTTACACCATCCTTCCGGGTGTCTGCCATCCCCAGAGCCTATATAACATGGTCTTCTCTCCTGGGATGGAAGTCTGTGTGTATGCAAGCCCTCTCCTCACTCTAATCCTGTCCCCACTGTGTCCCTGGCCAGGTCATATTCCTGTCTTTCTCTACACCCTAGCCCCCGCTGTAGCTTCTAGCAACTGCGCTACAAGTGACTTATCAACTATAAGCCTCTATTTATCTACCTGCCTCCCACTCACCCACCATCAATCCACTTACCTGCCTCTCATCCATCCACACCTATGCATCAATCTATAATTTGTCCATTATCACCCATCATCAATCTATGTATCTATCATCTGTTCCTTCATCCATCTACCTATTTGCCACCCATGTATCATTCATCTCTCCATCCAACCATCCATCCATCCATCCCTCCCTCCCTCCCTTCCTCTCATTATCACTCCTCATCACCAACCATCCATCCCTCCAAGATCCATTCCCACACCATTTGCCTGCCATTCCCCCACCCCATTCACCGTGCATCTCTTTATCCATTCACACATAATCTACCATTCATCATTTCAGTCCCCTTATCCATTCATCTGTCTCTCCACTATCCATCCTTCCATCCATTTATCCACCAGCTATAATTCATTCATGATTCACCCACTCATCCATCCATCCATTACTCATTCATATACCCACCGCCCATCCCTCAATCTTCCATCTATCCATCACCCTCTATCTCTTCATCTACCATCTATCATTCATTCATGATCAACTGTCTATCCATCCATCAGTATTCAGGGCATACTTGATCCAGGCCCTCTGCTCATACTGGAATCAAGCATACCCTCCAGGCTTCAGGAAGCCACACAAGAATAAAGAATATGGGTGATTACATCACAAAATCTGAAGGCGATGGAGGTGTCACTCTCTATGTTGAGCAATAAAGTGCAAATGAGTTTAGCTCAGGCCCTTAGCTCTGAATTCCAAGATTCTGGAAGGCTGAGGCTATATCCTACCAATCAGGTGCTTCGGAAGGCCCATGGGTTCACTTGAGGGAGAGCTTTACAAGTGTCCTGGGGTAGGGACTACATGCTGTCACAAGAACACTACTTTACAAGGAATAAAAGAGGAAGAAGATCTATCACTGGTGTGGAATGGGGTTTGGAGTGGCAGGGTCCTCTGTCCCTCCTACTCTTTCCGCTATGCAGCATTTGATATGGATGATGGAGGGCTTGGGAAAGCTTAGATGATGTCACAGATATGATTGCGGAGACCTTGCTGGAAGGACACTCGGGTGACTCTTGGTCCCTAGCACTCCCTCCTGCCTGTGCTGATTTCTGAACCTGCAGGACATTCCCAGCAGAGCCCTGTCCTGTCCCAAGCTCAACCTACCTGGTTCTTCCTTACTGAAAACTCTGACCAATACTCACTAATGGGCTCATTGAGAACTGGATGGGAGACTCAATCACCCAGGGGGAGCTTTAATGAGGTCTTGTGTGCTTCAGGCCTGCCAGGAGACTCCAGCCCAGCCCACTCTTTAGGCCAGAGCCTGTGAACCCTAAATCAACCTGGTAAGGGAGCCAAAGAGAAACAGTAGAAAATAAGAAAAGATCACAGTGAACATCAGTGGGTTGCAGTCAGGAGTTCCTGCCGAGTGAGTAATTATCACTGATCCTGCCACAGGGAGGAGGGGGAGGCTGCGTGAGGATAGATATATGCATTTTCTGATTTGCTATATACATAAGTGCCTTCTAGCACTTGCTGTATACCATAAATATTCAGAATAAAGTGTGTTCTGAGAACAGTGTGTAGAGAGAGGAGGTGGTGTTCGGCAGTGGTATATGCACCGCAGTAGACTGGCATGAATAGGACCCTGGCTTCAGCATCTGGCATCAAACCCCCAAAGGAACAAGAGCGGGGTATACTAACTAACATGTCTAGGATGTGTGTAAAATAACAATCAAACAAAAATTTAAAAGCCCAACAAATACTGACTCAGAACTTATTAAGTGCCACATAGTGTCTTAAAGGCCAGACATCTGTCCACAGAGATCATTCTTTCTGACTGCCAGAAGGGCACCAGCACCTCCCCGTTTGGTAGATGAGAAATTTGAGGCCGAGGGGTCAACAGCTGGCTACAGCAGTGGAGCCCAGGCAGGCTGGGCCTCACCACTCTTCTATCCTGCCTTTCTTGGCAGGTGGCCTCTGGAGGGTCTAGGGAACTCCGATTCAGAGAAATTCAGACTTGCCCACCGCAGCCTCACAACTGGTCTGTAATTGAATCTGCTCCATGCAAACAAGCATGGCTTCCTGGTCGTGTCCCTAGCACTCACTCTGAGGGTGGGGAGATAAGGCAGCTGGCACCCTGCCTCCTGAGGCCCTGCTTCTTCACTGTAAGCAGGAAGAGGTGGGTGAATCTATGCGTGTGATACATGTGTGAGTAATCTCCTTTCCACCTCTGAGAGAACTAGGATGTAAGAAGTCTCTTTCTAGAACACAGCTCGACGCAGAACCAGGAAGTAGGTCAGAAAGGCCCGTAAGGCTTATTAATCCCTTCATTGATTCAACAAATGTAAAATGTTTACGGTCCATGCACTGAAACTCTTGTATACTTGCTCATGGAAAACCCACTCTAGGGCTGTTAGCTGCCGCTTTACAAACAGGGCTGGTGTGATACTTTCTTCTACAGGAAGCTGATGGCCAGGTGATCCATGGCACCCAAACACTCCCGAGTGACTTGGCAAAACAGCGATTCTGGTGTCTGTCATCGGAGACGCCTGGCTACTGATTTCAACAGAAAGGTTCAGAGGCCAATGCTGGCCAGGTAAAGAAGGTATTTGCCATCAGGAATAGTGAGAACTCCAGAAGGCAGGCTGGGGAAATGACAGGGGCAGGCAGTAATCTTGCTTTCAGGTGTTTTAGACAGTACTACTCGCTTGAGGACACCCCTGGGTGTCAGGTTTCCATGCTGAAGAATAGCAAAGCATTTGGAACACATTTCAGGAAGACGTTCCCTAATGGCAGTTAAAATGAATGTTTAAAAGTTTTGCTGCTTGAAGGAGGCAATCTAGAGCCAGCTGAAAACTCCATCCTACATCCTCCCTCAATCTCCAGATGGCTCGTGTCTAATACAGACGTCTGTAATATACAGCCCTAGGACTCTCCCTCCTCAGCCAGGCGCCATGCTACATCTGCAAACCGACTTGTTTTCCCTTTTCTTCCTTCTCTTTTTCCTTCCTTCCTTCCTTCCTTCCTTCCTTCCTTCCTTCCCTTCTCTCTCTCTCTCTCTCTCTCTCTCTCTCTCTCTCTCTCTCTCTCTCTCTTTTGCACAGCACAGTTCAATTCATTCTCTTGTTTGATTTGTGATGCTTTATGGAGGAGGAAATAGAGGCCCAGGGAAGTAGAATGTGCTGTACTTCTCAGAGACCCACAATGAGGCCGAGGCTCCTGATGTTTAGTCCCCTAGACCCTACCCTGCCTTGCTGGATAGGAAGGTGACCAGTTCAAAGCATCATAGAAAATGGTGAGTTTTCCCTACCTCCTTACGTCTGCCTTGTCTGAAAGCCCAGCAGCCTCTGCCTTTCCCTTCTAGACAGGGCACAGCCTGCTCTTGGAGTCCCTCATGACTGAGCTCCTGTGCCTTGCCTCCTCTAAGGCTTACTGAGGGATGGGGCAGAGGAAAAGGGAGGAGGGCTGACAGAGAGATAGATGGACTGACTGTTGGAAGGAAGCATGCAGGTTGATCGGTGGGAGGGGGCCCATTTTGGCTTCCCCAGTCTAGTTATCTCATTTATGGAGAGGGGGGAGGGGAGGCTCTCTACTTCCTGAGCTGCTAAATGCTGTCACAAAAACATTTATTAATATGCAAATTCTAAGTGGCAATCTGGACCCAGTCGGGTTGTGCTAATTTGCACATTAATATCTGTCTTCAGGCTGGCCTCAGCCCTGGAGAGGGAAGCTTTAGGGCTTGGGAAGGGGACTACAGAGGGAGGCTGCAGGTGGGGTATAATGGGGAGGGGCCACAGGCGTCTGCAGATGAGGGGGCAGGGCCCCAGCCAGTTTGTGGTGGGAGGAACCAGAGGCACCTTGCTTTGCAGTGTCAATCAGTGTAAAGACCGACTTATGACACTGGCCTCTGGGTTCGCAGTAACAGCAGCCTTTGTCTATTGGTGCAGCTGATGGCAGGGAGCAAAGCAAAGTGAGGTAAGGGAGAAAGACATGCGGGACAATATGGGACACTGGGACTGGACAGTGTCCGCTGGCCTGCCGCTCGCTCGTGGGTGCCTTTGGGGACAGAAAGGGGTAAGGAGCATCTTTTGACTTGTTTGCTCATTGTTTCCTTTCCTCCATACAGGGAGGATTCACATGTCTCCAGTAAGCTTACTGATAAGTACGGGGACATGTATCTCAGGTTTGCTACGGCAGCGCCACCTCAAACCTTCTCTCTTGTGTCTGTAAACATACCTGCCTAGTCCACATTGTTTGGACAATATGATCTCCTCAAGCTTGGGCTGTGGTGGTGCTAGCAACAAGGGGCCTTCAGGGGAGAAGGAGTCACCTTTGTCTGCCCCCCACCTCCCAGCTGGTTCACACATCCTACTAACTGGCTTTTCAGCAGTGGGATCAAGGTGTCACCTTCTCTCCATTTCTTCAACCCATAATGCCCTCTGCTGACTGACATTAGGCTACTGGGCTGCATTCTTCAAATTCTGCCCCTTGCAGGGAGCCATCTCTGGCATCCCCATACCAACCCCGTTTCTATGACAATCTGCCACACATCAGTTTTGTTTCTATAATTGCTTCATATGTGAATCTTATTTTCACAGCTACACAGGGAGCCTTCTCCACAGTACCTGGCAGGGACCATATGCTTAGTCTGTTTTCAACATATACCTATCAGAAATAGTTTTCCAAAGCCTTTCTACCCACTAACATATTTAATCTTGGCACAAACCCGAGGAGTGACCAGCATATTATTTTCAGATACTATGTTTATAGTGTTAAAATGTGTCACGGATTACTACTTCAGAAGTTAGGTTTAGATTTAAGCAGTCATGTAATCACAATAAACTAAACTTGCAATTCTAAATATGTCCACTAGGTGGTAATATGTACTTAGTTGTGCATAAACCTCCCCCCCTCCTTTTTTTTTCTTTTTTCTCTCCTCTCCCCCCATCCCCCTGGGACCATAAATCAATGTATTTACCTTTCTCACTTTTCTACCCATTTGATTTACCTGATTTTAGGTTCTGGGCACATCTTCTCCCTCCAGTTGGCCCCTCAGAGTGATCCTGATCACAAAATGGGATGAACAAATGTACAAAGATGCTGTATGATGTATGTTGAAATCAAGTTTTTTGGAAGCTCAGAGGAAGGGATAATTGACTCAAAGGAGGGGAAGAAATTGAGTAGGGAAAAAATAAGAGTTTATAGGAAGTGTGTGTGCCCATGTTAAGGGATGAATCCTCCGTAGGCTGAAAAAAGAAGCCCAAATATATAGTGGAACAGAGGCTTCAAGGTGGGAGGGAGAAGAAACAAGGGGTGAGGGAGAGTCTTCACAGGAAGATTAGGGTCTGGGGATAACAAGCTTTAACGAGCTTTAATACCTTGCTCTAGACTTTAGGGGTGGGGCTAAGGCAACATGTTAGGCTGAGGAGTGGCCCCTGGGAGAACAGATGTACTTGGTGTGTATTGGATGAAGAGGTACAGGAAAAAAAAATTACAGCATTGGCCCACAGTGGAAGAAGTCCAGTTTCCTTCTTGCAGGCTTAAAAGAAGGCCACAATGGGGATATGTGTGCCCCACCTCAAGCAACCACGGGTAAGGGCTGAACGGGGTGGCACTATGCAATGACGTCTGAGCCTCCCAGAGCTAGCGACAGTATAGATGATGACACCATTAAAGGAGAGAGGGAACACATGCTTTCTCACTAATTATCCCTAGAAAAAGTCAAAATAGAACTTTTGATTGAATTAAATTAACTCGAACATGGCACCATTAAAGGAGAGATTGGAAAGTCTGATAAAACAAGGCTGTAAAGAAGACGCACCCAGGTACGATTCAGCTCTTGTCTCCATAATCTTTAACTGTTATGGTCCTAAATAGTTTCTTGTTTCCTAAATTGTTTCCCCTGTAGGGTTTGAAGGAAGCAGCCCTTGCCTAACCACTCACCTCACTTTGCTCTCATAGGCTGGGTGTGTGCAAAGCCCGATTCTGTGAATTCTCTTTGCATTGAAACTGCTTTATTGCCTTCTATAGAATAAGTTTGTACTCTCAGTGACCTGAGGAAGAAGCCACCAGCAGGAAAAAAAAAAGTTTCATTGTGTCTCTTATCCAGTCCTGGGGCTTTCTGAGTCTAGTCTAAGTGGTGGTTTCAGGGTGATGTATCCCCCCAGGGCTGAGCCCAGGGCTTTCGTGCTCCCTGGTCCTGCTGGTCTCAGCTGGGAGCAGGTACTTTGATCCTTACTGGAGGTGCAAATTCTGATAGCATTGGACATTGCGTTGCTTTTTGACCAAATCTTGTTAGCAGAAACCTGGGAGGCTGCCCTGCTCCCAGCCCCTGCCTCCTCATTTTCATTTGGCACAGCAGGGCTGTTCCACAGTTCGAGTTTGGTCCAATATACCTTCATAGAGAGGCTGAGCATAAGCCCCTGGGATAGACCTTGCTTCTCCAGTCAGCCTGCAGATCCCGCCCCCGCCCTTGCTGGCCTCTGCATTGGTATGACAAAACCCCTTGGCATTCTGGGTTACTTCAGGAAGTTTATCAGGAACCATGGGCTTCCTGGAACTGAACCCAAGACTGAGGCAGGTCCCTGCATACCAGTTGCTACCCCTCAGAAGACTGGATTCAGCTTTTCTTTCTCTTTGGGCAAATGGAGACTCTGAACTCAAGGACCCTGGATCCTGGCTGGCTTTGGGAGGCTGGTGGAAGAGTCCAGTGTTTTCCAAAGCTTGGGTCTTTCCTATCTTGAGTATCCTTGCAGGATAGACACTTTTCTGCAGCCATCTAAGTAAGTCATCTTTTTTTCTACTTGACCTTTTTTTCTTCTAGCTCCAATTCCAGTAGAGTTTGAAACTGGCCCTGACACCCCAAGATTCATACCCAAGACCTAGTGAAGGAGTCACAGGAGAGGAAATATTATCTCATTAAAACCGAGAACAAAGACCCGCCCTTGAGCTAGCCCGGATTCTTGGGGGCGGGAACCCACTTTTTCCATGGCATTGATCCAGACTTTCTTCCATTCACACCATCAGACAATGCTCTGCAGGTGTCCTCACCGTCATTGTCCTTTCTTTGAGTACTGCCCCAGTCTGTGGTTAGACAATGGTCTGCAGGTGTCCTCACCGTCATTGTCCTTTCTTTGAGTACTGCCCCAGTCTGTGGTTAATACTGTAGTGTGCTTTAGATAAGTCTATTTTGGAAATGGTTTTATTGAGGGGAGAGAAAGCAGGGCCCTCTGAGGCTTCTCTGGAGGGGGAAGATAGGGTGAGGGCGTGGGGTCCACACTAACATAATATATTAATCATGCTTGTTCACAGGGTACCAGAAGTGCTGTATAAAGAGATGTGGAACAGGAAGAAGTACACCCCATTTTCTCAGACAGGCCCCCTGATGTCTCCTGCTTCTCATTCTGTCTGCCTCTTCCCTCTTCTTCATCTTCCTCCTCTGTCTTCTTCACCTTTCTTCACTTCTTCCTAACCTTCCTAACTGTTCCTTTTTTCTACCCCCTCCTGAGTATCAGAGGCACTCTGGTCTGTATTTAACCCTGGGGTTAAATGCTGCTCCGAGTTCACTTTCCTGAGGGGCCTCTCTGTTCCTAAGAAGCCAAGCCTTCAGCTACAAAGCCTTTTTAGGTCGGCCTCTGTATCTCATTAGCATAATGGGCCGTACAAGGAGCCGTTATTGCAATAAGTGCTAGTGGGAGGGAGACACAGTACTTCCGAAGTGTTTCTTCAGGGTACAACAAGGACACTTCTAATCACAAGCTCACCTCCACCCTACCCTTGTCACCTTCCTTGTCACCCAACTCTTTGCTTCTGCCTGGAGCTGTTCAGCTCTTGTCACCTTGGATGTATCCTTTTGTCCAGGAGACCTTGCCTGGCACGCTGTAGGTACTCTGTGGCCATTTTGCCAGCTCATCATTCTCCAGGTTTCTCCTGGGTTCTTCTGTGATCCAGGTACTGTGGCTGCCTTCTGATAGACAGTATGAGGACATCTGGGGCTCTCAGGATCCTTCACCCAGCGCCTCCAGGACAGGGGGCCACCTCACTGCTATTTCCTGATGGCCAGTTCAAAGTGAGAAGAAGCTCCAAGTTTGAGAGAGATGGATAAGGCTGACATCTGGGTGTATACCCGAGACATGAGACTGATGCCAAATGAGGCTTGGACTGACTCTGTACATCCAGATATAACCAGACAGGAAACTGGGTGTGGCCCAGAGGGAGGGGGAGCATATAAATTACCAGCATTGATGTCTCTTGTCAGACAGCCCAGTCCTCTTCTGGTCTGAACCCATGTCCACAGTGTGGCTGTCTAGCTGCTGAGCACGACAGGCGACCAGAATGCAAGGCTCCTAAAATTTATGGCTAGACTTTATGACAATGGAAATATTTTTTTAATTGAGGCTTGCACCACCATTACGCTGCTAATTTAATTATTCCCTATATTTCATCCATCACGATCTGATCCACTGGGAAGCAAATAGCTTGTCTTTCTGACAAGAAAGCACCAAATTGATTAAAAGTGTGTGCAGGACGGAGCTGAGCTGTGATCTGTTCCTGGAGGCTGGACCTCTGGGTGCGCCCGGGGGAGAATAGGAAAGCAGAACTTGAACACACACTTGCCAAGACTCACCTCCCAGGGATGTATCCTGCGCTGCCCAAGAGCCATAAAGTCACAACCTGAATATCACATGTGCAGGTGAGCATGGGTTAACCACATTCTATATAGAGCCTCCAGTGTGCCAAGTACAACCTTTACACACCTATTTGGTTACACACAGCCATGTACAGGCAAAGAATGGCACGGTGCCTCCCAACAAGGCCTGTCAGAGACTTTCTGGGGACCTCATGTACACCCATGTGACACAGGCGCCTTGGTTCCTCTCCTAGAAGCCAGAGAATAATAATCCATGCCCCAAAAAGCATTACAATCTCATTCCATAGCATTCCTTCTGTGAGGATGGTTCAGCTTCTCAGAGGTGTATCTTCTTACCACTGTGCTAGAGAAGGTGAGAGAAACATTTCTTCCCAGAACAGACTGGTTGGAGGGAAGACCTCTGACCTGACTACTTACTCTGGTCACAGTCCCACATCTACAAAAGGACTTAGTTCTACACTGCTCACCTAACCATGTCCCAGAATTTTTACACAGAAGGAAATTTATTTATTTCCTGATTTCAGACAGAGTCAAAAGCCCTGACAGTTCTCAAATTCCCTATCCAGCAGAAGATTGTCTTCGTTTCCTGATCCTCCTGTCTCCACCTCTCAAGGGTTGAGATTTCAGACCTACATCACTGTGCCCACTTTATGTGAGCTAAGGATTGAACACAGGGCCTTGAACATGACAGGCAAGCACTGTTAATTGGACTTTATCCCAGGTCCCAGAAGAGTTTCGGAGGCACCTGATGCAGCCGCTTCCTCAGCTTCCCACGCCCTTGTCTTGTCCTGTGTTTATCATGCAAACCACCTGTTTGCATGATGGACAACCTCACAGACCGATGCTGAACCAGGCTTGCTTAAGTTCTGGGTTGGAGCCTTGGGAATTTGACTGCAGAGCACTCCTCAAGGAGCTCAGAGACTAAAGCAGAAAGAAGGGAGGGGGTGTGAAGCCAGTGTCCTAACAAAGGAGGCTGCTTCCTGCACTGGAGATGCTCCTTGTTGCTCCCAGGCAGAGTACAGAAGCCGTCTAGCATGGCAATCCATTATGTTCGAGAAGCTCTGCACTCCAGCGCTAAAATCACACCCTGCAACACAGCCCTCAGGCCACATTTGTTACAATGATGTCTACACAGCACACCACACACACACACACACACACACACACACACATGACTGACAGAGGGAGAGACAGAGATAGATGCCATGGTCTGCTATATGAGAGAGCCACATAGCATTAGGTTTTCTTAGTCTCTGTGGTACTAAGAAAACTTCTTGAAGCGGGTGAACCTGAAGAAAAGAGCAGGCTGAGAGAGGGACAAACAGGTAGGGGAGGAAGATGGTTGGGCTACAGAGAATATTTCAGGATTTCTGCTGGTCCCAGGTCAAAGTCCTTTCAAAGGACCTTCCTTGTCACTTACTTCCAAAGCCCTTCCTCTTTCTGGCCCACCATCATTTGTGGTCTCCTAGGGAAATCTCAAAAGGGTTAGTTTGCCTGTGAATTTTCCCTTTCCCCAGTGTCTCTCCATGAAAGCAACATTTTGTCTGTCCTTTGTGATGTGTTCGTTGGTGCCCTGGTACCTCGTGGACAATTAGGCACAGAGTTCTAGGCACACACCTCAACTAGGTGGGAGAACAAGACACCTTGGAAAGGTGGCTTTGCACACTCTTTCCTGATTCCTCTTGGTAAAGGCTCTTCCAGTTCAGTCAAGGCACCAAGAAAGAGCACCCACCTCAAACCCAGGCTTGCCTGACGCATGCCTCTAGATTTTAGAGTCTAGAACTTGATTAGAACCATTTAAAACCTGAAAATTTGACAGAGACTAAGGAGAGTCTTTGCTTCACAAGGTTTAGTATGTCTGCCAAAATTTTTCTCTTTATCTTTCTTCAAATTTGTCACCAAATGGTGAGTTGGGGGATGAACGTTTACCACCAGGAAGTGCTACACAGAACCTATGGAATATGGCCTGACATCTTGGGAGAAAAACCTTTTAGAGGCTTTACCAGCAATGGTGTGTGTGTGTGTGTGTGTCTCCTTAGTGGGTGGCAAGAGGGTGCTGTAGTTTGTGGTACTTAGGTATTTCTAGTGAGTGTGGTTACCCACCTAGGCAGATTTCTTTACCTCCCAGGCCAGGCAACCGGCCTTTCTATCCTCTAAAGTGAAATATGTAGAGAAATGGCTTGGTGGAGAGTCATACACTCTAAAACCAAATAGAATTAAATAGGAGATATTCCTTTATATGACTTAAAATAAATTAAGCAACATCAATTATTAGAATCTACAAAGCCTAGGGGGGAAAAGGGGGAAAGAATTGCCCCACCTCCTCAGTGCGGAGCCCAACTGCAGCGACCCGCTCCCGGGTTTGCATGACAAAAACACTCGACAAACAACAACAAATTGCCAGCTTGTCGGGGGGCCTCAGGGCACTCGCGACAACTGGCGCGTTCCTCCGGGCAGCGCTGGGCTCTCTGCCCGCGGGAGGGACCGGCGGCAGATGCTTCTCGCAGGCAGGGCAGGGGGAGGGGGAGGCCTTCACATCAACTGAGCAGAGACTACGGCTGGGATATGTGAAGCTGGATGCTGACTTGCCTCCGTTGCCCTGCTGCTGTCCTGGCCCGTGGGTAACTCTGCAGGAACCAGGGGGCTTCCATCTCCCCGGGAGGTCTAGACCGTCCCTGGCCCAACTACCACTCCAGGTGACCGAGTCCCACCTGCCCATGCGGCCAGCCTCTAAGGCTTGGCTGGGAGCGAAGAGCACTGGGCTTTACCCTTGGCTCCCCCAATATGAGGCCTGGGCAGATGGCTGGCCAGAGCTAAATTGATTCATAATGATTTGTGTCTCTTCCCTGCCCGGCAAAGGGTAACTTTTCATTAGAGACGCAGATGTCTTAATAAGGAGGTGCCAGGCCCTTCCACCGCAGGCAGCCTCAGTACCCTCCATTCACCGCAGACAGACGTAGGGTGGGGCGCAGAGCTCGGAGGCTTCCCTTTATACCCCAGAGGTTGGCCTTTCTCTTCCCTCAAGGCATCTGTGGCCGCCTCCTAATCTGAGCAGCTCAGGCACACCCAGAAACATTGTCTTTTAGTGGGTTTGCCATAGCCCTTCCCTTTCCCTCCCCGCCCCCCTTCACAACTTCCTGTCCCAGGACCAGTCTTCAATCTATGCCTCTCAGACCCAACTCCACCGCCCATTGCCAGCCACTATGATAGAAAAACAAAACCAACCAACCAGCCAAACAAACAAACAAACAAATCAAAGATAACGAAACATCTGTTCAGCACTATGGCAGAGGTAGCCTGGCTCACTGCAGTAAAATTGTCCACACAGGCTGTGCCCTATTCTCTATTTAAAGTTTACTGTTTTGGTAGTAGTGGCTGTGTCCCTTTTAAAGCCCTACTTGTACCCAGGGTCCTGGGTGGAGTGACTTTATGCCATTCCCCACACACTCCTTATGTGGCAGTCTCTCTTCACTCTTCTCCATCCGTGCCCACACCTTCAGGTCCTAGGTACTCACTAGAGATATACAGAGCCAGGTCATAAGTGTCCTGGTGCCCACTACTTGTTACTTGCCATTCTGAGGTCAGTGGTACTTTTGCAGGCTCCCCTTGTAAACTATCAGTCCTTGTGAGGGGGTCCAGTCAGTGAGGAGTAGGCCTTTCACAGTGTGAATGAATCTGTCATCGAGATGCTCCTGAGCCTGAGGGAACAACTCCTTCAATATGTGGGGGGAGCTAAAGCCCAGATCAACTGACCTCTTATTTAGAAAGGGTTAGCCATGTTTGCCAGAATTTAAGGACTCCAAAACGGCACAGATTAGGACCAGATCAGTTCTGATGCCACCCTTGGCCTCATGAGGAGAAGGGTGGCTGCCATGAGGCACTCTGCCTTCATAGGTCCCAGGAATATGGTGACAGCTGTGATCTCCCCAGCCTGTGGTCCTGGCTCCCTTCAGCTGACCTTACTCATCTTCCTTGCTGCAGCCTGTCCCCCAGTGCTTCCTTCCTGGACACCTACCACTTTTGCCTTCCTGTTGAGCAGTTCTGACATTGATTACCTTAGTCTGTCTATGATCTTATGGCTGGACCCTGGATTGTCTACATGGGTGCTTTTGCTTGTTTATTTGTTTCTCCCAGATTCAAGTATAAGTTGGCAGTGCCTTTGACTTTTGACCTACCCCTTGGACTCCCTCAGAGACATATTTGCCTGACCTTGTGGGATGTCAGGTCTGAGGTCCTTCTGCTAATCTAGCTGTGGCTCACAGCATCCTGGTCTCCGTCCTCACACCCCAAGGTACAGCCCCTGCTGCAACCTGCCAGCCCACGTCAGAACAGCATTTGCAGGGCTCGAAGAACATGTCACTCCAAGACAAGCCAGGAGCTCCAAATTCTGGTCCTAGCTCTGCTGCCCTTTTTCCCATCTGTAAATTTTTGGCTCTTGAGAACACGCCTCAAGATGGTGGCTCTGAATAGGCTGTTGGGAGACTGAAAACCAGACAAACAAGAACAACTGAAAGATCAGGTGATAGCTGTCCCAAGGGGAAGGAGTCTGTATGCCTCATGTATGCTTTCTGCTCTGAGTTTAGCACATAGTAGGTGTTCAGTAAAAGTAGGTTATATGAATGCAGCTACTCTGTCCTGTCAGTGCCTAGGGAGGAGACAGCATGAATGAAATAGGAGGATGGTTGAGGCTCAAGTCATCCTGACTGAGTGCGCAGAGTCTTTTCTCCTCACACACCTAAGGCTTATGGACAGCATGTCTAAACCAAGTATATCCCTCACAGATAGTCTTTGAGAGCAAGCCAAGAACCCATCCACTCCACCTCCCCAGGCGACTCCCAGGCAAGCATGTTCCACTCATGTCTTTTGTTTTTCTTAATGGAAGCAGCAAGAGCCAGGCTGGCGTCTAAAAGGTGCAGCCTTGAGTATGGATGTCTTCATTCTGGCTGAGCCACCGGTGTGTCTGCCTATGCTGGCAGTCACACGTGGGGCCTCGTGGGGCGCACGAGGGAGGTGAGTGTGGGAGCCTCCAAAGTTACAGCTTACATGCCTCCCCACCTATCACCCCAGAATGCACATCTTCCCCTCTCAGAAGATAGAAGGCCATGTACTCTCTTCTGTGTGGACACTTAGCAGTTGTTTCATGCTTCTTGCATGGATCTGCCTGTAATATTAGTGTGCACGTATGTACATATTTGCAGTGGCACATATGTGGTGTGTGTGTATGTCTGTGTGTGTGTGTGTGTCTGTGTGCAAGCACACATGTAAGCCAGAGATAAACGTCACGTGTTACTCTTCAGGAACTGCCTACCTTGATTTTATATTGTATTTTATTTATTATTCTGGGGTGGGGGTGGCAGATACAAGTGCCATGGAGCACACGTGGAGGTCAGAGGACAACTTTCAGGAGTCTGTTTTCCATCACGGTTTCCAGGGATTAAAGCGAGGTCACCAGGCTTGTGTGTCAAGCATTTTGCCTGCTGAGCTCCTTCCAGCTCCCTTGGGTGTTTTGAGTCGGGGCCTTTCACTGCAACCTGGAGCTGGCTGATTAGGTGAGGCTGGCTGGTTTTGCCTTCCTGGTCCTGGAATTACAAATTCCTGCCACTGTGCCTGACTTTTGTTGTGGGTGCGGGGACAGAGCTGGAGGCTTCATGGTTGTAAAGCAAGCGTTTTAGTGACGAGCAATCTCCCCAGCCCCTGCCTGTGACATTTTGAAATCTCTGCAGTGCCAGCAGTCACCAAGCTCTCATGTCCTCACTTAACTGAGCCCTGGGTATATTTGTATGTGGGTGCATCTCCTTGGTAGAGGGAGATTTACATGGCCTTCCATAAGTCTAAGTTTTGTGCTAGATAGGACTGTGGTCCCTGCTGAGAGTGTGCACTCTTAACTCCAGCTGGCAGGGCCAGGGCCATCTTGGGAACCCCGAGAGGCCATCTGCCACAGTTTATGGGCTTTGCCTTTCTCATGTGAATATTGCAAGGATTGATTGGCATCACAACCACACACTGGGCAACCCTTGAGGAGTCCATGGGAGGAAAGTGGGCAAGCAAGGCTTCCTTTATAGCTACCCAAGTATGCCTCCTTGAAGTAGGCCCAGGGTAGCCCAACACTCTGTAAATAACATGGGCTATCCTAGGACCCTATGGAATAGTGACCTGGGCTTTTGTACCAGGGAAGAGCTGAGCTGGGGGGCTGGTCCTAGGTTTTGTCTTGGAGCCCAGCATACACCAGGGATCCTGCTCTTAGATCTGGGGACTCCTTAGACATGGTCTGTTTCCTTGTTACTCTCAACCCTGCTAACTGGATGGACTCCTCTTCTTTGTCTCATGGCTCATGCTCCAGAGGCCTGGGGCAGACGGTGGTGGACAGGCCGGTGGCGTGGCTCTCTAGTGGGAAAGGCAAATGAGTCGAAGAAGGCAAAAGTGCAACATGGGCTGTAGGAGCTGCCTCCTACTGCAGTGGAGAGGGAGTCAGGGGAACATCTACATCCGGTGGGGCCGGTGTGTCTCCTTCCCTTTTAAATAGTCCACACCATATTGTTTCTGTCTCGAGTTTGGAAGTTGTAATTGAGGGCAGCCTCTAGAGTAAGGGACAAAGGGGCCAGATGACAAGTCTCAATCTGGGAGGAGGGATGCCTGTCGCTGGCTCCCTGCTCCCCTCAGTCTACTTGTGAAGACCCTAATGTCTAGAGAAGAGGCTAAGATGGAGGGAGCTTGCCACAGCTTTGTGATTCAGAAGGATGTCCTTTTGTGGAGCCTATGCTTTGTCTGAAAGCCCCTCCCACAGGGTCAGGTATGACATGGTGCTTGTGTGTGTGTGTATATGTGTGCATGTGTGTGTGTGTGGAGGGGTAGGTCATGCAGGGGATTTATTCTCTCCAAAGTCATAGTCGTAAACAGATCTGTCTCACTGTTACATGGTGAAAGTCTGTAAAGGGGAGGCTGGCACATCCTGAGGTTGTAGGAGTGATTGACAGACACCATGAAGGGTCATTGGGTCCCAAGGTGAAAAAAAATCAGAGAAGATTTTCAGTTTTTTTCCCCCCAATCAGAAATACTTGTTGGAAGGGGTGAGATGGCTCAGTGGGCAAAGAATGTGTTGTCCTCTTCTTCCCTGAATCAGTTGATAGATTCTTCAACATCAATCTGTTGAATCAGATTTTCAGGTTCTCAGCCTACCCTGTCCACTGGATTCATAAAGGCCTGAGTCTAGGATCTCAGGTCTGGAATGGCTGTGGGTCACTGGAATTTCTCTCTGTCTTTTTTTTTTTTTTTTTTTTTAAACATTTGACTGTTCTAAACAGACAATACTCTTTCAGTGGGTTTGATACTCAGGGCCCATGTAAAGAACCAGAAAGTAATTCTCTGGCCTCCTTAAGAACACTGCTTTCATGCATATACTTAATCTCCTGCCCCCAGGATCTTGGTCTCTGTGTCTGTCTGTCTGTCTGTCTGTCTGTCTGTCTGTCTGTCTCTGTCTGTCTCTGTCTCTGTCTCTGTCTCTGTCTCTGTCTCTCTCTCTCTCTCTCTCTCTCTCTCTCTCACACACACACACACACACACACACACACACACACACACACCAAACAAAACAAATTCTGACTACCAACACATTGTTTTTACTAATGGACTAGGACAAGAGTCAGTATAGAAGGCCTCAAATAACAGAAATAACAGATGCCCGAAACCAACCTTTTAGTCTAAGATAAATTTACAACATAGTGGCACACCTGCCCCACAGGATGTTGTTAAGGACTCCATGGCAGGAAGGCAGGGTGACAGTACCTACAGGTGGCAATATTGTGTTTTTGATTTGGGGTGACCCTTGCCATCCAGCCAGCTATGTGAACTTGAGCAAGCCAGTTCAGCTATTTTATCGTCAATGTTCCCAAACACACTCTTTATGGAGTTTCCCTTGTTCCATATACTCTGTCTCTTACTTGTGAAGATAAGCCTTACTGGATCAGGCTAGACTGGGAGAGTGAATCTCCAGGGAATAGCACATACCAAAGGCAAACTGGTGAGGTGTTTAATGTTAGTCTCAAATGGTGGTCCAGGTGGTCCTCTGATGGAATTTCATGCATGAAAGCAACATTTATAATTGACAGCTACAGTTAGTTGACTCCCAATAAGGGAGATCATTCTATATTATGCAGGTGGACCTTATCTAATCCATTGAAAGACTTGGAACACAAAAGTGAGTTTTCCCTTAGGAAAAGGAAATTATGCCTCAAGACAATTATGGCATCAGTTTTGGCTAATACTTTTCTGGGTTGGTGGACTGTCCCATAGAAGTCAGGGATGTCAGTTAACATTAGTGTACTCTTTGAAATCAATCAGGTCATCTATCATCCATCTCTTCTCTCTGTGTGTCATAGTTTTAGTAAACTTGACACCAACCTAGATATACCTGCAAGGAGGACACATCAGCTAAGGAGTTGCCACCATTGGATTTGCTTGTGAACATGTCTGTGGAACATTTTCATGGTAGCTTATTGATGTGGGAGTGTGTCCAGGGCACTGTGGGCAGGGTCACCCATAAACAAGTGGTTTCAGGCTATGTGGGAAGGGTGGGTAACTGAACAAACTAGATAAAGCAGGACAGCATGCAGTACTCCTCCATAGTCTTTGCCTCAGTTTCTATCTTTGCCTTGGACTATTGTCTTGGCTTCCCTGAATGATGGACTATAGGCTCTAAATGAAATAAATCCTTTCCTCTGAAAGTTGTGTTTGCTTATGGTATTTTCTTATGGCAACAGGAAAGTTAAACTCTATCTATCTATCTATCTATCTATCTATCTATCTATCTATCTATTCATCTGTCTGTCTGTATGCCTGCCTATTATCTGTCACCTCTCTGTCTTCTTTCCTTTCTCTGGGAACCCTGACTGATATACCTTGGCTCAAGAACATCTCCAGAGAAACGTATTTGCTGCTTCATGTTCTTTCAGGAAATACTACAAAGAAACAAATCAGTCTGCTGTCTTTAAGAAAAGGAGAAGGATCATTTTAGGTGTATTTACTGATGTACTTGAACATGGACTCTTTACAGAAACACCCCAGCTCGAATTGTTCATACGAGCTTCTTGTTCTTAGCCTGCCTTGTTGGCATGGTTCAAAAGGGCTTCTCAGATTCCAGGACCCCAGGCCTGGAATGGCTACAGTTCACTGGAATCTCTCTAGTTTTTGAAACATTTGACTGGTGCCTACTTGACTGTTCTGAGCAGATGATGTTCTTTGTTTATGAGAGAAATTAGGCCAAATCCAACTTTTCCACAGATGGAGAAGCCTGAATTATTTATCAGAGGCTCATGAATTTGGTTCTGGCAAATGGCAGGGCCGAGGGCGGCTGATTTGTGTTCCACGGTTGGAACAGCTTGGTCTCAGTGGGTCCTGGGCCTTTCTGACACAGCACTGGGCCTGGCAGGGGCACTGGGGCCCCTTGGCTTTCTTCACAGAACTCTATTGGTTCTGAATGTGTGCAGCCAGGCTTGGTAAGGCCTTGATTGGACACTGTGATGTCTGGGTTTTTCTGAACCCCTGCTGGACTGTGGCTGTCTTGGGGGATGATGCTGCTTTGTTCAGAAAAGACAAGAGTGGGCTTGTCATGCTCGCCCTTGCTGTGCTTTCTGCACCTGCCGTCTCTCTGGTGGCCTTTGTTTTCAGTGGACACATGCAGCAATGGGTGAATTCTCTCAGTGACTAATGAGGGAAGCCCTGTCCTGTCCTTTTGATCAGCAACTGGTATCAGAGAAGAGAGTGTGAGCTCTCTGGGTAGGGGAGGGACATGGAAAGGGGTCTCACATCTGTGTATGAGCGTTAACTCCTGGTAAAGGTATGGGGGTCTTGGGCTGCCACGCATTTTTGTATTTTGTCCTCAGAACAACCGGAGGAGCCAGTCCTTCAGATACAAGGATATTCAGGAGCTTAGTAGTTTCTAGCTAGTGAGCCACAGATTCTTCCCCAGTCCAAGCAGTGCCTATCATTTAATGGCATCGAGATGCAGGAGGGATCAGTGGGGGCTCAGAAAACCTTCTATCCTTCAATATAGGCTTGTATGTGAGTGAGGAGAAAGAGGAAGAAACCCTGCCTCCAGCCCATCTCAACAGCTTCGTCAGAGATTCTAGCAGGGGAGGGTAGCTACTCCCATACCCGTGACCAGACAATGGTCCTCCTGTATCAGGGAAGGTCATCATCTTTGACAGAGCAGGCAGTTCTGGGAGGGATGCATGTGGAGCAAATAGAGAGGAAGGGAACACATGACTACCCAGCTAGATCAGCCTAATCAGCTCTGGAGATCCCTGGGATGATGGATGTCACAGTCACACTACTCTCAGCTCTGCCCACCTATCTCCAGCACTGATGTTGTGGCTATGAGAAAACCCTTGACAAAAGCAACTTAAGGGAGGAGTAGGGGTTTACTCTGGCCCTCCTTTCCCCCCTTTTTTTTAATTTGGTCCAAGGCTCCAGCTCATGACATGGTGACACTCCCATTCAGGGTGTGCCATCCCTCCGCAGTTAACCTTCTCTGGAAACATCCCCATACTCACAACCAGATGTGTGTCTTCTAGGTGACTCTAGATGGAGTGAAGCTGACAATGAAAATTAGCCATTATGCTGCCCAACATGTACAGATTGGGTTTCCTCATCATCCCGAGACTGTCTTTCATTCTAAAAAAGAGATAGAGACCTAGTGTTTCCAGCCTTGACTTGGCATGACCTGGGCTAGAGTGCCCACAAGTAGGCCTGGGGCCAGACCATCTGTTCAGATGTGTTGTTCCTGGCCATAATTCACTGTTTCCTTAGAGCTGTCTGGCATTATTATTGTTATTATTATTATTCATGTGTGCATCGTATGTGTGGGTGTGGGTGCATGACACATGTGCATAGGCCAGAGGACAACTTTATGGAGTCACTTTTCTCCTATTTTTGCTTAGGTCCCAGGGATTGAACTCAGGTTGTTAGGCCTCTGCCTTACCACTGAGCTATCTCCCTGGTTCAATCTGGTCTTCAAAGAGAATTCCAAATGTGCTGCCTATTTGCTGGTCCCCTGTGACAGATCAATGCACCTTTCCAGGCCCCATTATCTCTGAGCATCCTTTCTTTTATGTATGTTCTCGAGCCAACTGAAGAGACCTGCTTCTTCTGCCACTGAGGCTGTGGAACAAACGATCAGGAGGGAATGAGCAAGGAGGCGCTGAGGTGAGTCTCTTAAGTGTTTGGTTTGAACCATTTCAATTTGCATTCAAGTTTAATTACTATCTGTCTTTAAGGTTGCCCACGTGGGAGAAGAAGCGTCTGGGCCCCAAGGATTCTGCTTCTAAATGTGTCTTTCACGGCTCCTGTCTGGAGTGTACACTGGTTCCCTGTCTCCATCGACTGACATCTCTCATTCCGGGGGCTAGGAGATCAGAGGGGTCCCCCCAAGGCACGGACTGTCCTTGCCACTCCCTGCTGCCCTGCATATGAACCCTGCCTTCCTTTCCTGCAGTCCTAGTGGGATCCCCCTCTTCCTGTCTTTCCCAGTCCATCCAGCTCCAAGAACGCAGATGGCGAGTGGACGTGGGGATGGGCAGCAGTAGAAGCTCTTTGTCGTTTCCTATGGCAAAGAGCCAAGGTCTGGATGTGGAATGGGTAAGGAAGAGAGACGACAAGGAAAAGAATAAAGATAAGTTCAAACCAAGGAGACCTTCAGAGCTTCAAGATGATGGCTCGGCTGGTGACAACCTGATTTTTATCCCTGGAACCCACATGGTAGAGGGGGAGAACTGCAAGTCGTCACCCACATGTATGCTAATCCCCAACACAAATAAAATAGGTAAATGAAAAGATAATTTCCTTTCTTCTTCAAAACGTCCTGCCATCCCACCCTTGCTGAGTCTAGTCTGTCTTTAGAATTGCCTGGAGCTTTTGCCAGCCAAGAGCTTTCCCACCACAAACCAAACTTGAGGTCTCCTTCAGGCTTAGGTCAAGCTCTTTCTCTTCTGTAGGACCTTTTGGGGGCTTTATGGGAACCACCCATTCTACATGTATCTGGTCTTAATGCTTATGGGGCCCCTTGGGAATTCATTTTGCTGTGTTGTTTCTTTTCCCTCTTTGGGCAGGCTGGCGACACACAGGCCAGGAGTGGCTGGCTGGATGTGCTCACCGGAGGGAGAGCAGTGGCAGTGCTTGGGGATCAAACAGCCAGAGCGAGGAAAAGAGTAGAGAGAAAAGAAGGCAGGGAGAAAAGAGGAGGGGGGTGTCAGAGAAGGAAGGGATGAGCCAGCCCAAAGCACTTACAGGACTAAATACAGTCCTGGGACAGCAAATAATTGAGGCCTGAGTCAGCAAATTTCACCCATAATTTCTTAAGCATCTGCCAGGCCACTGCCTCCCCGCCCCCCACCGGGAGAGGAGCAGCCGGCTTCAAAGAAGCCTGAGTGGAAAGCCTCATTTAGCAAATGAGGGGAATGTTTAAAAATAACGCCAGGAGTCACCCTCTGTGAAGGCGAGAAAGCGAGGCCACTCCGGCTGCTCACAGTTCAGCAAAGCCCTTAAGGAGGGCTTGGGGGGCAGTTTGCTAGTGTAGAGGCACTGGCAGGTGACTCTATTGGATAAGAGAACTGTGTTCCGGTGTTGGATGGTTCAGGGAAGTCAGATTCTGTATGTGTGCATAGGCATGTGAGTGTGTGTGTGTGTGTTGTGACAGGGTGTGACAATACAGGTGTGTGTTCTATTGCGTGTGCTCTAAGTTTGCTGAAGGCTGGCTCTGGCAGCATGAGTGACAGGTGTCAGCATTTTCATCAGTGTGAAGGATTGAGGTTTTTGAGGCAGAAGGACAGATGGATACTGCAGAAGAGACAGAGATACACAGACCTTCTAGACCAGCACTGCGCTTAAGAAACAGTTCTTGTTCTGGGATGACTGTGGTACACAGACTCACCCAAGTCTGTCCTACTCTTTGAGGCCCAGCTCCTTACCTCAGTCTAGGTGTTGATGGCTGGCCTTGTCCTGGCCTTGCCCCCTGCTATGAGGCCATCTGTCCAGGAGGCAGAGTCCTAACCAGGCATCTGGGGTGGCTGAGAGCCAATAGCTTCCATCTGAGGTGGGATCTTGGACTGTCATTCATAGATTAACCCAGGACTACCTCATCTTACATTCTCCTTCCAACAGTTGCCCCATGAACAGTTACTATGAACAAACACCATGTTACAACTAAGACAATCATAACTTCGAGACCTCACAGCAAGTGTCTGCAGTGCACAGAGGAGTCACCAACCCAGTCCCTGATGCTCCTTCTGGTGGGCTTGTTAGTGCAAGGGGAAGTCTGAGGGTCTATCTCTTAGGAGGCTTCTGAGTCCTCGATGCCACACCCTAGAGACAAGGACCCTTGTGTTCAAAATCTGGGACTTCCTTGCCTGAGGCAGCTCTGGATATATTTAGGTTAGTTTTCAGATTGTTGAATTGGTGGGGTGGGACTGAGGGAAGGAGATGTGTGCCCACGTTGTGTCCAGGGCCCTCTCAATCCCACTGGAGCTGTACTCCTGTACACTGCCTATACCTAGACATGACTCTTTTCTTGCCCTCAGAATCTCATTCTTAATAAACTTAGCTCAGAGGATTCAGGAGTCTCCAGAAAGCCCTGGGAGCTCAAATGAGGAGTCCAGACCTTGCAGCCAAGGGCAGGAAAAAGGTGGGGCCATCTCAGTGTTATCTGTGAATCTGGGAAGATTCCAGCCCTCGAGTGTCCTGGCCACCAGTCTACTGTAGTGGCCCATTCCGGTCTGCTGCACCTCACTTTGGATTTCAATGATTCCATGCCTTGTACCATGTTTCTTCCAGCCTGCAGTTGCCACTCATTCTGCTCCAACCACTAAACTCCCCTCTCTCTGTAAGGCCCTTCCTTGCTCTGAGCTGGGTGACTTCATACCTTCCCAACACCCTTTGCTGCTAGAATGTGTTCTCTGGACATCTCTTCCACATCAAATCCTGCCATTTTCACTAATTGTTGAACGTCTTTCCGGGCAGTTGACAGTGTTGTCTGTAGGTCCCATGGCATTAGGTCACCATGTGAAGAAGAGGATGCGTCAGCGTACCACATCTCTGCTTGCCCAGCTATGCACAGGCCTGCCTAAGTGCAGTGATGGTCAAGCCTCTCTCTTTCCCATGAATGGGGCTCTGTGCTGGGACCCAGGAGATGAAGAAGGTTTAAAGGACTAGAGGTACGTAGATGTAAGTTTAACACTAGAAGCATATATATCTTGTCACTGAGGCCAGCAAAGAACCTTTCTCTGTACCAGCATCAGTCTCCCCCTGATCTCCCCTTAAAAAAAGATTACACACACGCGCGCACGCGCACACACACACACACACACACACACACACACGTATGTAATATAATATGTATATATATATATATGAGCACATTTTCAATGTCTTCAGACACACCATAAGAGGGCCCCAGATCCCATTACAGATGGTTGTGAACCACCGGTGGTTGCTGGGAATTGAACTCAGAACCTCTGGAAGAGCAGTCAGTGCTCTTAACCTCTGAGCCATCTCTCCAGCCACTCCCATAACCCCTCCCCCTTTTTTTGAGACAATGTATCATGTATCCCTGGCTGTCCAAATACAGCCAAGGAAGAGCCTGAACTTCTGATCCTCCTGCCTTCACCTCCAGCATGCTAAAATCACAGGTATATGCTATCGCATCCGGTTTATGCATGGCTGGGGATTGAACCCAGGGCATTATATATGCTAGGTGGGAAATTTACCAACTAAGTTATTTCCCCAGCCCTCATGTACTTCATTTGTGAAAACAAGGCTGAAAGCTTAGAGTAGGGAGAGGTCCCTTATGAGATGTCTTAAGATGGTCTTAAGATATCTGGTCTTGTGATGGTCTTAAGAGCTTATGGCTCCATCTTAACCTTTAGCAGGCGGCAGGTGCCCCCTTTCTACCTGTTGAAGAAAAGGACGGTGGCCTGGGATGGTGTTTGAGAGATATTGCCTGAAAAAATGCTACAATAGACAGTCTCGCCTTCTTAGTCTGTATCCTGTCTTTCCTTTTTACACATCAATTCCATCACTTTAGGCCAGGCTCCAGGGGAAGGGGAGAGCTGGCCCCTCCGGCAGGGAGTGGAGGAATTCATCAGCCACCTAGCGTATATTTTAAAATAACTTACATGTCCAACACCCCCATGCTTCCATTCCCGAGTCTCAGATCTGATTATCCACAGTGCACACACTCTCTCTTTTTTAATAAAAAATTGCTATAAATCTTTTTGTCACTGAAGATATAAGGCGTGGGTCTGCAGGAGAAACTGCCTGGCTGACTTGTTTTGTAGGCTGCTGCTTGGTGGCCTGCTCCTTTTTTTTTTTTTTTTTTTTTTTTCTCCCTTACAGCTCAAACTGAATTACAGAGACGAGGAGTAAGGAAAAGCCACCCCTGGCTGTCAGTGGAGGAAGGGAAGAAGTTAGGGAAGAGATGCTGCTGCTCATCTCATCTGGTCCCCAGGAGCCCTCTCCATGCTGTCACCCCGTCACCCCGTGTTAATCTGGATTTGGGCTGTAGGACTGTGAGGAGGAGGGGACACATGTCCCAGAGCAGAAACACTGCTTTAAATAAATAAATAAATAAATCCTTGCTGCCCACATATGCCTCTGTTACACGGGTCTAGTCTGACCCTTATAGGGAGAGAGGATGGGCTACCTAGGAACTCAAATAGCACAACTGCCAGGAACCTACACAATCAATTCTGTGCTGATGGGGAAACTCAGAAAGTGGGCATCTGCTGAGAACAATTGGCCTGATGGATACCAGGGCAGATACCGCAGAACCTGTTAAAAGAAGAAAGATTTTTCTTTCTTCTTCTTTTTACATTTATTTATTTTTGTGTGCTGGTGTGTGTGTGTGTGTGTGTGTGTGTGTGTGCATACGCACGCATTCGTGCACGTGTACACGCATGTGCAGAAGTCAGACGATAACTTGTAAGAGTTGGTTCTCTCTCCTATGATGTGACTTTTTGGCAACTCAGGCATCTGTCCTGTTGTCAAATATCCTTGCCTTCTGTGGTATCTTGCTGACCCAAGAGAATATGTCCTAGCATGGAGCAGGGATAAAAATGAAGAGCACAGGCGGATGTTGGATGCAACACGACCCTTAGAGAGTATGGTCCTGTAGGACTTGTACTGAACAGATGGACTTGAGAGAATGTAGGAAAAAGAGGTGGACTTTGATAAGAAGGCCAGGATGGGGGAGTTAGGGGCAGAGAGGTGCAGAAATGGTTGAATCAGGGCCTCAAGGTAGCCGCGTGGGAGAGGGATAGAAATGATCTTGAACAAAAGAAAAGCTGAGAGGGCTTCCATGCATTTATCACCACCCCACCGTCCACACATGCCTGGGATGTGGGTTTTAGTTTTACAATATTTTAAGAAAGCAGCAGAGTCTAGCTATAAAGGAGAGTGAGTTAGCCGGTGGAGTAGACCTTAGTATTATTTTGGACCTGGACTAATTTCCTTGCGTCTTTGTACCTCAGTTTCCTCCTGTGTAAGTTGAGGATGGTGTTACTATTTTCAGACTTGCTATGAGGAGTCGAGGCACCAATATACACAGAAGCTGGGCACATGGGAGGTGCTAGTCGAAGATGTCACTCTTCCCCCTGCACTGATTTCACTTTAGGGAGAGTGTCACTGGGTGCTTGCTCCAGCTCCTGCCAAGACTTTTGAAGAATGAGGCAGGTTTAGCCAAAGCCATGTAAGTGAGCAAGACACAGTATCCACCTGTCCATTCCTTGGCCCCCTTCACCTCCTGGGCTGCTGTGAAGGAGAAACATTTCATTTGTGTTTAATAAAGTCCAGCTATGGGACAGTTTATGAATCACAGTGTAAGGTATGAGAATAGTTATTAGGTATCTATGTGTGTATATGTATGTGAGTGTCTCTCTCTCTCTGTGTGTATGGAATCCTCAGGCCTACTACTGTTATTAATATTGTTCAGAGCCTGCAGCCTGGTTTAATATATGAAGCAAAAGTACAAGACTTGATCTGTCTCTCCCCCCAGCCCCGCCCCTGTTCCCTGCCTTCCGTCTACTCTCCAGGACAACACTATGCACATGCTATATTAGATTTCAGTTTGGTCCTGTTCTGATAAGCAAGAGATTAAATAATGAATGAGATCCCCTATTAGCTCAGTTTGGGGGGCACATTTTTAGGCAACATTTCCCCTTTTTAAATCAGATATGCTCTGTACTACAGAATATTTTTATATTAAAAAAAAAGGATTTTTAAAAAGGCACATGCCTTGTGTACTGAAAGTGACCCTGTGCAGAGTATCAGTGATGTGACCCTGCAAGGATGCAGCTGGAGGGCTAGGAGAATGGGGGAAAGAACTGCTTTCTGGGACTTTACCCGCCTGCCTCCCCTCTTCTCTACTCTGCTCCTCTCCTTTCTCTCATGCTAAGGACTGTCTATTAGAGAGCCAGCTCCTACAGACCACTCCTCCCATTAGCAAGCATGACTGTTAGCTGAACATGGTAGCATGCATCTGTAATCCTGAGGCTGAGGCAGAAGGAGTTTGTAAGTTCAAGGCAGACTGGACCTGAATTATGTAACCAGTGGAAGATTCTGTCTTACAACAAGAAAATAAACAAAATGAGAAGCTTGTGGAAATCCTATCCCATGCATCCTATCCCTTTGTGGAGCTGAAGCTCCTGCCTTTAGTAAGAAGACACAGAGCCATCTCTTTCAAAGAATTACAAGGGGCCACGCACCCAACTTTCCAGTGTGCAGGAATCTTGATCCTGGTTTCCTTCACCTTTGTCATCAAAAAGTCAGAATGGCTTGTCTTTGTTTTAGGGGAGTTGGTGAGAGGAGGGAGCTTGGAGATGCCACACAGGCTGGGAGAGCAAGCAGTCTCACACCCTCTTCTCACTCTTCTCCGTTTCTTGACTTTGAGCTAGACTGGAATGACCTAATCTCTAGCTCCTTTCTCTCATCTCTTTTTCAAATCTGAGGCCCAGTTGTATATCAGGCCCTGTCTCAGGGATACAATGCTAACCCCTGCCTTTGATTCTACTGGGAGGTGTCATGGTTATTCTCATAGAAGGGAGCGGGAGACCAAGATAGGCACTCCTATGTCACTGTCTGTGAGCTATGGGTCTAAGGACACAAGTCGCTATTGCCCTGAAGCTTCTGGATTGCCAGTCTCACTCTGTTTATTCCCTTCCTAGCACAAGACCCTCACAGCATCACGTCCTGTGGTTTATACGAGGGATCTTTGTGCGATGACCCACTCCAACCCTGGCATTCGGTAGCTGCAAGCCAGATCCTTTATGGATCACTGTTTGCCAGGAGGTAGGGAGTCTGGGGACTGTCTGTGGGCTCTCCTGGAACCAGGCTCCAGGCCCTATGGACTGACTTAGTGATTATGAGTGAAGGCAAGGGAGTGTGGGCAGAATCTCAGCCTGCTTACTCTTCTCGCTTGTCCAGAGGTCGGTCATGTGGAAGCAACCAGAGCCTGACCTACATAGCTCATCGCTGGGAAATGCGGCTCTCCCCAGTGATGTGATTTCCCACATGAACAAACACTTTCCCAGTGGCTCTTTTAGAGGACTGGACCAACACAGTGAACAAGGTTGCCACCTCTCACCCTGAGAACTAGAGCCAGGGGCAGACTGTGAGAAGATTCCCTCCCACCAGGAGGCACTAGTTCCCATAGAGAGGCCAACTGGGTCCTAGAGGTGACTGACTCACAGAGTGTCAGAGCGGGGAGAGATCTTGTGGACATTGTAGTCCCCTCTAGGATGCTTCAGGAAAGACAGATGGTCCCTTCACAGGAAGCTGCCACATGGTGGGACACTCCTGCTGTCAGCAAGCTCTTCACACTTAGCTGAACTCTTGATTTTTTTGGATCTGGCCTTTCTAATAGACTGGGTAGACCCTAGGTCAGACCTTAGTTCCCAAAAGAAATTTCTGGGGTGGAGGTTACATCCATGAAGGGCTACAGTACAGGGTCAGGGAAACCTTGGGAAGGTACAGAAAGATGGATAGAGTCTGGGCTAACTGTCCTTCTGTCCTTCCCATCTCCACCCAGGGCCACTCCAGGAGAGAGCAGGATCTGTTGATCGGCTCTTGCCCAATCCTGGCCAGGACCACGTATCCTCTGGACAGCACAGGTAGAACTTGCTGTACAAAATAACCCTTAGCACACAGCACTCAGGGCCGCACATGCCCACTGGATGAAGCCTGGGGACCATTTTCTATCTTGAGTTGGCGCACATTGCAGGCTGTTTCCAAGTATTGACAAGACAGTTACCTTCCCCCTGCCCGGCCTCCTTCAAAGCCCCAGTTTACACAGTCCTGTCTTGAGTTCTAGCCCCAATAAAATCTATCCCTACCCTGTCTCCTTCTTTCTCCTCCTTCCAAAGATAAGGAAAAAAGACTGTGCCCTTTTGGCTGATGCCTCTGCTGACTTATTTGAGAAGCAAGACTTTAAATGAAGGTTTAAAGGGCCAGAGGCCCAGGCCTCCGTTCCTTAATATATTAAAGGTCTGGGCCTGCATGCCAGTGGGCAGTCCCTGCCCAGGTACCCATCCACATCTGGTGCTGCCAGTCCCTCAGGCTACCATGAATGGCAGACACACCTTCGAGTGGGCATCCCTGATCATGCTGTGCCATGAGGTGGGTGTGGCCCAAGACATTTTTAGCACAGGTTCTGAGGACTGCCCTTAGCCAGCAGGAGTGCTGTCATCCTTCCTGGAATTCTGCTTCCTCGAGGGTTCCCATGAGCCTCTGGGAGAAGGAATGTTTTCTCTCCCAGGGACAGAAACCAAAGGGTCCAACTGTTAAGTGTTGATTTTATTCTGAGTTAAGAAGTGTAGAAGAGGAGAGAAAAGATGATTGCGTGTGCAGACATGCACACATGACTGCATTGGTGAGGCTGCATGAGTCTACCAGATCCTGATACCTTGTTAGTCAGTGATTCTTGGTTCCATGGGCACCTGTGTATGTACACATACATGTATGTTCAAAGTATAGGGAAGAGTGTCAGTGGAGTTTTAGTCATGCTGTCTTCAGAAGGCTGGGCTGCTTGTCTATGGTGGGGTCACTGTTACCTCCATCCCCTACCCTGTTGGTAAGTGAAGAAGTTTAGTTACTGGTTGGCGTTTAGAATTATTTTTGAAACAAGCTTTCACCATGTAGCTCAGGCTAGCCGCAAGCTTGCAGGAATCCTCTTGCCCTTGCTTTTAAAGTGCTGGGTGATATGCGTGCACCACAAGGTCTGGCCTGAGGACCACTTCTTTGCACAGTGTTCGTTTCTTCTTTCTCTGTGTCAGTGAACTACCTATATAGCTTCCAGTCAGTAAACAAAACCTCTGTGTGTGTCTTCTAACTTCAATCCAGTCCCAGTCAAGTTCCCCAGTGTTTGGTGAATACCCACAGCAGCTAGGCGCCCAGGGCTCACTCTGGACAAGACAGATATGATGCTTTGTGTAATAGAAGTTACAACTCATGGGGGCAAGATAGCTTACAGCAGGTCATAAAGCAGGCGCCTGCCACTGTCTGAGGATGCAAAGGGCCCCTCAGTAAGTGTTCAGAGACACATATTTTATTCTAATCAGAATTGCCCCTGGTACAGGGGCAGCACTTTCTCCTTGCCATGGTCCCCCAGGTGTTGCTTTTCATCGAATAGGGATGTGTGGATGCGTGGGTGGATGAACGGGCGATTTTACTGCTGGTGCTCAGTTTGCTTTCTCAGATTGGGAAATGTGGGCTAGTCAACTGGGTCAGTTGTGAGGAGGGTTAGTGGAAGGACTAACCCTCTTCGTGTTGCCTGCCTGAAACTCCCACCAGGCTACGGGGGCTGAGCAAGGGGGCTCCCCTCCCCACCCAGGCTGTGCACACACATTATTGGCTGGCTCTTCAATCATGCCTTTTCCAGCTAGCTGCCCCTGTCACAGCGCATCTTGTTAGCCCTGGAGGCTCAATGAAATGGAAATTCATGTTTAAATTTAAAAACAACATATTGACCCTGGGAGCCAGCGATGTCTACATTTTTAATAACTTACTCAGAATGGAGGCTTGGATGAGCATGTGTGTCGCCTCATGCCTGTTGTCTTCATGTGCTCGTGTGTCTTACATGGAGTGTCTCCTCACGGGTGTGGGCATCTGTGGATGTGTTCACCTGTGCTCACGAGCATCTGTGTGTGCCGGGCGGAACAACATCAATATGTTCTCTGGAGTTCTGTAGTGAAGGCTGGGTAAGCTTGTGTGTGGGAAAGAGTTGATTTGATTGGGGACTATTTGGACAGAGGGCCCAGGGAGGAAGACACAATAGGGGAAACCGGCCGATTCTTACTCTTGCTCCTCTATAACCTCTGATCCTGGGACATCTGTTCTTGGGTCTGTTTTTAATCTAGGAGTTATAGATCAATTGTGGGAAATTTCCCAGTTGGTTGAAGGCATCTGGATCCCAAGGGAAGGTCCCCCCCACACCATGCTACCTCTGGGCAAACCTAGCTCTGACCCTTTGGAACAGTGTTTTCTTTCCAATTGAAGTCTCTCAAACTTGTAAAACCTAGGGCTTTCTCATCTTCCTCCTGTGTGCTGTCCTCTGGTGTGAAGGAAGAATGGTCTTAAGATGGGCGAGTGGGTCCTGCCTCCAGCTAGTTGTGTTGTCAACATCTGCTGGCCCTTGGTGGGAGGTCCCCAGAAGGCCCATCTGAAGGGCCTGCAAGCTGTGACATCATGGACTCTGATTTTCAGTCTAGTCTCATCGCTGTCACTCTGCTCTAAGCATAGCCTGTGTCATATCATTGACACTTCGGCTCTATAGTCTGGTACAGCAGAGATAAAACCAAATTATGGCAAGACCCCACAGCCATTTGATCACTGACTGAAAACAGTAGGATGTCAGTTTCAATTTTATTTTTATTCTATGTACTTTTTTTTTTTTTAAAGACAGGGTTTCTCCATGTAGCTGTGGCTGTCTTGGAACTCATTCTGTAGACCAGGCTGTCCCTGAGCAACTGCCTGCTTCTGCTTCCCTAGCATTGGGACTAAGGACATGCACCGCCACACTTGGCTTGCTTGTTATCTTTTAAAGGACTTTAGAACTTTTATTTTATGTGTAGGTATTTGCTCCTGCATGTGTGCATGTGTGCCATGCAAAGTGACTGAAGATGCCTAAGCAGGCCAGAAGAGGGCGACAGATTCCCGGGAATCGGAGCTAGAGCTGCCTGATGTAGGTGCTGGGAATTGAACCCTGGATTGCCTGCAAGAGCAGCAGGTGCTCTTAATTGCTGAGCCACCTGTTCAGTCTTCAATTTCATAGTCTCCCACTTCTCTTTCTGTTCATTTACTTACCCATTCACTCATCCATCCATCCATCCATCATCCATCCATCCATCCATCCATCATCCATCCATCCATCCATCCATCCATTATCCATCCATTCAGCCAGCCAGCCATCACAGAGGAAGAAAGGCCATATCTGATAGGCAAGGTCAGGAAATTTGTCATCAAGTAGTTGGTTATTGAAAAAACACCAAGAGGTCAGATGGGTCTGATGGACAAAGAGAGTGGATGGGCAGGGATCTCCCAGTGATGGGTGTGTGTGTGAAAGACATGTTTAGAACTGTGAGCACCTAACAAGGCTAAAGTTCTGTGACTTAGAGGGGATGTAAAACGAATCTAACCCAGCTATTTGATAAAATTCCTTTTTGTCCTGTCACCTCATAATTTTCTTATCACCTCTAAGAGAAAAGCAGGAAGCACGGCCACCCCTCCTTATCGAGACATAAAACTTTGTCTCAGTAAGGATGGCTGGGTACCCGACCCAAAGACACATAGCACATTTGTGGCAAGATAGGAATCCAACCCACGTTTCTTGACTCCTCAACCTGGGGTTCTCTTCCTAGTGGTAGGATAAGGAGCCCAGCTGGAAAAGTGTTTGTTAGCTTCCTGGGGAGCAGGAGAGTGTCCTCAGGCAATATTCCCCTTACCTACTAGAATTCATCATGATGCTTTGGTGTTTCTCCCTTAATATTGTGCTGTATATGGAGTCTGAGGAGTTCCACCATCGAATGTGACAGGTCGGGAAGATTAAAAGGAGGAGCTAACCCAGCAGCAGTGGAGATGGGGAAGGTAGCACGTTGATGAATAATTTCAGCTGAGTCCTCACAACACGACACTCCCTGGACAGAACACATTCATTATCTTATTCACCACGACTCCTGCAATATTAGTGATTTGTTACTGAATCAATTATTAATTTATACAGGAGTACGAGGCTCTGTCATTTAACTCTTTTCTGAATGTTGGGCCTGGGGTGGGGCAGGGAGAGGATGTGCCTGTTCAGTCTCTTGCAGAATATGGAAGGGCAGCCCAGAGTGATAAGGAGTTATAGCCGGGGTGTATTTCAGCCCTGTCCCAATAAAGTCACAGACTTCTAAGACACCAGAGTGGTGCATAGTCCAGTGACCTGGGATTATTTGATGCTATCTGTCCATCCATCCAGCATATTACCTGCCTCCTGAAGTACCACTCAGATACATTTCTGATGTTTTAAGTTGTTCATCCTCTGTGACCCCCATAGACCCTTCTCTGGCAGACTAAAGCTTCATTGCTTTATTTGGAGTGTCTCTCTAGCCCTCCATCCCACAAGTCCCCATCCATTAGCTTAACTATCTTCACATAAGGATTGTATCTGACTGGACTGCAATTCTCCAGAGTAATTTGGTACCCTGCTGCACCTCAACAAGTAAGGTTCTTGTAAAAGACACGATTGGGCTCTACCCCAGACACTTTGAGGCAGAATTCTGGGACTAGGGTGTTAGACTTCATCTTTTAAAAGAGCACTCAGGGAATTCTGCTTAACTAGTCTGGGAGGGTCCTCTGTCTTCTTCCTCAAGCCCAGGACGGGCCTTCAGGATGCTGAGGGATTGGAGGGTTCCAGTATGTATAAGACTGATGGAGTTGTGGCCTCTCTCCTTAATTCACACAGCCCTGTTATAGCCTCTTCATGCTGTGAGGACAGAAGTGTACTTCTGCAATCAGGAACGCTCAGAGCATGGCAGCTGAAAATTCTAGGGCGTGACAGAATCTCCCTGGGGATCTGAACAAAAAGGAAGGGAGGGGAAGGGGATACATGTGGGTGAAGGAAGTGAAGGAGAAGGGGGGATAAGAAATGAAGATAGAAAGGAAAAAAAGAGAAAGAAAAAGAAGAGTGATAAATTCTTCTTAAAAACAAAGAAGAAAAGGAAGGAAGGAAGGAAGGAAGGAAGAAGGAAGGAAGGAAGGAAGGAAGGAAAGAAGAAAGAGAGAGGAAGAGGGAGAGGGAAGAAGGGAGGGAAAAAAAGAAGCCATTTCTTAAAACAGAGCCAATAAGATAGGCTTACAGATTTTCTGGGGCTGCAGAGTCTCAGTCTCCCTACCTCCTGGCCACCAACCCTATGCAAACACCCTAAAGCTGTTTTTACATCCTCTGGGCAGTAAAGCTTCCTTGCAAAGAGAACTCAAGAGTCACTGCCCATGGGTTATGAAATACTACCTATTCACACTATGTCATGTGGTTGATAGCTTATGGACTCCAAGGACATGCTGGGGCCAACTGATCCCTAAATGCTTGTTGCTCTTGACCCTCAGATCAAAGGCTAGTGTCTGCCTACTCCCTTGGTGTGCCTGAAAATACACGGAGGGGCACCACAGACACCTGCCTATCTCGCAAGACAAAAATGGCCTCACTGTATCATTTAACTCCTGTCTCCCCCGACAAGCTTATAACCCATGTGGTTGGGAAGCTAACAGTCCCACTACAGAGCTCGGCAGGCAGTAATTACCATTAGATAAATAAACCAAAGGGGGAACACTGTCTAAAAATCTAATTACTATGCAGCAAGGAAGTTTCAACCTTGGTCAAGTACAGGCAGGTCTGACTTACGTGCCGTCATGAACTACAAGCATTCTGCACCTTCGCACTGCTCTCTCTTGGTGCTTGCCTTCCCAATGGCTCTGCACTCTTAGGGACAGCCCAACCCCTCTGAGCCTCCAATTGTAGTTACAGGATCTTGATGAATCTGGACAATGTGTACACTCTAACCTCAATTCTATTAAGTCTTAGCATTTTCAAAATGACGGTGACTTGGGGGCCACCTGATCCAGCCCTGGAAAGATCACTAAAGAAAAATAGAGAAGAATGGATCTGGGTTTGTTCCTCCTACTCTTTATGACCTATGTCAAGTTATGTGACCTCTTACATTTTCCTCATTTCCAAGATAACATGAGTCACAGAGTTGCTAAGGATAGTAAAAACACTGTGTGTCACTGCTCAGATCAAAGTAAAGGCCGGTGATCAAGCTTTTAGGAGAAGCAAATGATCAGAGAAACCAAAAGGACAGGCCCATGGCTCACAAAGTCTCAACTCAGTGAGTGTCTCTTGTCAGCCAGCATGCAGTGCCTGGAGGACCAGGGTTTTCTGTCTGAGCAGAGCTTGGTGTGCTTCACAATTTCTTCTGGAGCATTCAGCTGATGCTTCCTGCAGCCTTGAGTTTCAAGCAGTGCAAGTGTGTCGTAGAGGCACTTCAGGGAACAACATGGGGAAGGTGGCTTGTTTTCTTTGATGTCACTGTGGTATGAGGATCAGTGGCAAAGCTCACGAGGTGGAGAGACCATCTTCCTTCCGTGCTAACTACTCTTTGTCTGCTCAACACCTAAGGCGGGGCCTATCACCCTGTTAAGTTCAGTGATGCTACAGAATGCCCAGCCCACTGCTAATGCTAGTTTTACTTTTCTGTTTGATTGTATAAATTTCTCTCTCTTAGGCATGAAACTACATTTTCTTTAAAATTATTCCAGAAGTAATTTTGTGCATACAAATCAAGAAAGATATATAAGGGATGAGTGTTGGTCTTTCTAGAACTCAGGAAGCCACTGGTACTAGTTGAAGGGGAAGGGGAGAGAGAGTTGAAGTATCTGGCCCTCCAGGAATCTCTTATTCAGTCCTGCTCAAGCCTTATGGGAGTTTGAACAGGGCCAAGGTATAAATAGGTGTGAGGTCGGAAGGAACTTATTGATTTCCTGGAAGGTGGGAGAAGCCGCCCAACCCCCCCTGCTCTTTCAAGGTGTATGCTTTAGTGAGAAGATCCCTTAAAGATTTTTTTAGGGCAGAGGCCCAAGGTTCTGTGTCTGGGTGTGGTCAGGGTAGGTGACCAGGACAGCAGCCTTGATTATATTCTGTTCATTCTGGATGGTCACTGGAGAAGCCAGACCTCCAGGAACACCCACAGGTTTTGAAATCTCATTCCCGGGGGAATATAGGGACCACTCTACACTGGAGAGATGCTCCAGGAAGATGTTAGGGCAGAGAGAGAATAATTTCTCCCTGTTTTTGGATCACCTACTCCTCTTAAGACCCCTTGACCTTAGCTATGGTGCCTTTCAGTGAGTCAGACTCTTGGGAACAAACATGGTCTCACAGTGGACCAGGGTTGGCAGGAGGGGTGTCCTCTGCAAAGGAGTCACTTAATGGTCACTGGCACCCAGTCACCATGAGACCCACCTACTCTATGTGGAGATACACAGTAAGTCATACACCATTGACACCTAGTTGGTAGGCTTGTGGATCAGGAAGGTGGAAGAACAGCACCAAGGCCTGCCACAATGTGAGTGACTCTGACCCTTAAACTAGAAGGGGTGGCAGGAATAACTCCTGTCCATGCCCCGGTGGCCTCCTGATTAGAGGGCAGTCACCGACAGGCAGGACCCCGCAGGGTACACATCCTAGCCCCATTCTTCACCAGTCTCTGTCAGGGTAGCTGCTTCAGTCTGGGTGGCCCAGTTTCCTTATGTGGTGGACGGGGATGCCAGCTCTCGCCTCACAGGTGTGAATGAAATAGTGAGCGCACTTGCCGAGAATGGCTGTGAACAGTCTCAGGCTTCTTCGTGTAGGAGGTGGGACTCGAACTGGGGGGAGGGGGAGTGAGAGTGGGAAGTGTGTGGAACCGTGTGAGCAAAAGTGTGCTGACTGTGTGGGTGTGACTCGTGCTAGGAATGCTGGGAGGGGTAGTGGAAGGGTTCTTTGCCCGTGAGGCCTTGGCCAGAAGTGCCTCTGCACACAGGACAGTTCAGCCTCTGCTGGAAAGCTGAGCATAAGCACGCGCTCCTTGGGCACAGGGGTTGGGACATACCTACTGGTGTATAGGCAGTGTCTGATGGCATGAAGTGGGCTTTCTGAGTATGGTCTGGAACAGCCACGGATTGGGGGAGGTGTCTCTTCAGGTCCTCCCTCTAGGTGTTGGGTCAGAGATGCCTAGCTCTGGGTGCCTGCCTTTTGGTCTACCTGGGAGATTCAAGGGACCAGATGCCTCCTTCCTTTCCTAGTAACAGTAACAGCCTGATGCTATCTCCACTGTCCTGTTCTAATTCTCGTAAGAACTGACATTGGGCCTGGGTCCCCCAAGTCTCCTTAGCCAAGGCTCCCCCCCTCTGATACTTCTCCTTGTCTCCTTTGCTTCCCTTCCTTCCCCTCCTTCTTTCCTTCTCTCCTCTTCTACAGAATTTTTGGTCCAGACCCTTCTGCTTCTGAGTTCATCCCCCTTCCTTCATCTTCTCTCAGGACACCCATATACTTCCAAAAGTCCCAGTGTTTCCCAAAAGGAGTGGGGAGGGATAACCTTCCATCCCCCTTGTTTGCAAAATGGAAACTGCAGATTAGCTATCCTGAACATGAAGCTTGTGACAGGCAGAACTGTATAACTCAAGCATAGGTCTCCCAACTCCCAGTCCAAAGCTTCCCTAGCCCAACTGCCTTCTCTCCCTCCCTTTGCTGGGCTGTAGAGACTATGGGTTCTGCAGGTTGCCACAGAGGAGAGCCTCTCAAGCCAGGCTGGCAGGCTCCTGCTCTGATTAATGGCATCCTTGCTCTCAATTGTGTCATGTGTGAGTCATGTCTCCCAGTCAGACAGTGACCTACTGCCTGCCTTGGTAGCTGCAAGTCCCCTCTTTGGAGCCCCATGTCCTGTTCACTCAGTAGGTCTCAGTGGAGAGATAAAACAGATCTGAGACTCAGAGCTGAGGAGGACAGGGCTTGACTTTGGCCCTGTCTGTAGAGAAGGGGCTTGTGGGACAGAGGGTCACTCAGTCCCAAGACAGTCACATGCAGTCTGTACAATGTGTGTCATGAAACATTTGACATGAACTGTAGCCCTCTTCAGTTGGTGCTGGTTAGCATGGCCTGATTGTCTCCGGAAGACAATCCTCACACTTCCGTCTGGCCACCTATCGGGTAGCTGTGTAGAAAACTGTCCTGTTCTAATTCTCGTAAGAACTGACATTGGGCCTGGGTCCTCCAAGTCTCCTTAGCCAAGGCTCCCCCCCCCCCGATACTTCTCCTCAGAAAAAACTCAGAAAAAAAGGTATTCCTGGAGGCTGGCTCCTTTTCAAAGCCAGCCCTCTAGCTCCACCTTACATCCCTCCTGCTATAAGGGCTTCCATGCTGCAGGTTTTGCACCTTTGGATTTGCACCAACAGGTGAGGTAATGGGTGTTAGGACTGGTGATTTCCTCAAACTCACACACAGGGCCAAGGCTTGGGGGGAGGGTGCACTGCAGGCCCTTCATGGCACACTGAGCTTCCCCTCATCTAAGTGACAGTGAAGGGGAGGGAGGGCTTGCAGTGTGCTTCACTCCTGGCATGATCAGCCAGTAGCATGTCTTGTGTGGGGGGCAGTAATGAAACAATACCCATCCCTGTTCCACCAGGCCATGAAGTCCGTAAAACATGCAAGGACCAGACAAGACATTTATCAAGGATAGAGAATGCTTCCTGCTTGTCTCCGAGCTCTCCGTTTGCTCCTTGTAGCTTTGACTCCAAACACCTACTCTTTCCAATGTATCATGGGAGAGGTAGATCCATCTCTGCAGGGGTGGGGGTGGGGGGGGAAGTATAGGAATGAGGGAGAAACCTAGAGCCTGGAGGGGGGCATGGACCTAGGAAGAATAAAAAAGAGGCAGGAGGAGAGAGAGGGATAGAGAGAGATGAGAGAGAAAGAGAAAGAGACAGAGACAGAGACAGAGACATGAGGGAGACAGAGAGACAGACACACACAGAGAGACAGAGATGAGAGAGAAAAAAAGACAGTGACAGAAGACAGACAGACAGAAACACACACACACACACACACACACACACACACACACACACACACACAGAGAGAGAGAGAGAGAGAGAGAGAGAGAGAGAGAGAATGAATGTGTGTGTGGTGGGTAGAAGTGCATGTGGGGGAGCACATGCAAGTGTAAATGCATACCTGTTCGTTTGTGCCTATGCAAGCCATGTATTGAAGATGAGAGCGTGAGAAGGTTTGGGTCTATGGGACATTGCCTTTATCCAGCTGCCCTGGCTAGTTCCCAGCCTATTCTGCTGAAGGAAAGTGCTTAGGTCATCCTTTGACTAATTTCCCCAGCAGAGATGACCCACTGTGCTCCTGCCCCGAGTCTGCCTGGGATACAGTAATTCACCAACTTCTGTTCAGTTCAGAGGACCTGCACAGTGCCCACCCCCACCCACCTCCACTCATTCTGATGCCTGATGGGGCTGGGACGGTTGGTAACACTGTTTCCTAACCATGTTTCAGTTCCTCCAGTTAGAATGAACCTCACCTCCACCCTGCAGGCTAGTTCTTCAGCTGTAGACAGAATAGCAAAACCCATTGCTGCTGTGTAGAAAATACTAGGAGGGTGCATTGTGGACCAAGGCTATGGACCTGCGTGACTCCTGTCCTTGCTTCAACCGTCTTCCTGGTGAGATGAGCAACACCAGTTCTGTTCTGTTCTATCCTGTTCTAGAAGCTCTTAGTCAGGACCAGCTCAAGCATATCTTGCCTGGCATGACTAGCCAGGGGCATGAGTCAACCGGCTTCCTTATGCCATTGCTTAGGTTTGTAAGGGCAGACTACAGCCAGGCGTGAGATGGCTTGGATGCTGTATAGCAACACCTATGGTTGCACTGAGGGTTTGCTTGTGTCAGACTGTGGATGAGTGGCCTGGACAATGATGACACACACCTGACCTCCTGTGCAGGGCCCTAGCCAGATGCTTACTGGCCCTTAGTTCTGGCATTTTCTTTCCCTGTTCTTCTCAGAGCCCACTGTTGTGGCTAGAAGATGATAAAGTCCTCACCCAAGTCTAGGTAAGTGGGTATGATACCTCCAAGCCTGTCATCTTCTCTCTGCCACCCTGGTGTCCTTTCCTCTGTATTTTCAAACCCAGAGATTCCTCCCCACACCCCCCAGGAGTGTCTTCTCATCTTATCAAACACAGAGTAGGTTTTGGTCTTGGCAGTAATCTTAGTCTTTCAAAGCCTGTGCCCCTCTCTGGGCACTTGGCCATATCCTGTCTTGCGGTGGGACTCAGTTGTCCTGTGTGAATGTGTGACTCCACAGTGCATTCTGGGACTTTGGAGGACAGAAATAACTTACTCTAATCTCTGGGCTTCCCATCTTGCCAAATCTGGGGCTGCGCAACCTGAGGGCACTTGGCTGTGACGGGCTATCTGACCGTGATGCCACCTGCCCTGTGCGTGGGCTGGTGACATAGTTGCAGCCTGCAGGTTACAGTGGGAATACTTTCTACGTGTCCGCTGCCACCTCTGCTTTGTAATAATGAGGACAAGAGCTTCTCCTAGAAGGCCTCCCCCTTCTCTCTCTGCTTAGGGGGGTATGGAGAGACATTTATTCCCAGAGAGGGTGAACAAGGGGGAATGTCTCTGAGATGCTGCTGAGACTCTCCTCAGGCACAGAACAGTGAGTGAATGGATACATACTCAACTAGAACATTAGAGACTTAGAAACTCATACTCAAGTGGCTTATTTTGAAAAAAAAAGAACAAAAGGAAGGAGAAAAGAGAGATTGCATATATTCTTGCATAGCATTGTACTGATCACTGCATTTGAGCAGGCACACAGCAAGCATGGGCAAGGGCAAATCTCATGGAGAATAAGGAAGAACAGAGGGTCCCAGAGGCCTCTATGTGCAGGCCTGATTACCTGCTCTTGGAAACCTCTTGGCAAAATTCCCAGGCCACCATATTTGCCACCTTGGGGACACTTAGGAGACAGACATGTCATCATCAAGAGACCTGCTTGCTGAGGGCACTTTTGGTCGTTGTGGTCTCAGACAGGGGCTGGAAGAAGGGTCTCTATTCCCTGGGGTGGGAGTGGGGCCCTACAATGACACACCATGGTCCTCTGCCTTAGCCACCATGACAGTAGTTTGAGGAGCTGAAGGCACATGAAAGGACATTTCAAGTGGCTACTGGGGGCTAAGCCAGACTGGGACACAGCTCCTACCTTGGGTCAAGGTAGATTTCACATTGGGTATGCATATGTCTGGGCTCCTTGGTCCGGGGCAAGATCTGCTTTAAAGCAAGGGTCCTAGTCATCAGAGGGTCAAGCAAGTTTTGCTTGGCTTCCAGTTACTTCTCTCTCCCCTTTCTAGATAAGATTCTCTCTGAGTAACTAGATTCCTGTGGTCGGTCATAAGCCCAGACTGTCATTTGTAAACATATCCAGGAGGGGGCAGTAGAGAAAAAGATGGGTAGGAAAGAAGCCATGAGGACTCCGGTTGTCTGCACCTTATAGGGCACACTGCGAAGGTGAAGGTAGATGCGGTATCCTCGTTGTGTCTCAGTTTCCATTTAGGTAAAACTCGAGAGGAAGACTGAATGTCTGCCTTTTAAGCCCTCAGTTCTGTCCCAGAGGCTGGAAGGGGCAGAGTGTCTTGTAAAAGAGCCTTTTAAAAAGGTCAGGGCCACAGGGGGTCTCACTGACAACCACTCTAGAACTAAGGAATGGGAGAGCCACTGGGGGAAGCCACCAACGCCACACGAAGCCGGTGATAACCTGCAGAGAATCTAGCGAAACCACAGCCAAGGCCAGGGCCGATAGGTTCTAAGACACCAGCACCTATCTCATCTGGGAGGGACCTGAGTCTGTGCACAAAGGGTTGGGGGAGGGGCCACCTGCCCAAGGGCCTTGTTCCCTTGAAAGCCTCCTCAGAAGACGGAAAACAATTTGCCGGCCACGTTGCATCGCCGCTGCTGCGTACAGTTTGCTGCACGTTAAATTCATTATTTTAACAGGTCAGTGCCTCTGACAGATATTCATTTGTGGGAGATGAGCACCGCTGCTTCTTTAATCCCTGTGGATTATTCGACTCTCCGGAAAAGCGATACCGGGCCGACTCGCAGAGACTTTAATCCCAATCACTCAGACTGTTTACAAGGAGTGAAAAATCGGAGCCGAGAGCCTTTCAAGGGGGGCTGGTCTGACTCCCAGCCCTGCTGGTCAAAAGACTGTGGCCTTGCAGCCACTTTGAGGAGCAGAGGCAAAGCGTTGGTAGCGCTCAGAGTAGCCGGGACATGACAAAGGAGTTGGCCACCCCCGAGTAAAGCTCACGTTCTAGGGCACTAAGGCAGGGCTCTACAAAGGAGATCCTTCTGGGGAGGCCTCCTCCTGCTGTCTGCTATGTCCTCTTACCACCTTCTCCAACCCAAAGTTGTTGTGTGTGACTCAGGATCTGGAAAGTGGCCATAGGGGTTCTGGGACAAATTCTGAATATGCTCTCTTTCAATTAATGCTCTGGGCAGGCATGAACACAGAAGGCTGTTTGGGAATTACCGAGGACTCCTTACCGAGGGACTCCTACAGATGGTTTCCCCCAGGGATGCATGGGAGATTTGCTCTGCTTTGTAGCTTGTTCCAGAACCTTCCTAGATCTGCCGATATCCACAGTTGGGGCCTTTTGGGGAGCTGTAGAGGAAAGCCAACCTGGCTTGGTACTTGGTGCTCGAGCAGCGTCCTCCTGGGATAGCCCTGCCCACCTTGCTACAGCCTATCCTCTATTCTAATGCCATCTTTTTTTTTTTTTTTTTTTTTTTTTTTTTTTTTTTTTTTTTTTTTTGCCTGTGACTGCTATGCGGCTCTCCATGGGAACATAATTCCCTGAGTTCTGTATCAGATGGTTTCGTCTTCTCAAAGCTCTGGCTCACTAGCACAGTTGATACCCTTGGGACACTTCTTAGTCTTGGACACCTCCTTTCAGAGATACTGCTTCCTGTGCTGAGGACAAAGCAGAGACAAGTGGACCTGCAGTATCCAGATCTGACCTTCTTGTTGTCCATGTGGGTGACAGGTGGCCTGGGGTGGGGTTGAGGGGGTGGAGCGCTACCCAAGAGGAATGAGGACAGCCTTCTTTGCTTCCCTCCTGGTTTCTTAACCAGGCTCTCCCAGTGCTGAGTTCTGCTGAGAAAGGTTCGTGTGTGTGTGTGTGTGTGTGTGTGTGTGTGTGTGTGTGTGTGTGTTATGCAGCCTTGTGTGTTTGTGTGCATAGTTCTATATAGGCAGTGCTGACTCCTTGAGAATATGTTCACCCATGTTCTGGGGGCAGTGGCTACCTGTCCAGTGAGTGAGCAATTAATTGGTGGGTGATAAACCAATTAGCCCCAGAGCTTTTGAAAATAACAAATGAGGCTCCTGTAGATGTCAATATTTGAAAATACTAATTTAAGGCCTATTAGCTGAAACAAATTTTAATTAAACAGGGAATAATCAGGGTGATGAGAGGAAAATAAAAGATTTGGCCAGTGGCTGAGTCTTCAGCAATCCTGGGCAGGGAAGGAAAGGCTGTGTGGATCCCAGCTTGAATCTGCCAAAGGTCGGCAGGGCACAGGTTACAAGGTGACCACATTGTTGCTCTAGATGCCAACCCCTTTCTGTAAAACGAAGTGTGAGACGCCAGGAATGCTTTCCAGACTAGAAGGAAGGAAGTACGAAACAGAAGGAGCCTTGGACGTGAGTGTGTCTCCCAGGCATGGGTCTTTCCAAAGCGTCACCCTGTGGCAGCTGGATCAGAGTTCACAGATCTATGAGCGCTTTCAACCCCAGTGTGATTAAGCGATTAGCCTGCTCCTAAACTCCCATAAGAACACACAATTTCTGTCTTTTCAAACACACTTAATCACCCCAGACCTTAGTTAACAAATAGGAACTAGCTTTAAACCACTGCTCAAAGGTGTCTGATGTCTGTGGGGTTTGTGGGTTTGTGGAACAGGATGATCAGAAAATGAACCCTGAAAGTTTGTGTGTGGTACTGTGGCGGGTGGAAAAGGGCCCAATCTCTCAAGCTAAGCCTGGGCTTGTGAGGGCTGAGGCCTTGGCTCTTTGTTCATCCTCAACAGCACTGTGACACACAGAAGGTGCTGAGCCTTCAGAGGTCCTGGGATTATGACTGTGTTTTATCTCTTTGAGCCCCTAGGACTTGGTGTGGAAATTCCTGGCAGACGTTTGCTGAGGTTTTGTCAAAGGAGTCCTTATGTGGGCCCGGGTGTTCATGTATGTCTCATGGGCAACATGCAGGGGAACACTTGCTCTTGTCTTTTAATGGATGCTATGATGCAGGGGCCATAATATCAGTGGCAGCTTAGGTAGTATCTTTCCATTAGATCCCTGTCCTGCATCGTAAGCCTCCTTTACAGTTCCCAGTTTCAGACCTGACCCACTTTTCTAGTAATATGGCCTCTTCCTCCCACGGGTGTAGCCAACAGAAGAAAGAGTCTGATAACCGAGAAGATGCCGTCAATATGTGTCTGAGAGTGGGTAATCGTACCTTGGTGTGTGCTCTGCTTCTCTACGTGCTTGCACATAGCTCGTATTTGTTAGCGAGTCTGTGTCCATGGGTTTATACACGTAGTTGTGCATGCATATCAATGAGTGTGGAAGCGTGCCTGTGTATATCTGTCTTTTTGCATATCTGCCTGTCTGCATGCACATATGTGTGCATATGTCAGTGTATGCATCTGCTGCCCGGGGACTCAGACTTGCCATGTGACAGAGGCACACTATGTAGAGACTGCTCAGATCTGAAGGCTTCAGCTCACACTATTGCTTTTGTGTTTGGTTATTTATTTATAATCCATGGTGTCCCAGAAATGACTGGAGAGGGACAGCTTGGTGAGCTCTAGCCTGCCTTGGCTAAGGGCTGGGGATTTCTTTTTCTGAGGCTTACCTTAGGTACCCAGCCACTCATCTCTTCTTCGGACTGATTTGTACTGAAGTCCTTACAGGTGGGTCTTCTCTATCCATCACTCAAGTTCAGGACTCGCCTGCAGTTCCAGCTTCCAGTTACCCATTTTTTGCCCAGCAGCTTCTTCTGGCCACACCATTTGCCTCAGTCTCTGACTTCTTTGTCATTACCCTCCCAGGTCGAGACAGCTGTCACTGCTCACTTCCTTCGAGGTATGGCTTGGTACCCTGACATGGGCCTCAGTTTGACCTCCCCTTATACACAAGGCCTCCATGTCTAGTCCATGCCCTCTACCTTTACAGCCAAGCATGGTCTGGGAAATCCATACACTCAGTGATGCAGGTGGAACTGAAGTTGTATAATAACCTGGAGCCCCCTGGAAACTTTTCATCTCATTGCAGAGACTGATTAAATAGCAACAAAAATAAATTATGTATACACAGGGCTGTAAAAGCACCCAGAGACCTGAGACTTGGGGTCTGTGCCTCATATAAATGCAAATACATAACAGCCTTGCAGCAGGTCCCCACCCCCGCCCCACACATACCTTGTGTGGGGGCTGGAGCTGCGAGGATGGAGAGGAACAGGACAAGCTCCAGATGAAGCTTTAGGCAGAACCTGAAGCCAGCACAACAAGGTCCTCTTGAAAACTGACTGGCTAGTGCTGTATAAGGAAGGCCTGGTTCTCAAATATGACTGGCTGTATAAGGCCTGGTTCTCAAAGCGCAGTGCAAACAGTTGATACCCATGTCTTTAGTAGTCAGGCTGTGAGAAAGACAGGTTCCTTGTGTTCACTGTAGGTATTGACTGGCTTCCTAACCCCTCTAGCCCTTCCTGGAAGACAAGGGAGTGGTTACTCAGGTGCTCTCTGGTTACTGATCTCCCAGTGGGACATTTAGAATATCCCAATCTCAGAGCAGTAGTATCTGCACCTTCTACATAGCTATGATGGAAGCTGGAGCTCATATCAGCTGCTCTCACCTCATTTGAAGATGGGGCCAGAGATTTTTTTTTTTTCCTGTAGGTGTCTCGGAGTGAGGTTTCTTTCCATTTTCCACTGCTAGCTTCTTCCCTAAACCTTGGTTCTAAAGAATTTGTGTCTAGGCTTGGCTACATAAAGCCACTGAATCAGACATGCTAGACACCATTCTGGCTGGGTGTCATGGGTGAGCCAGGAGACAATGGGACAACTCATCTTCTTTCCATGATGCCCTTGATGACCCCCTACTTATGATCGAGTTCACTCCTTGCCATACAGTAGGTGTCTATTTAAAACCGGCCAACCAGGGCCGGGGATGTAGTTCAGTGATGGAATGTGTTGGGGGAGGTTCATCCCCAGTACCACAAAACCAAACTAGCTGACCGACTGCAGTCTGAGGAAGAGCGACAGCAGTGAACTACAACTACCACAGTGAAACTGAGCCACGGTCAAGCAACCCCATGAACCTGAACCTGGCTTGGAATTTTGTGAAAAAGATTTGGCAGAATCAAAGGTCTGCCACCTTGAAAAATTTGATTTTCTGTTGATTGAAGGAATGAGGGGCGTGAAATGTGCCTGCAGCAGTACCTCTGACCCTGGACAAGAGCCTTTGCCAGCCAACTGCATCTGGTCCTTTCTTTGGGTGCCCTCCTGTTGGGTCCTCAACTTCTTCTCCTACAGTGGCTGAGAAGCAGTAAGGCCTGGTGGAACTGACTGTGAAGGAGTTCTAGAACCTGCCATAACAGACTCCTATCTGAGTAGAGGCCATTCCCCCAAGCATAGCTCCAAGCATCTGGGCCTCCTCTCCAAGCATCTGGGCCTCCTCTCCAAGCATCTGGGCCTCCTCTCCAAGCATCTGGGCCAGAAGCGGGGGAGTTAGGAATGGGGTGAGGGAGGGTTAATTTACTCTACCAACTTACTTAAAAGACCAACTTTAAGAGAGAAGAAGTAAGAATAATTAGGCAAGGGTGCTCACTCTTCTGTAAAGAAGGGCAAGGAGAGTGCCATATAGGGTGGGGAGGAGGGGGGAGGGAGAGAGAAAGGGGACAGAGCACATCACAGTCCAAGGGACCACAGATGGAAACAACAAGCTACAAAGCGTGTCTGATACTCCACACCACACATGCCAGCGAATACAGCGTATTGCCTCTCGCATGGCTTGCTGAAGTGACCTTACAAAGAGCCTCCTCCTGCTCATCTTACATATGAGGACAGAGTTGCAGGGACAGTGGTCAGGGACTTATCTGACCTCTGCATGACCCCATGAGGACAGCCAATGGAATCTACTTAGTGACAGCTCCTCAGAGAGACGGGCTCTGCTGCCACAAAGACACTGCATTCATCTGTCTTATACTGACCCTCAACTCCCCTCATGGAGGAAGCCATCATAGGTCCCCGCTCTGGCCCACAGTGGTTTTATTAACAATGCCACTCTCTGAGCTCCTTCAAGTTCTGTATTTATGTTCTTTTGATTTGTTTCTGGTGAGAAGGGGGCTCACAAGGTCTGCCAGGTTTTTTTCTAATGCCCATCCACTGCCTCAGCTTGGTATACTCAGTGTAGGTATCTTACTGGCACACACACATTTTTGACATACGACATGAGTAAGTTGAATGAACTGGAAGGAAGGATGGTCGGGGGTGTGCCAGTTCACTTCCTCCGGGATGGTCCCCTCTCCCCACTGTCCAAGGAGAAACGGTGTTCTGGGAAGGGGAAAGTTGAAAGCGTGCTGCAGAGCATCTGGGCCCACTGCAGAAGAAGAGTGAGCACCTGCCTACAAAGGACCCACTTCAGGCTGCCCAGTGCTAGAGGTGGCCTGGCAACCAGGACCAGGGACAGTAGCTTGCTGTCTGCTGCCCTGCTCGTGCCAATACAATTCGAAGGTTGATGCCTTCTCTTCTTTCTTCCCATAGACATCTGTGTAGCCCTCCCAACTGGACCAAATATTTCTTAGGGACAGGGATTCATCTCACACTGTCAGTACCCTTCCCCATCCAGCTCAGCACAGCACACACATAAGGCAAACAACACTACTATCATAAGAGCTTATTTTTGTTTGTTTGCATTTGGAAATGATCTCAAAATGTCAAGTTGTGGTGGTTATCATCATCTCTGCCTTGGGGCTCCTTGTAGTCAGCGGCTACTACATAAAGAAGAGTTTGGCTATTAAGGGGCTTTGTGGAAGATGCATTTGAGTAAACATGGCATTTTGCAGAACACATGAAGAAGACCCTTGTAGCCAGTGTGAGAATGGACCTCTAAGACATTCTGTCACTATCAATGGAGAATGTAAGAGAAGCTGAAGATTGGAGGATGGTGTCTGGGCCCCTTAAAATGGTTTGCTTTGAGACAGGCTTGCTATCCTGAAAGGGACAGAGTTTGAGAGGTTTTTTTTGTTGTTTGTTTGTTTGTTTACTATTTACTTTTTATGTGTGTGTAAGGTGCATGCATGTGTGCACATATGTGAGCTGATGTGCTAGCCAGTCTAAAATGAATGTGTCGAGACCAGAGGTCAACTTCAGGTGCCATCCTCTCCACCTTAATTTTTTCGAGACAGAGTCTCTCACTGAACATGGGCTTTGTGGTTTTAGATTGGTTGTCCAGCAAGATCTCAGGGTCTGCCTGTCTCCACTTCCCCAGGGCTGGGTTACAGGCATGTGCTGTTATGCCTGGCTTTCTATGTGATGTATGGGACATCCACACTCAGGTCCTCATTCTTACACATCCAATACTTAACCCATTCAGCCAGAGTTTGGAAATCTTAGAAGAGATTGATCTTAGTTGATTGTCTAAGACATCTAGATCATATACAATGTGCTACGTGCCTAGGATAAGACCAAAAACTCTATTAACTGCCATGTGATCACGGGGACTTGACTGTAAGGATCATGGGGCAGAACTCACCAAGAGTGTGGAAATCCAGCTCATCCTGTAAGGGAGCAGAGTGCCTGAGCCAAGCACCTCTGTGGAGCACACCTTCTGTGCTCCTGTCCCTAAAGGCAGGAGCTTTACTGTGGTACTCTTTGTCCTGCCCTCCTCTGCTGTGTCAGCAAAATGTGTTTTGGAGAAAGAAGTGGGACTGGGGAGTGGGACTCTTACTACTTCCCTCCCATGTGTGTTGAAGAAGGAGCAGAACCCCGAGTCAAAGTCTTTCAAGAAGACTCATAATTGTCCCTTTTAGTGATGACTTTGTAGTAGGTGGTCGGCTGATGTCAGAAGGTCACAGCTGCCATGAGAGAACACCTATCCTTCAGTGCAGGGTGGGAGACTAAGCCATCTCCCCTAATTCTTCAATGCTTGGCTTTCACCACAGCACTAAAACCAGCCTTGAATGCCTGCCACCTCAGGTCTTTAAATTTCAGGACAAGAAAGTGAGTACTAGTATCTTTGTTACTGAAGAGACTCAGGCCTCTAGAGCATCTCCTCCCAAACCCTGGAGGCCAAAGGATGGGAGCATGAAGGCAAGGACCAGGCTGGACTGGCCATTGCTCTGGCTCTGTTTGCATGTGCCTGGCTGCACTGCTTTGTCTGTACTTCTTGGGATGTTCTTTAGGGAATGGGGACCATGTGGATCTATCTACAGTTCTGCACTGAGGACCCAGTATCTTGGCTTGACTAGGAGACTAGAAGGAATTCTGTTGAAGGAAACTTGTGGCGAGTGGCCAGCTGTTGGCCCCATTGCTAGCTGGTGAGTAAGTGTGTGTGTGTGTGTGTGTGTGTGTGTGTGTGTGTGTGTGTGTTCATTGTCCTGCTACCTATGGTTCTAGTGGATCTAGGAGGAGGCTGCACCTTCTGGCTTCTTCTACCATTATTCTAAGTCCGTTCTTCCCTTGGCCACCAAATTTTTCCTTCCTTAGGAAGCTCTCTCATCACCAGTTTTCTTTGCAGAGCCGACAGAAACAACTGACAGGTTTTGAACTTAACAAATGATCAGCGCAGGATCTCAGCACCACCCACTTCCCTGGGTTCCCCAGTGATTCATCACTCAGGTGCCTTCAGTCTGCCCCACCTTACCCAGCAAGCCATGGGCTCCTGGGGGCTCAGCCTAAGATTCCTGCAAGAGCAGAGCTGGAGAGCCTCAGCCCCTGGATACAGAGCCACACTGTAAAGCTGGCCAGTGTCTGTGAAGCAGGAGGAGGAAATCAGAGAGGATGAGAAGCAGGCGAGCCAGAGCAATGGCCAGTCCAGCCTGCTCCCTGCCTCCGTACTCCGCTCCCTCATGGCTGGGGGCAGGCAGCTGTGACTTCATATCTTTGTTGTTGTAGCTGCTGGGCTGAAAATAGTTCTCTCTCAGGCAGGCTGGCTCAGGGTGTGAAAAGCTGGCTTCCAGAGAGCAGCATGAATCAGCCAGGGAAAAACATTAACCACAGCCCAGTGCTGGCTGAGGAACAGAAGAACATGGTGGGTGGGGGTGAAGGGTAAGACAGAACATATCCCTGGCGCTTCTCACGGCTGTAGTCCTTTAAGATACAACCATGCACTCAAGGGGGCTGGCCACGGCAATCTCAAACACTCCACAATCAGACTTCCAAGTACGGCTTTTCTGTTGGGAAAGCTCCCTGTTCCAGGAACTGTGTCAGAAGCACTTAATCCTGCTGTGGCGCACAACAGGCCTCATTTTACAGATGTGGAAACTGAGGCTCTGATCAATCTGTTCAGCTGTCAAAAGCCACACACAGAAAAATAAAATCCCTGCTTTTCTCCAGTAACATCCAGCTGGCCTCTTTGGCACCTTCTCTTAAGTGTCATTTGCTTGGTGGGACCACATACCCAACACTTCTCAAGAGACAGCTCTGACTACCAAAGGGAGCTTGCAAAGCCTCTTTCAGGGCACAGAGGTCAGGTAACATGAAAAACTGTGTTCCTGAGGCAGATGCAATGGTCTATCTGTAATCCTGGCACTTGGGAGTTAAGGGAAGGATTGCGTGAGTCCTAGGCCAGTTTAGGCTGAAGAGTACAATCCTGTCTCAAAATACCTAAGGGAAAAGAAGAAGAATGCTGTTGGCTCTCTTGGAAGAATGGCCAGAAAGGAAGGCTCTTTAGTGCTGGAGGGAACTCTGGGGCTGAGGACAGTATTGCATGATCCCTTCAGGGCCCTGTCTTCTCAATGTCTGCACTCAACTCAATCTCAGCACCAGTCCCAGCCTGCATCTCCACCCTGTTATACCAGATAATTAAGTCACTCTCATTCCTCCTTAGTACAGTGTAGATTAATTTATTATTTAAATCTGAATAGAATATTAGCTCATTGTTTTAATAGTCTTGACAAATGCCTGCCTAGGTGGGTGCATATGGGATGAAAATGCTCCCACTTGTCAACCACCACATCCACCAGTTGGCAGGGAAAATCTCCATGCTTGGGTTCTGGTGAGCTGCCAGTGAGGTGGGCACATGCAATAAGTAGGAGACATCGGGCTCTAGGCCCTAGAGCTGCACAAGAGGCTGCAAGCATGAAGTCCCCACCTCTTGCCCAACTTTAGCAGGAAACAGCAGGAAACTTCTCAGCTGGAGGCTGCAGAGAGCCCTCCCCCTGCTGTCGTGGAGTAGAGTGGGTGGGTACAGGGCAAGAGCACCCTGCCTAGCTTCTCAGTTTTGTGGGGCACAGGTAGTCTGAGCTGGGAGGGCTGTCAGCATCTCAGTGGGCCCTTCTGGGAAGGATGTCTGCACCCAATTATCCAGAGTTTGTGGGAAGGTTGGCTTCCCAGTTCCCAGTCTCCACTCACTTATGTCCCCAGCAATTAAGGTAAGGCATCCAATGGCTCTGCTCCTGTGATGAACACTCCATCTCTTGAAAGCAGGCCATGGTGAGGACACTTTGGGGCAGGGCAGAGGACTTGTCCTCAACTCCTGTTCTCTCTCAGGATTGTTTTACTCAGCCTCGGGTCTATAGAAACAATGATAAAGACATAGGGAGTTTTATTTTCTAGATGCCATCCCAGTGCAAGAATCAAGTGGTGGGTTTTCGAGCAAGTTAGCTCTGCTGTGGGCTGCATGATCGCCCACTTTCAGTAAACACATCCAAGTACCAAGTCCAGTTCAATACTAGTGAAGTGCAAGGCCTTTGGGAGGTAATTAGGAGCTGATAAGTTTATGAGAGTAGGACTTTCACAGTGTGGTTATTGTCCTTAGAAGATGAAGAAATAAGAGCTTTCTCTCTCTCTCTCTCTCTCTCTCTCTCTCTCTCTCTCTCTCTCTCTCTCTCTCTCTCTCTCTCTCACAAGGACACAGCCAGAAGGTGGCTGTCTGTAAGCTAGGAATAGAACCCTTACCAGACATAGAATCTGCCGGTGTCTTGATCTTGAACTTTTAACATCTAGAACTATGAGAAATAAGTCTGCAGGTGAAGTCAGTATATAGAATCTGGCTATGACAGCCTCATCTGCAGATGGAAGGACAAGCCTGGGAGGTTGAATGATTGACTCAGGGGACAGAGTGAACTGTTCCCAGGTTAATGATGTCACTGAGGTGCCAGGTGTCACTGCTACCCCTGACGTAGACTGAGTGCTCGTGGGGAGCTTGGCAAGACAAGGTACAAATACAGAGAAGCTACGGATGTGGTCCTTGGTCTAGGATGCAAACAAACTAGAAGGCAATTCTTTGTAGAGTGAACAAATTTTAAACAGTTTCCCTGACAAACAAGGAAACTGAGACCCATAAACTTGGGGCTGGTGGTAGAAGGGGCAGGTACCCTACTTCATAATACCACCCAGCCTTCCCCCTACCATGTACATAGCCTTTTTGGCTGAATCAAAACCTGGGAACAGTTGATTCAGGGCTATGTTTACCCTGGTGCCTCTTGGGTTGAGAGCAGAGCCGGAGCCCTTGGCAGGGGAGGTGCTGAATCAAGCCAGGAAAAATATATGGGACACATCATGTGGCTGTGGTTTCTTCACACCATCCAGTCATACAGCTGGCAATTAATTTCCCCTATAAATGAAACACCTTACATATCACTTCATCTGGAGAGCCTGAATTGACAGCAGCGGGTGTAATTTATACATACTTTTTACCCATCTGTTAGCTTCAGGCTGCCGTGTGTGTGTGTGTGTGTGTGTGTGTGTGTGTGTGTGTGTGTGTGTGTGATATTCTTCAATTCTCTCCCAAAATTGAAAGGATTAGGTTAGGATTAGGTGAGTGTTTTAACTAGATATTCAGAAAGATGGATGGCGATGTTTCCAGACGGCTAATGCCCAGGGGAGCCCCTCTGACAATGGTGTCCAGGTGGGGCTCAGTGATCTGGGAAATTGCCTCCACCTGAATGCCTCCCAGTCCTAAAGTCTGGATGCTGGAGCTGCAGAAGGCCTCGGGGACTCCCTGGGCCCACCTCTTCATTTAGCAGATGAGAAAACTGAGGCTTGGGGAAGCGAGGTCACTGGGGCAAGCCTGCACTGCTGGGTGAAAGCAGACCTCTGTGAACCTGGGGTCTGAGTGCAGGGAGGGCTACAGTAGTGATGGTTCCACTTCATCCCGAGTTTGACAGAGAGGTAGAGAGGGATCTGGATGCCCTGGCTGGCTAGGGGCAATTTCTCTTACCCCTCAGTCTCCATGGAAATGGGGTTGCCACATTCTGAAAGGAGAATCAAGATGTGGTGAGTTTTGAAGATCTTTTTCTGGTTGTGTGCATATGTGTCCATGTGTCTGCTTTTAATGATTGACATCCCATGTATCTTGGGCTGGTGGTCATAACCATTGTCTAGCACCCAGTTGTCCTTGTATTTTATTTTTTTCCCCCTGGCACAATATACTATCTGCCCCCCAGAGTCTCCTTTTCAGTTTCTGCTAAGAACCTTGGGGACAATGACATCCCTGGACCCCACGGGGACTTCCAACCCTGGCTCAATCCATCTTCTCTAGGAAGCTTTCCCTAATGGCTCTCCTGTCCTCTTGTCTCTGGAGCTCCCAGATAAGGTACAAGTGACAGGCTGCTGTGGGAGATTGGGTTCAGTCACTATGGCTGGACACTGTCACATTCTACATGTGCTATTGTCTCTACAACTCTCTGGAGAAGTATTTGTTTCCAGGACCCCTGTACCTTAAGTCTACAGGGACCCAGTTGTTTGCATACTCCTTCAGTGGTCCTGTACTGAATGCCTAGTAGACAGTCTCCCTTGCCCTAGGATCTCAGAGCGTCCAGAGGAATGTGACAGAGTTCTACCCTGAAAGGCCACAGAGGTCCTCATGTCCTCTGCCACTCAAGGTCACAGTAAGGGGCAGATAGCTTCCTGCTGCCTTCTTCATCACCTCTTTGCCTAGGCTGGGTCCTAGAGCTATTAGCAGCATTGACTCTGTCTGGTTAGAGGCAGTAAAATGGTTGTGTATTAATGCAGGGATCTGGGGAGACGTGACCATTAAATGTTACATCAGACCCAAGGTGTCCTGTACACGATCCCGGTGGAGTTTTCCAGGCAGCCTTGGCTGGGGGCGGGGGGGGGGCTTAGTGGAGGGGAACGTGTTGGAAATAACAACCAGGTGGGGAGGAGGGGATGCCGGGCTGTACTCTCCCCCTGGAGAACTGAGGAGGAAGGACGGGCATGTCCTTGCCTCCTGTTCAGCCCACTAGGCCTTTCAGGCTATGGCTGCATGCCCAGTTTGTGCTGGGCCCAAAGGAGCAGTATCCAACCTCACGTCCTCATCCCAGGGTGGCTCCGATTTCACTTCTACTGTCTGAGGAACATTTCCTCCTTGGCAGACCAGATGTCCCCAGTTATAGCTCCAAAAATACAGTCACGGAGTAATGGAAGTCACAGAGGAAAAAGCTGTTTCCCCTTCCACTGAGGAGGTGAGACCCGCAGGGAATAATTAGTGAATGGTACCAGCTCAATTTAAAATACAACCAACTGCATCCTATGGGGAGGTGATTACTTCAATGAGTGGCCTGGAGGGAAAGACGCAAAACCAGCTGAAGTCATCAACCTAGCTAACTGCCCAGCCATCTAACAATATCTTCTCATCTACCCAGTGCCTAACCTGCCACCTACTTGCTGATTCTCCAGGGACCTCCCACCATCCATGCATTGTCTGGGCCTGTAGTTCCCTAATGCAAATGGTTACAAGAGTTCTCCCCTGATCTCCGAGGCTTAACAGGTCAGATGACCCCAGAGATGATTTCTAAAGCAATGCAAGAAATCAAAATTCTAGGCAGGATTACCTTGTCAGTGTCTCAATATTGTTCCTTCCAGGCTGCACCTGCCACTGAGGATAGCTAAGGCTTTCTGCCGTGGGGTTGTTTTCAAAATGCCTCCCCCTTGGACCCGTGATGTTACAACCACACTGAAGGCATGGCAGCCCTGGAGGGTGGGGCAGATCCTGGAGGAAGTAGGATACAGAGATCCAGGCAGGTCCCTCCTAGTATTCCTGATGTTAGTTGCTGGCTCCTCTGTGCCTCCTAGACCACAATAACTCAGGAAAACAACAGCAAACAAATGAGGCTGGAGAACAGGCTGGAGAGCTGGCCCGTGGGGGCTCTTAGTGCATTAACGGCTGGGCTGGTTGCAGGGAGACCACAGACAGATGCCGGATTGTATTTGTGTTTTCCAATGTTAAGGTCTCAGAACAAGAAAGAACAAATCAGGAGATTCAAAAAGAGAAGGCTAATTGTTTGGATGGGAAGATATTAGTTACAGCAATGGGGCAATTAGGGAGGAGGGGCTAGAGAGAGCGCTGGTGGTTTGGCCAGGGCAGTCCAGTCTACCTAGGGATGATCTGTCACCCAGGGTTCATTATTCTGAGTCCGGGTGTCTCCTTGTGGGTGCCCATCTCACAAGGTCACTTCTTTGGGGCATGGTGCATGTGTGCATTAGCAGAAGACAGTCACTGTGGCTTTGAGAGTGATATCACCTTACCTTCTCATTCGCTGCTGGATTTAAGGCCTTGGAAGCCTATGTTCTTGGAGGCCCAGTTCATCACCTCTCCTGGGCTTGACTTGGGGAGTCCTCATTACTGGGTAGTCATAACTCATAGAGCTTTTCTCCTTCCTTTGAACACTTCTGGGTCTCCAGTCTGAGCTACAAAGACCCCGATGTCCCTCTGTATTTACAGCATCCCCTTTTCTGGCTCCCTGTTGGCGCCAGGCACTGAGTCAGACAGGCCACTGGGCCCAGATAGATGTATGGATGCAGAGTGAATTACACAAGGAGCTTTGGGAGTACAGGGAGTCGGGCAAGATAAAAATCACCCTTAGCTCAGTGGAAGGGAAAACAAAGCAAAACCATCCTTACAAGGCTTCTGTGCAGCCCTGCCTCTTCCTGAAGTCATCTGCCTGTTACCTGGGTCTTGCCATAATGGAAGCTAAGAATTCACGTTCAACATACACCAAAGTCTTAGATCTCAGATCGATTCTGGGGAACCATTTGAGAATACTTAAAAGTTTAGATCTTAGGAGAAAAAAAAAATCTGCCCTTTGAAGTAGAAAATGGTCCATTTGCAAATTAATGGCTGGGTGGGCCTGAGACCCTCTCAGAAAGGAGAAGGCATGGTTGGTATTGATACCTTAGGAAGCAGAGAAGATGTAATATTCACCAGAAAGCATGTCACTGGCCATAAGGGGTGTTACATTGGAAGCACAGTAAGCCTCAAGCAGGTTTTCTAAAGCTGCTTTCAGCTGACAGTTTCCAAGTTCAAAAGTCCAGTCTTCACTCTACTGTATTTAAGAAATAGCTAGTGAGGGGCTGGGGGTGTAGCTCAGTTAGTGGGCCGATTGCCCAGCATGGACAAAACCTAGGTTCAATCCCCCTAGGAATGGTGGGATAGCTCTAATAGCCTGAACTTGGTGGATAGAACTTGGAAGACAACGTTTAATGTCACTCTCAACTATTCCAAGTTCAAGGTCAGTCTGTGATACATAAGAAAAAAATTTTTTTTTTTAAAAAAGCCTCTGGCTAGTCCTGACTATGGAGGGACTACTCAGCCTCGAGCCTCCTGCATGAAAATGAACAAGGTACTCTAGGGAGGAAGTTTAGAGTTACAGAATTCTCCAGAGAGGACCTGGGCAAGGTTGCTTCCTGTTAAACTCATCTGTCTCGCTCTTCCTCAGAACTTGCTTTCCAGTCCCCACCCCAACTGAGCTCAAACTCCCCCCCCCCCCCCCCCCCCCACTCCTGCTCATGCCCTCATTTCTCACGGCCTTCTGCTTCCAACCTGTTTGCAGTGGGTGGCAGTTAATGATCTGAGTACTCAGAGGACCAAGAATAGGGGACTGAATGCTCACCCCTCAATGAGACACTTAACATCTGCTCCCTCAAAACCCAGGAACACTGTAGCCAAGGGGACAGAAAGACGCTAAGAGCTGGAGGAGTGTCTGGGAAACATTGTCTTCTGGATATGACAAAGCTGGTGTCACCATGGTCACATGGTGGTTGTAGCTACCTGCAAAAGACTCATCTGCATGTGTGCAAACACACACACACACACACACACACACACACACACACACACAGGACATGAAGGTGTTAGGGGAACCAGTGAGGGTAAAACTGTCTGCAGAAATGGGAAGGAGTAAGAGTGTGATGGGAGTTAAATATATTTGCAATATAGTGTATTCCTATATTGAATTACCAAAATTAAATCTTTCTAACAGTTTGACCTAAATCCTAAGATTTCTCCCACTTTTGGCGATTTGGTGGCTACACAGGAGAAAGCATGGTTTTGTTGTTGGGGTAGGGGGCAGTTTCTTTCTCCCCAGATGTGAGTCCCTGGGAGAGTGAAAAATCTCTCTGTGCAAGCTCTGCTGCCAATGAGACACACTTGGGGGGGGGGGTTTGCTAGGGGCTAGCCTTCTGTGCATTAGCTCTAGATCTCAGAGTTTCTCAGGACTGAAGTCCTGAGCCAGTCTCTGGTACACACTATTCCTGGCTCTCTGCATTTTCTTTTACAAATAGAAATGGGGGAAGGAAAGGCTTCAGGCTGTTGCTGCAACAGTAGATTGCAAGTGCCAGGCTCTGGGAAGGGTCCCTTGACTGGCCCCCACCCCAGGCTAGACCTGACCTCAGGCTGATTCTAGCACATGTCCCTGTCATAGAAGCTCTCTGCTGGTGGGAAAAGAAACCCTGTAGCCCTCTGTTGAAGCTCTAGGGGCATATGCTGAAATATGCTACCAAAAGGTTGTGACCATAGTTGACTCAAGGCAGGACTGGGAACACTGTAATCATGAGTCAGTAAATGGACTCTGTTTATGAGGCAGCAATCGCTGAATGGGTGGACAGTGGCCTGTGACCTTAGCATTTGGAAGGCTGTGGTTGAAGTGTTGCTGTGACTTCAAGGCCACCTGGGTTACACATACTGAGTCAGAGCCTAGGCAGAACTATAGCAAGACCCTGTCTCAACTGCTTCCCTCTCCAAGGGATGGTGGGATAGCCCAGTTGGTAAAGTGCTTGCTATGCATGCATGAGGACCCGAGTTTGAATTCCAAAAACTCATTGAAAAATCTAGCCACAGTAATCTGTGCTTTAATACCGGTTCTTGGGAAGTAAAGACAAGTGGGTTCTCAGGACTCATTGACCAGCCAGCCCTAACCTACGCTAAGGGACCTCCAGGCCAATGAAGCCATGTTTAAAAAAACCAAGGTTGATCTGGTCTCACAGGCAGGTGCACACATGTGAACATGCATACACACACACACACACACACACACACACACACACACACACACACACACCTCAAAGCAAAAAATACTAGGCCAGAACTTATTATCTCTCAGACCCCATTATGTATGAGAGTTTGGGTCTATCCCCTTTGACTACAGTCAATGCTCACACACCCTGATGCACTCCTGTGCTGGTAGGGCAGGTTCCTTTAAGCATATCTCTTCTTGGACTATAGCTTGGGAGACACAAACCTGGGACAGGCCTAGAGACACTGTAAATGGTTTGTAGCTTTTATGAACTCCTCAAGAGGCAACCACGGGAGGAGGCAGAGGGCATCCTCTGTGACTCCTGCAGGCCACTGGGCTTGGTTTATGGTGAGGTCACTTATGAATATTAAAATCTTTGCTCCAGGCTTCAATGACTCCCACTGCCTTGCTCTACCCAAAAGCCAAGGTTATAGCTGTAATAAACAAAGCTGCCCTTCTTTGGAAGAATCTCTCTTTCTCTGTGTGTCTCTGTCTCTATGTCTCTGTCTCTATCTCTATTTCTGTCCCTGTCTCTGTCTCTCTCTCTCTCTCTCTCTCGCTCATACACACACACACACACACACACACACACACACACACACACACAGATACACACAGGAATGGTGTAGGGGAGGCAGACTGACAGTAACAACAGCCATTTCTGAATCTCTGGCTCTGTTTTCACACTGTCACACTATGTGTGACCCCAAGCTCAGGACAAGCTATCCCTACAAAGCTTCTATTCCCATCTCTCTCCCTTCTGCCACCCCTGAGTGAGGTCCCCAGAGCTACTAGATAAATCCCCCAAAGTAGCTCAGTTTGGCTTTGGGGAAAGAAAAGCAGCTTCCAGGAGAGGGTGCTATTGGAGCACACAGTGTGTGTGCTGAGGGCTCAGGTTTGCCGCATAGGGAGGGTGATACAGGCAGACTTCAGGGTGCAGGCACTGGCCATGCTAGTCCAGCAGGACAAAGAATGTGGCAGTGGGTGACTGTAATTTTGGAGCACACAGTTAAAATGTGAGGGGATCTTGAGAACCTTCCTTTTAGCCAGTCTTGGGTATCCTGATATGAGCAGGTGACAAATTGGGACTGGCAGACCTGGTGTTTCCTTCTTTGCCCATTTCAATGAGAGGAGAAGCAGATTCTGAGTGAGGTGGGAGCTGAGACTCCTACAGTGATCAGTCATGCTGGGTGCTGGGTCTCACTTTTTTTTTTTTTTTTAAACCCATGCCGCACAGTGGAACAAAACAGATGTGAGATTTTTTTTTTTTTCTAAGTGTTTACAGTTTGGGGCCTTTTTAGTGTGTGTGACTCAGGGGTTGTCACCTCTTGGGGCAGTGCTGCTTCCAGACAGCCTTGGGCTGAGTGACAGAGACATAGTGATTAAGATGATTAAGCAAAGGAGGAGATTTGGAGACAAAGCAGAGTCCTCTGACAGGGAGATAGAGGCAGAAGGAGGGGCCTAGGGACTGGGAGGGGCAGGCACAAGGCTAAAACCCTAGAAAGATGGCAGCTTTTTCTAGTGCTTGCTGTGCAGTGGTGAGGACCTGAATTTGGGCCTCCAGCTAAAAGCTAAAACCTGGCATGCTGGCTGGTGTCTGTAACCTTAAGGCCAGGGAATGAACAGAGATAGGATGATCTCCAGTAGCGCCATAGCCAGGCAGTCTATCTGAAACAACGAGCTCACAGACTCACAAGAGACCCTGGCTCAAAGAGAAGGTGAGGAACAATACAGGAAAAGAGCTGAAGTTGACCTCTGTCCTCTACACATACATAAGAGTGAGTGTAAACATATGCCAACACACGGACAGACAGACAGACAGACAGACACACACACACACACACACACACACACACACACACACACACACACACGGCAGGGGGGAGATATTAGAGAATTCATTTTGTGTCTCCCTCAGAGCTTCCCCTGAGGAGTTGAAAGAGGAAAGAGCGAAGAGGAGGCTGAGACATACTGTGGCAGAGGGGTGTCCGCTCGTTTGCCTGTGCTTGTCTCTTGGTCTTTCTTTCTATCCCTGTGCCCTCCTCTTCTCCCTCCTCCCTCTCCTCCCCCTCCTTCTCCTCCCTCTCATTACTCACCCTTTGAGTGTCTGCTCTGTGCAGGCACCACATGGGCGAGGCTTTCATCCCCCTAGCATCCCTTCAAGGCAGGTATTAATATCTCTACTCTATAGAAAAGGAAAGGGAGGCTGGGAGCCGTGAGGACCAGGCTTCTGACCCGTGTCTTTGTCACTGCTGCCTTCCCCTGGCTTGCTGTTACCATCCCAGAGAAAGTTCCAGAGGAAGGAAGGTGTGCTGTGGAAGACCTGGGCAGAGGCTACGACTCTGCAAACACTGCAGCAAGAAATGCCCTCCCCAGTTCTCTAACATGAGACAGGGTCTTCCCACAGTGTGATCCATGCCAGCCTCCAACTGATTATCTTCCTACCTCAGCCCCCCAGGGGCTTAGATTAGAGAAGAGCAAGTGGTATCCTCATGCCCAAGACCATGTCATCTTTGAACCCTCACTCTCAGTACAAGAACTGGGTGGATTCGAAATCCAGGACTTTGGGCTATAGGGCAGGAATGCAAGTTAATCAGGCATGGCGGCTCCTTCACAGACCTCCCCACCATAACTCAACTCCAACCTTGAGAAACCAGACTGGGCCCAACTGAACTTGAGTGGCTACTGTCACCTCTCCAGTTCTCCCTTGGGAGATGTGGACATAGACTCAGTTGAAACTAAGACCAGATTTCCTGTTTTTCCCAAGGACATTTTTTCGTGTTTTCTTTATATGAAATAAAGGCTTGGGTTGCTGTCAGCAGGCTCCTGTGGGAGTCCTGGCTATTCCACACTGGACCTGTGTGTTCTTGGCTAAGGTCACTGACCTTTTTGTGACAGTCTTGCCACCTGTGAGATGTTTCCACCTACAAGATGTTTGATTAGATGAAAAGTCACACAACCAGCTTAGCACGGATCTCAGGACACAGCAAACGCTCAGTAAATATCCTAATAAATAAATAAATAAATAAATAAATAAATAAATAAATAGTAAATATCACTTAATACCTTATTAGTCAGTGATTAAAATAATCAATCGTTCTTTGGCTTTTGGTCCTTCTTCCTTCTCTACCTTTTCTAGTGCCTCAGTCCTTGCCTCTCTTCACACTCAGATTGCTGGCAGAGTCATAGAGGTTTGTGAGATCCTCGTTGCCTAGGACTCCTCCCAAGAAAGTCCTGAATCATCGTTACATTATTGGACACTTTCCATGATAGACCAACACAAACCTCTGAAGGACCACCTACATGTAAGGGGCTACTTGGTTCATTTCTGGATTCATTCGCTGTTAGGAACCCTTCAATGGGGCTAGAGATGCAGCTCAGTTAATAAGAGTGTTTGCCTGGATGATGCTCTGGATTGCAAGCTCAGCACCACATAAACTTGGTGAAGTGGCATAGACCTATAATCTCAGGGCTTGGGCGGTGGAAGCAGGGAGATCAAAAATACAAAGTCACCCTCTGCTATATAGAGAGTTCGAGGCTAGATTATGAAAAGTAAGGGGATATAGAAGATCCTGCAATAGTATCAGAAGTGCAGTGTGAAAGCAATCCAGAAACACAAAAGACAGGTTTTTATCAGTTAGAGGCTAATGAAATAGCATAGCGGCTGCCAGTAAGAGCAGCCAAGCCAAGGCCTCCAGAGCTCAGGCTAGACCCATAGACTCTATAACACCAAGGCAGAGGCCGTCATATGCTCATTCCATGGGACTGTGTGCACAGACTGCTTGCATTTTACCCACATACCACTACCAACCCTCCATAAAGAGGGGAAAGCACCTGCACTGGAGCTGGAATAAGAACCCCAGGCCTGCTTAGTGCTCCTTTCAAGCTCATGGTCCCCACCAGGGTGACCCTCTATAGCAGATGGCTGGAGAAAGGGAGCAGCCCAAGACCCCAAAACACTCTGGAGTACTAGAAGGCTCAGCATCTACTACATAGCTAAATGTTGATGCCGCACACACACTCACACGCACACACAGACACACACTCCTCTCTCATAATTCTGCCCTGTATTTGCAAAGGGTGTGTGTGTGTTGTGTGTGTGTGCATGCGTGTATATATGTGTGTGTATAACAGGAAGGCTATCATGAAGCTTAGTGTGTGTGTATGGTGCTGGTTTTTAATCTGTGCATATATGGAGCTCAGAGCAGGACATCAGGTGTCTTCTATAGCTCTCCACCTTATTGCCTCCAGACGGCTCTCCTACGGGATCAGAGACTCTGGTTAGGCTAGCCAGGGGACTCCCAGGATCCAAGTCTCAGCTCCTTAATACAGGCTTGTAGGCATGCACAACCATGTCTGACTTTTTACATGGTTAGTGTGACTTCAAACTGGGGTCCTTGTGCTTAGAGAGCAGGCATCGTTACCCACTGAGCCACACCGCCTAGCCTGGTATGTATACTTTTGAGGTGTGCACATCTACTTTTTCAGTTCCTCTTCCTACCATGGTTCAGTTGTGCTACGTGTTCTAACAAAACATGCCAAAAGTATCTCTCTATACGCAGGCACCTAGCTCCTACTCTGGTTCTGCCAGTGGGTGATCTTAGGACTCCCAGGCCTCTTCTGAAAAAGAGTCCTGTACGTGTCAGCCTAGGCGATGTGTGGTTGTTCTCATATCAAAACCACCCAGAACCACTGGGTGGTCAGATTCCAACCACACAGAGCATTGTCAAATCACTGCAGGCAACCCTTGGATGCATCTGCTTTCAGCCTTGAAACACAGGGAGTGAGTCTCCAGATACTGGAAACCATGGGGCTCATGGATTACATCTAGAGCCTGAGATTTGCGTAGAAAATCTCAGGTCTGTCTGTTTACTCTGTCCTGCTGAGGTAGATGGGGACAGAATCCTGGGCACTGGCAGAGGACAGAGGAAGTCCCTCCCTTTGCCCACAAGTCATTGTCTTCCAGCATACAACGCCAGCCACCTCCCCTCCACTCAAGCCTCACAGACTATAAGGCTCCTGCTGATGGCTGAGCCCCACATGGTTCATGTAACTTTTCCCTCCCTCCACCATGCCCTCAGTGTCCTCAGCTAGGAGATGTCCAGCTACAGAGGCATCTGTTGCCTTGCTGAAGATGAGGAGTGGCAGCCATCTCCACCTTCTCTATCTTGTGCAAGTTCTGGTTGCCCGGCAGGGATGGCATCTGGGAGGCTGGTGGGAACTGCCACAAACCTGCTCTGACTGCCTTCAAGGGCACTTCCAGGAATAGATCCAGCCACCCTGCTGCCTGCATGGTCTGGCAGCATCTGAGTGCCTTGTCTCTATTTCTCAGGGTGGGTGTGGTCTTGCTGCCTGGTGTCTAGGGGATGAGAGCTTGCTTGGCCCTTGAACCTGGTTCTTCCCAATGCATCAAATCACCTCCCCAAAGCACACGTTAGAAGAGGCTTTCCTACCTACCTCTCAGGTCAATAAGTTACAGACCCTAAGAAGCTGATTGCTAGACACACTGTGCCAGATGCCAGCAGATCTGTCTCCACCAGAGGATTACAATTACCAAAACACACTCTCGGTGTGGTGGTCAAGAATCAGCACTAGAGAGACAAAGTGTCTTGCTTAGTCATAGCTTACAAATAGTGGAGACAGACTAACAACCCACAGTTCCTTAATCTCACAGTATAACCTACATATTCCCTGGAAAGAGAAGACATTCAGCTCAGAGGTCAGGGAGGGTGGCAGAGAGAAGAAACACCAGGACCTTTCCGAGAAGATAAGACTCAAGTATTCAGAGATGTCATCCTAAGTCACAGGGCTGTGGGAACCTCAGCTGTCAAGAGACTTATATGACCAGGGCAGTGGAATTATGGGAGAGGTAGGCAGTGACTGTATGATCACTGAGGAAAAAGGGACCAGAAGGCATGCATGGAGAGCCCAGCCTCCACACTGCTATGAAACCAGCAGTGTGACTCCAGGCAGATCAGAAAGGCTCTGCCTCTCAGTGAATCTCTTGCAGGAATCAGCAATGAATCTGGAGTGTCTGAGTGATGGGCTCTGTTCCAGGCTCCAGGGACAGGCAGCAGTCAAAGTCACTGTCCTCATGAATCTAGTGGAGAAAGACCAACAGCACCAGTGAGGGTGGGACTAGATAGAGTAAGGCCAGAGAAGGTGCTTGTCTGGGCCTAGGGCCAGCTTCTTCATGTATAGTGACCACAGAAGGTCTCTCTGATAAGGACATTTAAGATGCAACTGCAAGAAAATGAGTGGGCCAAATGCACAGCCAGGAGAAGAGCTTTCCAGGTGGTCAACAGCAAGTGGAACGGCCTAGGGCTAGGATGACCCGGGCTGGCTACAGGAAAAACAACAGGTAACCTATGCAGTGAGGTGAGCTGCTGGGTGTCCACCTCATTTCCTACAACTGGATCTGTTCAGAGTCCTTTCTGCATGGCTCCATCGCTGCACCTAAGTAATGTAGTTACCGAAGTAAGATTCTTCCTGTTAACCAGATGGCAGGGCAAAGGAAGGTGCCTCTGCTAAAACACACACACGCACACGCACATGCACACACACACAAACGCACACACACATACTGAGCAAAGACTGGAAAGCAGAGAAAATGTCACATACATGTTCTCTCTCTCTCTCTCTCTCTCTCTCTCTCTCTCTCTCTCTCTCTCTCTCTCATACACACACACACACACTGAGTGAAGACTGGAGAGCAGAGAAAACTCGTTCTCTGTCTCTCTTACACACACATACACACTGAGTGAAAACTGGAGAGTAGAGAAAAACTCTCTGTCTCACACAAACACACACACACACTGAGTGAAGACTGGAGAGCAGAGGAAACTTTCTTTGTCTCTCTTATACACACATATACACACACACTGAGCAAAGACTGGAAAGCAGAGAAAATGGCACATACATGTTCTCTCTCTCTCTCTCTCTCTCTCTCTCACACACACACACACACACACACACACACACACACTGAGTGAAGACTGGAGAGCAGAGAAAACTCTTTTTCTGTCTCTCTTACACACACAGACACACTGAGTGAAGACTAGAGAGTAAACTCTCTCTCTCTCTCTCTCTGTCTCTCTGTCTGTCTGTCTCTCTCTCTCTCTCACACACACACACACACACACACACACACACTGAGTGAAGACTGGAGAGCAGAGGAAACTTTCTCTCTTTGTCTCTCTTATACACACACACACACACACACACACACACACACACAGAGAGAGAGAGAGAGAGAGAGAGAGAGAGAGAGAGAGAGAGAGAGAGAGAGAGAGAGAGCGCCAGGAAGGCAGGAAGGGTTGGGATTTGGAACTTGGTCTGAATCCTTTCGTTCAGCCCTCCATTGCCTGCAGCTCTGTTTCTTTACCAAATGCAGGAGGTCTTCAGTAAGGACTCTGCATTTCCTGGAGCTGAGCAAGGCTGGCAGTGAGCAGGGGTGCCCAACCAAGGTAGAAAAACCCAAACCCGTGCACATGGTGTGTGTGGGCAGGGTCACTTCAGAGTGCGGGAGACCTAAGTGCTTCCTGACAGAGTCCACAGTATAGTCTTTCATAGGCAGTGGAGGGGTGAGGGCTGAGGTAGCCAAGGCTGGAGGAGTGTGTACCTGTGTGTGTGTGTGTGTGTGTGTGTTGAGAAGGACACGGTTGAGAGTAAACACACATAGGGACATGGGGGAGCAGAGCTTATGCAGGACCGCTGATCATGTGAGTTTGTTCTGTTTCTGTCTTTGTTTTTGAGTCCTCTGTGGGAATGTCTCGCCACGGTGCTCTACCTCTGCCTGGGTGTCCCACCCCACCCCCACAGTCTCTATCTTTGCTCCCATCTCCATCTCTTTCTACTCCCTCCTCTCTCTCCAACAGGAAGAGGCCTGGGAGGGACTGCAGTTTCCTTCTGCCTCTCCAACCCCCTCCCTCCCCAGGTTTTTTTCCCCTAGCTCCTTATTCAAGTCAGATAAAGTGCACACAGCTGCTCCCAGCTGAAACGGGCCTTAATTGCACCCCCGTTGCCATGGCGATCCCTGATGATCTCCGTGGCTGGAATGTTGCCCTCCAGATCTCTGCACTAAGGCCCCCAGGCAGCACAGACTTCTAGCTTGGGAGGTGACCCACAGGGCACCACCTCCCCTCCTTCCCTCACAGCTACTGGGGGGGTGGTTCCCAATGACTCCCCTGCTGTGCCCTGGGGGCAGGAGTGGGAGGTCACTATGCCTGTGGGGGCTCCTTTCACTGAACCACTCACTCTTTGGGGCCCTCCAGGGTCCACAGTAGCCCTAGCAAATGAAGAATTCACACAATGTGTGCTTGAGGGCATGACCAAGTGGTTGGGGATGGGAGGGGTCTGTTCTGGGCCTTGTTGCTCACCTGTGGATCTTCAGAGTGTGGAGGGTGAGCTTGGGTTGAGGGTTTCTTTTATGACTGCACAGCTACTCACATCCTTCTCTCTGAAGGAACACAGTGAGGGAGGGGGAATCCAGGGAGAGGGAAGGGTTCCAGAAAACCTCTAAAGTCCTGAAGTGTTGAACAAAGCTGTCAGCAGGATCTTCCAGTGTCAGGGAAGGAGAAGAAGGAGGGTATGTGCCAGCTTCTGGGTATCAGAGATGAGGGGAACCAGTTCCAAATGGGCATCTTTTGGTAACTAGAGAGTTCTGGTAAACTTGGGATAGTCCCAGAATGTGAACCCAATAAGGAAAGTTGGAAGTGTGGTGTGGGGTGCATGCGTACAGAACTGTGTGCCTATAGCACACATGTGTATGTGTGTGTGGGTATGAGTCTGTGTGTCGTGTGTGCCTTCTGAGTGTGAGTATGTACAGTGTGCTTGTGCATAGTATGTACACCTATCTATTCCTGTGCAACATGTATGTGAGTATGTGTGATCTTTGTGTGGTGTGTGTGTTACTATGTGCTATGTGGATGACTGAGTGCTGTGTAACTGTATGCATGTGGTGACTGTGTGCAGTGCTTGTAACTGTGCCTGTGTGTAAATGTTATGTATGAATGCATGGGCCTTGTGTGTGCATGTACTGTGTGCAGTATGTTTCTGTGCACTGAGTCTGGCATCTCTACATTAATGTACCTGTGTGAGTATATGTGAACATATGCTTACATTTGCAAGCTTTGCATGTATATGTATCCACATATGGGTGCATGCATGCATTTTGTTCATGTGTGGTGTGTCTGTGCGTGCAAGAATATGCACATGGACTGTCTTCTGTTGCTTCTCTGTTCACCACCCAATCAGGAACCCAGTGGCAACTGAGCTGGGCCTTGGTGGAGTGCACATTCACAGCTCAGTGGGTCCTGACAGGAGTCTCTGAGAAGGCAGCTGTACTTAGTGCCCAGTCAGCATACACCAAGGAGCATCAGACACGAGTGTGACAGCTCACACAGCCCAGAAGGCCTACTCCTGGCTCTCTTCTCTTGAACCACTGACTCCTCCCTCTTGCCAGCTAAACTCTAAGCCAGTATCCTGTGGGTCCAGAATAGAATTCCACTGTCCTACTCTGATAGGACCTCAAGGGCCTCTTCCCATTGAGTAAGCCTAGAGGTGAGCCCAGATGGGCCATCCCAGCCTATCTGCCTCCTGAAGAAGTGAGTACTCTTCTGTGTAGCAATGGGGTAAGTCCTGCCTGTTCCAAGGCTCTCATTTGGGCCCATGTTTGCTACTCTTGCTGCTGCTACCTCTAACCAGAGGGATCTCCAGAAAGATGCAGTTCTGACCACCTTGTTCTCAGCTGGTGGTGTAACCAAATCTCTCTTACTTGGTATAACAGTGGTAATGACCACAGTAGAAGCAAAGACATTTCTGCTTATCAAGTGCCAAATCTATGCCAGGTGCTGTGGGCAGACTGCTCACAGACCATGGCACAGTTATTCCACAGCCCTTAGGCCACTGCTGTCATCTCCACAGATGGTCAGCCCTTGTCCAACCCACACTCTCAGGGCACTGGGGGCACCCAGAGATCTGTGCCTGCCCAGGGACACCCTGGGTTTTCTGATCCTAACACTTTCTCCTGAGACTAGGGATCCAGGTCAGTTGGCAGCCAAGCTGCCATTCCTGGGTAAGGATTTTTGTATGTAGTCCACTGCTTTCAAAGTGCCTGGCCCCTGATTATACCTTGCTGTGTGTGTTCCTTAATCTCGAAGTGACTAGAGTTCAGATCCTTCACCAGCACATCCACACTGTAGGCAGGCTGTAACCCTGACAGCCCTGAGCCAGGTCCTTGCTGCCTCATACCTCTTCCTAGTCCTTCCAGTTCCAGGGAACCTGGAACTCAGCCTGTGCCAATGCAGATGTCTCTTCAGGTGAGGAATGTTTTGCTCACCTTTCAAGCCATTCCAGGAAACCAGAAGGTGAGCCTGGATTCTGAGTCCCACTCTTTCCTCACCCCCTCTAATTTTCCAAAGAGACCTTTAGCCTGGCTGCTTCCTTTACTTGAAAGCCTGTCTTTCCTTCCCTCTTTTGGTAGCAATAAAACCTGTTTTCGAAAGCTACAGTATCTCCCACTTGCTCCAGGAGGCCCTGTCTGCACTCACAAAGCCTCTGTCCTCTTTCCCAGAATTGCAACTGCTGAATAGGTGAGTGACTGCCACGAGGTAGCTCACAGAAAGCAGGTTATGTGTCTGGGAGGTTCTCTAACCCGCTGCCCAATGTCGTTAATACTCACAGATGTTTTCTAACCTGTCCAGGTCCAGTTAATGCAAAACTCTTAAGGAAGGCATTTCTTGTTGGAGTCAGTGTTCTCCCAAGAACCTATTGTCACCATGGCTCACAGAGCCTGTAACTGTCACAAACCTTCCTTGGGCTGAATTCCACTTAGTTGTAATTGTGTCAGTAGCCTTACATGAACTGTAAAATTGATTAGAGCATTATGCGATTTTTCAGTTTTTTTCCTTCCTTCTTCCTTCCTTCCTTCCTTCCTTCCTTCCTTCTTTTCTTCTTCCCTTCCTCCCTTCTTCCCTCCTTCCTTCCTTCCTTTCTTTCTTTGGTAATATGATTGTGTGATTGAGTTTTTGCGTATGAGTTTCATAGGACTGTGTCATGATCCAGTGTCAAAAGGTAGGGCACGTGCTTGGAGCCACAGGATTTCACAAAAGAGGCTTAGTAAAAGGACTAGCACTTGAGGTTGAGGCCTGGATGCTGAGGGCCTTTGTGGGAGAGCAACCTGAAAGTCTGAATAAGAGATGGCCCCTGAAGACTCTTGTATGGGCCTCCCCCCCCAGCTGGTGGTACTGTTTACAGGGGTTAGAGAAGATCAAGGAAGTGGGATCTAGCTGGAGAAATTAGGTCTTATGGGGTGTGCTTTTGAAGTTATACCTGTTCCTAGGTCTCTCCCTCTCTCCTCCCCTCCCCCTCCCTCCTCTCCCCCTTCCCCTCCCTGTCCTCATCCCTCTCCCTCTCCACCTCCTCTTTCCTCCCCCCCTTCTAATTTTCCTATCCGATTTGCCATGGAGTGCAGAAGCCCTTCTTCCAAACACTTCTGATCCCATGATGCTCTGCCTCACCATGATACCAGAATGAATGTACAGCCAAAGACTATATACAGAAATTTCTGGAACTATGACCTAAAACGAATTCTACTGCCTTCAAGTTGTTTATGTCACAATGATGAGAAAAATCACTAACACGCATATGCATGATATAGTAGAACATATACATGAGAAGACTGGCCCATGGGGGTGAGATGCAGGTCACAGGAAGGAGTGCCTTGAATATGGCCTGAACTCACCAGCTAGAGAGTAGCCTGGGTGAGGTGGTGCCATTAGGAAATGTGCCCCACTCTTTCTCCCTAAAGATAAGCAAGAAATCTTCATCACACACACACACATGCATACAAACACACCAACACACACCAACAGAGATAGAGATAGAGATAGAGAGAGAGAGAGAGAGAGAGAGAGAGAGAGAGAGAGAAGAAGAGAGAGAGAGAATCACACACACAGTATTTTGAGCTTTGCCTGGTCTTTGTCAGCTTGCTTTGAAACCTAGTTGTTCAGTGAATCAATCTGGTCCCTCTTCTCTTCACCCACCAGATCTTTCTCTCTAGCCAAAACTCATCACATTCAGAGGGGAGGGCACAGTTTAGGTAAGAAACCATGGGGAAAATGTCTCTGGAAAGATTGCCTGTGGATATTCAGCAAAGCAAGTATGTCTTTTGCCTGTCATCAATGAGAAGTAGCATTTAGGGTTCTGACAGGTGCTGAGGGTGCTGAAGAGATGGCTCTGTCAGGAAAGTATTTGCTTTGTAAGCAGAAGGACCTGTGCCAAATTATTCAGTACCCATATTAAAAAAACAGCTGTGTGTCAGCTCTGAAGGGTGCCAGTATGGCAAAATATCTCTAAAGGTGCGACCGTGGCACTCATGTGTTGGTGGTAACCAACAACTGTCTAATTGGACTTGAGACTCCCTTAATAGGAGGAAAATCATTCCTGGTAGTGGCAACCTGGCCAACTATCCAGGGCTAGTGAGGTCATAGATCATAGAGGGGAGCCTTACGATGCCACTTTATTAAACTAGCATGATTCCTAACTGTGTCCTACATACTCACCCTTATACCCACAGGTACATGTAGCTCTCAACCCTCTCCAAAGACTCTCTTCTTTGTAACTGTAAGAGACCATTATAAAAACCCCACAACAGGTCAGAATGCAGAGAACTGGTGATGAGGTACCAAGATCTGGTGGGTACATCTACAACACTGCTCCTGTTTCTGAAATTTGGGGAACATCACAGAAGAAGAGGCAGAGAGATTGTAAGAGTTGAAGGACCAGGTAGTCTGCTGTGAGATTGTCTCGTAGAAGGGACAGGGAAGCTGCATTTATGATCCCTCAACAATATGCTTACCTAAACAAGACCTAAACAAGGACATCTCCAAGAGACATGCTTATGTGGAAGGGGAAATCTCATTGGACCCCATCTCTAGTCAAAGAACTACACTAAGGGATAGTAATAGCAAATCCAGTGGAGGAAAGTGCCCCCTCTAGTGGGTTATTATCTAGTACCAAGTACTCAGCCTTGGAATCGTGTACATGTGAGCAACATTGAACTGGTCAGCAGGTTATTTATACATCTATGTTTTACAATAATAATTAAAGAAGAGGGGGCCAGGAATTTGAGAGGAGGTGTATGGGAGGAGTTAGAAGAAAGAAAGGGAATGAAGGGAAAACGTATTTTAATAAAAAAAGGAAAAAAGCAGTTAAAAATGCAAACTTTACTTCAGAGGGGAAAAAGGCCGTGTATGGCAACGTGCACTTGTAATTCCAACACTTGGAATGCTAGGACTAGAAGACCCAGGGCCTTCCTGGCCAGCTGATTTTACTTCTTGATGAGTTCCAGGCCGATGGGAGATCTTGTCTTCACAAACAAGGTTGGTGACACTTAAGAAACCATGCCTGAGGTTATCCTCTGGTTTCCACATGCAAAAGCATGTGCACATGTGGACATGTGCCCACCCTCCACACACACAGAAAATTGCAGAGAGATCCTATAGAATGTATCTCAGCTCAGCATTCTCAAGTTCCACAACAGCTCCCGAGGAGTCTGGGGAAGCTCACTCTGCTCATGTGACCGGAATGGAACAACCAGGCTCCTCTGGTGATCAGGCAACCTTTTAGCATGCCTTCCTGACCCAGCAGTTAATTCCCTAGGTGGTATCCCTTGAAGGGGGTCATTTGTAGGTCTTGTGACCCTATCTAAAGTCAGTTCCATAGAGGCAGGAACACGGAATAATTTACCCACCATTTTATTGACACCCCAGTAATACACAGGTACTTGTTGAAACAGATATAATCGATGGCTGGATCTTAATCTCCATTTATATGGGAAGGGGGAATCAGAAATAAGAGTCAGCCTAGAAAGGATACTTTGCTGTAGACATTACGCTTCATTTAGCAGTCTCCACTGGGGGCTTGTTAGCACACTAAAGATATTTTAAAAAATCATATAATTAACCTTGGGAATTAATAAGTGAACTAAACACATTGTTTCCACTTTATCTGGAGAGTGGCTCTGGATACCCTAACCTCCTTAATGAGGACAGAAGCCATCAGTTAAATAACAGGCCAGTGGATGCACTGTGACCCCTCTCTGGCCTGGCCAGTCCTGTCCCCACCCAGTGGTGACAGCTTTCTCCACAGAACCACTGGGTTTGGGTTGAATTGGGGGTGGGGGCTGAAACACATTCATGTTCATTTTTTTTCCTTCTCCACTTAGAATCCTTGGGCTTTTGTATATGAGAGACTTTTCTCTCTTTAAAACAACAGCTGCTTTCATAAAAGAAAGTGGATACACCACGTGAAAGGCGGGAGGATTTGATGAGAAATGGAGAAGTCTTAGGTCTATCTGCTTGTACCTTCCAGGGGTGAACATGCCTGGCATGGAAACATCTCATATCTGGACAAAAATCAATTCTCCCTTCCTTTGTCTTCAGGTTCAGGATTGAATGTGCTCAGAGCTTATCTTTGAAGTCAGATTTCTATTTCTCTCTCTCTCTCTCTCTCTCTCTCTCTCTCTCTCTCTCTCTCTCTTTCTCTTTTACCTTGCTCCCTTCCTTCTTCCTTCTGACTTTTCACACCAGGAAAAGCATAGCTAGGAGCAGAAAGAAGGTGGCCCCAAGATCTGGGCTATGGCCCACAGGAAGCAATGTGCCTGGGAACTTCTAAAAGCCTGCAAAGCTTCTCCCTAGTTGATCCTGTGACTGTAGAACCAGCATAGTTCTAAGGCCGGATCTACCTCACCTCTGCTCCGGTCTAAGCTCTGTGGAATCCAGTCTGTGAATCCATAACTGACTTGAAAGTGTCCTTTGGTGGCTCTCAGCTATGGAAGCAGATTTCTGGGATTCGGAATTTCAGATCAGAGATAGGATACTGCTGTGTCACAGTAGCAGTGCTTGGTGACTTAGCAAGTGACTGCAGCTAGAGCCAGATCTGGGTTAGGCTGAGGAATGGACCCAGAGGTCCCCTCACGCCAGGGTGTTTCCCACCCTAGCCTCTGTGGCCACCTTCCTTATGGAAGGGGCAAGAAACAGAGGGCTGTACCCTCATCTTGATCTTTGTTACAGCACCTCATTGCTGATGACCTGGATCCAGGCTCCATGGTTTCTGATTTGTTTGGAAGCTTCTGGGGTGTCACTGTGGCAGTGGGGACCCTGGAAGCCTGTCCTGCTTCTGTGCCAGCACTTCCTCTTCTACTACCCAGATGCTCTGACCTTTGCACTTTCAAGGAGTCTCTGGCCTTTGGTTTGATTTCAAGTACATCAGCTTTCCCTTTAAGGAGTCCTCTTCATTTCTCTTCTCTGAAACTGCTCTTCTCATGGAGCTTGGTCAAGACTCAAGAAGAAGCCTGGCAGGTGGCTCACAGCACTGTTGCACAGAAGAGCTGGGTGTGTGTTCTCATGTGGCCAGTTACTGTGAAACTCCTTCCTCATGACCATTCTCTGGGTTTCCAGGCTGCCAATCATCCACAGGAGAGGGTGTGGCCTAAGAGAGCATCCCGAGGACCAGCTCAGCCGCAGAGCTGCGTATGTCGAAACCTCAGCTTCATCACATATGCTCAGTCTTCTCCCCAAACTTGAACACATCCACGCCCTGTCCTCAGAGGATGGCAACGTGAGCCTGCCCTGTGGACCTCCTATTCCCAGGCTTTCTCCATGGCCTCTCCCAGGTAGTGTCTCTTTTGAAGGAGCTTTTGAGAATTGTCCAGGGTCAATTGGGCTGTCTCCTGGAAAACAGGAGATTCTACTTCTGGGGCTCCATGTGGCCTTTGTCACCTCCAGGGTCATTAAGGGATGCATCAGTCTCCTCTGGGTAGTAGTTTTTAAGTGTGTGTGTGTGTCTGTGTGTGTCTGTGTAATTGCCCTGGAGGACAACCTTAGGTATTGTTCCTCAGGAGCCATCCACCTTCTTTCTTTTCTCTCTCTCTCTCTCTCTCTCTCTCTCTCTCTCTCTCTCTCTCTCTCTCTCTCTCTCTCTCTCTCCCCCTCTCTTGTTGGCAAGGCTTCTTACTGAGCCAGGACATCCCTGATTCAGCTAGGATGGGTGGGTAAAGAGCCTCAGGCATCCTCCTCCCTCTGCCTCTTCAGCACTATGATTACAAATGCGTGTTATATGTGTCTGACATTTTACATGGGTGTTACATTGAACTTGGGTCCTCATACTTTCATGGCAAGAACATTACTAACAGCTCTATCCCCCCAATCTCTTCTCAGCCTTCCAGAAAGCCCCCTCTAAGTACACAGCTCTCCCTGGGGTCCTGACATTCAGAGCTGAGTGTCCCTTTGGGCCTTTGGGGGTGTGCTAAGCTTGAAGAGTGGGTGGGGGAGGAGGCTTCTACCAACCTGCTTCCCAGGCAGCTGCTGAAGAGATCCAGAGAGTTAATAGGAACCACACAAAGCTTTTGATTTGCTTCAGAGATCAAGGGTCAGCCTGAATAACTCATTAATTAACCGAGCAAGGCTTCCCACTATTGACAAGGTCTGGGAGCTCGGCCTGGGAGCAGACCTTACATCCTGCCTCTGAAGACCATCCCCCTCCTGTCCACACTTGCTTCTGCTAGGTGCCCAGCGGTCAGATACTTCCTCAGATCTCTGTCCACCACTAGTCTCTTTTTCCTGACAGGACTGTGAACCATGACCTGTGCTTTGAAGCCTGACCTACAAGCTGTCTTCACCACCCCATCCCTACCTACTCCTCTCTAGCCCACATTGGCATAATATCCGATGCTGCAAGAATCCAGGCGCAATCTTGCTCCCACACACCTCGATGTCTGTCACCAGGGAGAGGGTATGATGAGCTGATTCACACCAAGGTGTCAGGCTGAGGGTGTGGGGAGAATGGGAGGGTGGGTGGTGATTTCATTTTAATAAGGGTCATGTTTGAATCCCATCAGTGTAAACTCCGATGGTGGGATGAGGCATCAAAAGCAGGAGACAGTAGATACTTTTGGCAAGGGGCTCTCCCTTCCCAGTGACCGCTAAGGTCATGGATGAATGCAGTAGCCTTCTATGCTAGTAGCAGAAGCTGCTCCATCTGAAGGTTCTCTTTGTAGTTAGTTCTCAGCTCCTTCCATACAGATGAGAAAGCATGACACCTCTACATTATACCTGGCACTGCCTGAGCTTTTCAAATGCACACTGGAAGCCCCCAACTTTGGAAGTTTTTTTTTTTTTGTCCTTACCAGAACATACCATAAGTAGAAATTCCTCTGTGGAAGAGACTGACCCTCTCGTCCAAATGTCCCTGGAAAGATCGCCCACCAGTGCGCATGAAGGACTGCTAAGTAATGAAATGATTCATCTTCTGGTGTGGCTGAGGAACCTTAGCCTGATGCTTTGGGGGACCAAGACATAGGAGACCTTGTTACAGTTTTCAGCATCTCTGATTACTTTCAGAGCTTGCCCTGCTGGTTGACATTTGTAGAGCCTATCGCTGTTTGCAGAGCCAGCGGTTTCTTGAAGGGCTCATCACTGGCTTTAGAACCTGTGCCGCTCTGTTGTTTGCAGAATTGGACATTGCAATGCAGAGCTCATCATTGTCTGCAAGGCTTGCTGCCACGTGTAAAGTTTTGGGGGTGTTGCAGAGGCTGATATTGCTTATGGAGCTCATTCAGGTTTGCAGACCCTATGGCAGTTGTGTAGAGCACAATCTGCAACCGTTTGCAGAGGCACTCTGCCTGCAGGGTTCTTCACTTGCTACAAAGCCAGTGCAGTATGTAGAACCCATTGTCTTTTATAGGGGCTGCCTTTGAAGGCTGAGCTCATCACTATCCATAAAGCTTGTTCTCTTCCCAGTTTGGCTCTGCTAGTCAAGATCCACCATTTCTTCTTACACAGCTGTTGGCCAGAGAACTTGATGCTATTTGCCATTCTCACAAGACACGTGATGTGATGTTCATCACTGATGGAGGACTTCTGGGAAGCTGTCTCATTCTGCCCCCTTTGCCTGGACTTTCTATAAAGGGCTGAATTTTCAAGAACATGAGGCCAAGCCATCAGGTTGGAAGTGTTTTTGTATTTACAGGGTTAGGATTCTCTCTAACATGGCTACTACATGTAGACTTTATTCATGTCATTCTCCTGAACCCCTGACATCTTAGTGTGTCTCCACAATACTGTGTCCACACTTAGATTCTGTTTCCTCTATCAAGCCAAAATGTCTTGGAATCCTCTCCCTCACAGATCTAGTGGCCTACGTAAATGGACCTCTCATCTCTGCTCAGAGCCCCTGAATTTCCAGGCAGATTTAGATTCTCTTTGTCTGTCCCTACCTGCTCAGCACAGATGCCTGGTGGTTTCATGTCCACAGTCATTATAGGACTTGGGGGCATGCCAGAGGCTGTGGGAGAGTGAAGACTGGACAGGGGTTTGTACCACACAGGAGCCCTACTCTACACTGTAGGACATAAAACCTCAGAGCCCACCATACATGGCTGTCTTCAGCTGCTTGGTCTTACTAGCCTTTTCTTGAGCCTGGAAGGAACTGGTGAGGCCTGCATGGGTGTTCCTATCAATGTCTGGAATACCCTAATCAACTCTAGCCACCTTCAGACATTCAGTTCTTAATATCACACCAACTTAAAAACACTGCACTAGGCTGAAATTTTTGTGTAGACATAATCACACACATATACACATAGTGTGTGTGTGTGTGTGTGTGTGTGTGTGTGTGTGTAAAATCTATATATAGCCCTGAAAAACAAGGTTTGGAAGCCATGGATTGGATTTGGCCAAATTGAAAGCTTTCAGAAAAACCATAAGGGAGATCAAAATAGAATTTCAGGATACTTTTTACACAAACTTAGCAATTTGACTTCTGTATGCATGGAAGTTTGGGCTGAGAGATGGGCTAGGAGATCAGCCTGATGCCACAACGCTTCCCCTGGAAGACTTCTGAGTCTCACTACTGTGCAGGGTATACCATGTCTGAACAAGAATGTGTGCGTGTACAGATCTTAACCCAATGGGTTTCTGCTCTGAGAAAGTCTGTGATATGAAAACTCAAGTGAAGAGATGCTCTCCCTCTACACACGGGAAATTCATCGAATAACTCCCAGGACACACTGATAATGAAACACATGCCTCTACAGTCCAGCGAGCACCATAGCTCCTATGTGGAATGAAGGACTCTGGATTGCCCTCATTCCTTCCCCAGGAGCCTCCCTGAAGCCCCAGTTGAGCACTTTTCTGGGTTGTTCCTAACAGCCACCAGGACTGGATTTTTCCAGCTATCTCTGCCTTCATAGCCTGGGACAGCCAAAGGTTCGGCTTATAGAACGGCCCACAGAGTCAGCTGGAAGCAAATGCCTTCTTGTCCAGATATCCCCATTTTTTGTCCTTTGTTCTTGGAGGAAGGCTCTAGCCAAAGCCTTGCTGTTGGCTTTGTCCAGAGGGCCTGAGGCAAGAGTGCTGCTGCTTTGGAGATAATTCAGAGTGCTAATGGCATACAGATGCATGCTAATTCATGTGCACATACACAAATTAGGCTGCAATTATCACAGGAACTATTCGGTAATGCTGGCTACCATTTGAACCATTACTCAGCATTGGTTACCACAGACGGTTGGTCAATATGGCTCAGCATGAGGCCTGCCTCTCAGCCAGTCATGGAAACTAACAGAAACATGCAGCTGTGGGTTGATTGGAAGTAAGAGGTGGGTCTCTTCAAGGTTTGCCATGTGAATGGAATAAGCCTTCTGGAAAACGACAGCAGGATCCCACAGGGGCGAGGAGAAGCCAGCAATGTATGCCATGTAAAACGACAGGCTCTATGTGTGCGAGGTCAAGAGTACAAGATACACGCTGTGTCCATTGCATTCAATAGCAATTCCCAGGCTGACTACAGGGGACCCAGGGAAGCAAGGGGCTAGGGAAAGAAACAGTGCTTGCACACCAAGAACCATTGGCAGACGTAACTGGTTACCTATGGATATAGAAACCAACACACCAGGTTTATCAGGCACCCCTGCTGGAGACAGGGTTTGAACTTGGTTGTCAAGGGAGACTTTAATGCTGGCTGTATCATAGTAGCCAGAACAGGAATCTGAATTGTATAGTTGTACAGGAGAGAGGTGTCTATGGAAGAATGGCCCATGGTTGCTGAATCACAGTGGTAGTGCTGAGTGGCCTCCGTTACCTAACTATACCTCTATTAGCCTGCAGAGGAAGCATCTCCCAAGCACATTCTACTAGGAATGGGGTGGAGGTCCGAAGAGGTAAGTGATGAGCCTCAAGGCCACAGAGATGCACTGGTTGGAATGGAACTAGAACCCAGCTTGCATGGCTACTGGGAAAAATAAGGCATGACTCAGGTTATCTAGAGGGGGTGGATACAGTAGCACTGACTTATAATAGAGGCTGGGAGAGATGTGGCCTAGAGCCAGAAGGTGATAAATGGTTTGTCTAGACTCTAGACTCTGGAGCGACTGAGTGAAGGGGCGGGCAGATGATGAGGGGTTCTCTTACCATGGGTGCCCAAAGAGCCCAGAGAATGGAGGGGGATGGTCTGGGCTGGTTAACCCTAATATATTTGACTGTGCTCTCTCAGAAGGGCTTCACTGGCCCTGCTTGCCAGTGCCAGGCTGCGAAAAGCCAGCTCGATTATCCCTGGGGTCGTCTGACTTCTCCCTGGGCAGCAAGCTAGGGTTGTTATGGCTGGCAGTGATGCTGCCTCTCTTCTCCCCAGCCTTGCTGCTGCTGCTGCTCCCTTGGAGGCCTTCCTGGCTGGCCTGCCGTGCCTGCAGAGCCTGCAGGCATCCCTTTACTCCTTTGCTAATCCTTCCCTGCGGACATGCCAGAGATCTGTGATTGGGCAGCTGGGCTGCCTCCCAGCCACCTGAGACTGGAGTTCATAGTCATCACCAGAAGGGTAATACTGCAGCTGGGCTCAAACCCATTCTTCTCCAATGGAGAGGCACTAAGGCCCCAGGTTTGTTGGGAGAGGGGAGTGAGACTGTGAGGAGATGCTTGCCAGGTTCTCCAAGAGAACAAACCCACAGCGCACAGGGCAGATAGTCTGATTCTAAATTAGATGGTGTGAGGCACTCATTGAATAGGAAGAAACGGAGATGCCATAGTCTTTGCTGAGCCCACGATAGGGCCCAACTTGCAACTTGGAGGACAACGGGATAAGACCCATCCAGGCCCTTAGAGAGTTCCTTTTCAGGGGCACAAAAGGAGATAGAAGTCCTTAGGGAATGCTTTTATGAAATAGGGTCTATAGGAGACCAGTGGCATCATTTTTTAGAGGTAAGGTAAGAATGCAGAGCTCCTAGCTCAGACATAACTGGGAGTTTGAAGGTGGTGACGAGATCAGTAATTCAGGTACAAGCCTTGCTGAGTATGTGGGGTTTTGTGGGTGTGGACAGGTCACATGTCCATAAATTTGGCCTTGAATATAGAAGACAATGAGGAATGACCCCAATGGGCCAGAGAAAAGGGCCAGAGGAAAAGTCCTTCCTGGGCCTTCAGAAGCATCCTGGTGTGGGCTGTCTGGAAACTCACCCAGTACCTTGGAGCTCTTTGTTTCACAGGCCTCTGGAGGATCACAAGGACTTGGAAACAGAAGAGGACCCTGGGGCCCAGGGACACTGACTTATCTCCCTAAAGTCCTCGAAGGATTCAGCGATTAAATGGCCATTTGACTGGGATGCACAGATCCTGCCTGCCCTACTCTTTCCTTGGACCCTAAGATTCTGGCCCCTTGCTAACCTTCCCAAGACAAAGACCCCCGGCATCTTCCAGTGCCCTTCCCTAGCCTCTTGGAGGTAGCATGCCATTGGAGATGTCAGGCTCCTGCCCCTGGCACAGCCTGCCACCAATGCCCACTTAGTACTGCCAACCCAGCAAACACTTTCTCACATTTTCAGGCAGTTTTCCAATATGTCCCATTCAACCTTACAGACATTTTACAGTCAGATTTCTACCTCTCAGCAGACCCATCTAAGACCACTAATGAGGCCTCCTCCAGTTATGGTAATGGCACCCCCTGTCTACTTTCCCAACAGGAGAAGGCATACCACAGAGTGCCACCCTTGGACCCCTCTTCCTAATTCTGCTCTCCAATAACCTTCCCTGACAGGTCCCCAGACCCCCAGACCCCTCTTCCTGACCCTGCTCTCCGGTAACCCTCCCTGACAGGTCCCCAGCCCCCTAGCATATTTACAGAAATGCCACTCAGCAGAACAACCTGAATTAAATGAACGTTAACAGGAGAGCTGCTAGCTTCCAAATTAGCAGTGCATAATTAGTTTCATGCATAAACCTCTGGAAAGCACGGGCGCACAGGCTGGCGAGAGAGACAATCAGGATGAAGAGGAAGAGCAGAAAGGAATTGGGGAAGGTGGGAGGCTGGCTAAGGAGTGGCTGAGCTGAGTGACACTCAGACAGCCTTTGTACAGCAAAGCACTACACACCATCTTCGGGGTGAGACTATTTCATGCTTTCCATCTTCCCACTTGAAACCTTAAAGACCCCACCCGGGCATAACCCACTCATCTCCACCTCTGCCCTCTGATTGTACAGGGCTCAAATGTGCCTGTTCTATCTCCTGACTTACTCTTCATGGAGGAATGCTTGCACCACACTTGAACTTTGTGCACGTCTGTCCTGTGTCACAGGACTCTCTGCCTGAGATGAGAGGGAAACTCCAGCTGGTCTGCTTTTGGGGGCATGAGGATGTGCTTCCAAGACAGGCTGGCTGAAAACCATAGCATTTTGCATTTAAAAAAAATCCTGGCATTCGCTGGGAGAAGGGCATGCCACACAGTAGCCCTTTCAGGTAAGAGAGAAGTCCCTTCAGTCACAGCCTTCCCTTGCTAGGTAACACAAGGCTGTGGGCTACATTGTCACTTCCAGATTTTGAACACCAGCTTGCTCATCCCAGCTGATCCCAGCATACCTGGAATGGTGGGCTTGTAGCACCTTTCTGCCTGGCATTCTCAGATATTCCTACTGCTCATATTACCTCAAAGGGCAAGAGAGGCCTTCAGCTAACCCCCTCCCCACAACCTTGATATTTTAGGACAGTGTCACGGGTTAGAAACACTTGTGTTGCTTTCTGGGGAACTCTTTCACCGCCACAGGCCACACCTGGTCTCTGTCCAGCAGAACACCTGTCCTATGGCTTTGAGACAACCAGTAACACAAGAGAGCTGCAGGATTTCTCTGAATGTGGAGCAGTTGTTAAGACCCAGGCACAGCACAGGGAGGGAGGTGAGGGCCTGCCACACCATAGAACCAGACTCCAGCTTGTGATGTGATCGACTCTCTGAGTGGGCTGTGCAGGGTCCCTAGGCTTGGCTGTGGCTGCTCCCATGCTCTACCCGAGGGGAGCTCTCTACGTGGAGGCGTGCAGTCTGTATTACTTACTGTATATTATTTATTTAGTCTTAATTTATAATTGTTTCATTGCCAGAGGATCTCAGTGCCATAGGGACAGAAATGCGCTGCTCAGACCTCCATAAAAAATCCTTTCCCTGCCATAAATAAACAGAATACCCAATCAACTACCCATCAAATTGCCTGGCCCTGGCACAAACAGAATGCTACTAATGAGACACAACACGCATTAGTTTAATGTCCTACCAGAGGAAGCAAGCTGGCCTCTGAGTGCCAGCCCAGGCCATAGCCCAGGAAGGACCAGAATGGGCAGCCCTCCAAGAGGACACTTGGGGAAGGCTCTGATGGCAAAAAGAAGCCCCTAAGGAGCTGAAGCTCATCTCTGTGGGGCCAATGCTGCCATGCACTTTAAGGACAGAGCATTGGCTGTGGACTCACTGTGTGCACAGTGCTTAGCTGGGTATAATGAACACCATCAGAAGAGGATGGCATCTCTTTTATTGAAAACAGTTCATGCTGTAAAACTGTGTTATGGATTAGACTGTTAAGCAAAGAAAAAAGGGGGGGTGGGGAGACTATGCATTTGGTGTTAAGAAAGAAGGGACATGCAGGTGGGATAGTAAGGACAGGCCACTTGGAGGAGCTCCTTCAAGGACAAGCAAGAATTGTAGACCAGGAACTGGTGAGATGGTTCAGTGGTTAGGAGTGCCTACTACTCCAGCACCCACATGGAAGTTCCCGACCACCACTTGCAACTCAAGTTCTAAGAGCCCTAACACCACCTCCTGGCTTTCACAGGCTGCTGTATGCAGATAGTATAAATACATTCAAAATTCTCTCCTCTCTCTCTCTCTCTCTCTCTCTCTCTCTCTCTCTCTCTCTCTCTCTCGCGCGCGCGCGCGCGCTCGCTCTCACTCTCCCTCTCTCTCTCTCCTTCTCTCTCTCTCCTTCTCTCTCTTTCTCTGTCTCTTGTATACACACACACACACACACACACACATCTTAAGAATGAATTGGACGCTAGAGGGGCCTCATGGCATTGACGCACATAAAAATGAAGGAGCACACTATACAGAAAAGAAGGGAGTCCTGTACTGCTGTTGGACTGCTCAGATTCCTCTGGCCGCACTACGGGGCTACTGTAGGTTCTGGTGTCTTAGGTAGATCCACCCACCAGAGTGGAAGGCCACTGACTGCTACTCTTGATTGTCATTTGATGGGAATCACCATGGAGACCAATCTCTGGGCAAATCTGTAAGTGGGTGTCTAGATTGGGTTAAATAAAATGGGGGGAAGGACTAAATGTGAGCTTTACCATCCCATGGACTAGAGTTCCAGACTGAATAACAAGGAGATGGAAGGCTAAATACCAGCGTTTACCTATGCTTCCTCCCTGTGGGTACGATGTGGCCCAGCTGCCATGACTTCCTCATTGTGACAGGCACACCCTCCAGTTGTGAGCAAGTTTAAGGAAGCTTCCTTCCTTCCTTCCTTCCTTCCTTCCTTCCTTCCTTCCTTCCTTCCTTCCTTCCTTCTTCTGTCTCTCGTCCATTTCTCCCCTCTGCCCCTCCCTCCCTCCCTCCCTCCCTCCCTCCCTCCCTCCCTCCCTCCTTCCCTCTCTCCCTCCTTCCCTCCTTCCTTTCTTCCATCTCTTTCATTGAGTGTTTTATCACAGCAACAAGGAAGGCAAGATATCCCACTATGGGCTTTGCTTAGCCGAGCTCCTGCCTCAGCCATCTTCTGCCGTTCTCCCTCCCCAGGCTGCCTGGGACTGTTTTCTGGGGGCATCACACTCACTCCTCTTTCCTCTATGGCTGCTCATTGTCACTGTCAGCTGCTTTGAGCCAAGCTGAAGACAGCCCCCCGCCCTAGCAGAATGGCGCTCCCAGAAGATAAGATGAATGTCTCCAGGCCACAGGGCTGAGATGCTCCAGAGGAAGTGGAGAGAAGGAAGAAGGAATAAACACCCATCACATTAATAAGAGTTTTGGAGAAAAGAGGAGCTGAAGCCAGGAGTCTCCAGATGGTGTTTAGTGAAATGACAGTTTGATGCTTAAGAGGAGAAATGGAAGCGTGCTATGCTGGGAGCCTGGCTCTTAGAAGGTGGGCTGGAGGATGTGGGTACAAGTAGCCTGCTGTGCAGCCTGTGCTCACACAGGCTGACCAGATCTTGTACCAGGTACCAGGAGAGAAGGCAAGTCACCTCCAGGGTATTAGCTCATGGCTCTCTTCAAACCAGTCTCAGAGGTTCAGGTTCCCCCCCACCCCCCATATATTCCAATATCTCCAGCTTCTGAGAACTGGCCAGGCTAGTCCTTGTACCAGTGCTTAGATCACACACAGGCAAGGGCTCAGGTGGAGGGGCACGGTTAAACTCTAGTCATCTTCAGTATACATCATATACTCTGAACTCAGGGAGCAGGATGGCATATCCAGCTGACTGCAGATAGAGAAAGGCTTGCCAGTGCTACTGGGCTGCATTTAGAATATTGACTAAAGAAACCTGAACTAGTGGGAAATGCCAGGGCATAGATGGAGCAAGGTGGAGATCTGGAGCAGGTACTGGTCTTGGATATTGGTGTCAGTGCTAAGGTCATGAGTAGGTGAGGACCTAAAGCAAGGTCTCAGCTGGTCTGAGAGGAGGTGTCTGGGTTCTGCAGAGCTTTGGGGTAGGGAGACCAAGAGGGCAGGAGGCCATCTCTGAGATACAGAGGAACTTGGTTCTGCGAGCCAGGATCTTCCCAAGGAAGAACTCTGGACTGAGCAAGAAGAAAGGCAGTGCTTTGTTATCATCGAGGACTCGCACCCTTGAGATGATTTCTCATCAGAGCCAAGGCCATTGTGGAACAGACTGGAGCCAGCAGCAGCCTGTGGAGCCCATAGGGAGCAGGGGTAGAGTGGAGAGAGTGCGTGACAGGAGTCAAGAAGCTCCAGGCTTCACAATCCATTCCGTTTCCATTTCCCCCCAAGTCACACAGCTGCCAGGGTTCAGACAATGCTGTGATTAGCATTTTAATACATTTCAGAGGACCTTGTCCAAACTGCTTTGGGAATCAGAAATCAAGAGTTTATCTTCGCCTGACTCTACAGAGTCACATTCTCCTTCCGTTTCTAGGAAGGCCAAGGAAGAGCATATGTGCATGCACATGTTGTGTGTGTGTGTACATACAACAGCAGTGATGTATATATAATTGTGTGTATATGCATATCATGTTCTCAGGTGTATGTACTCAGATGGGTTTGCAAGAGTACACTAGCTGTGATCTGCATGAATGTGCACACACACATGCACAAACACCCCCCCCCACACACACACTATATAATCATCATGCGTGTTTTACATGTTGCTTTGCAAGTGCAGCCTCATTCAGGTTGAGGAGCACTCCATACTGGTTAGAAAGAGGTCAGTGCTGAGTGACTCAGACTGTCCGGCATCTGGGCTTCAGGTTATAGGAAATGCATTTCCAGTGTAGCTGCCTGCTGGACCGGATCCGGATCCACACTTCAAACAATACAGCCTAACAGGATTTTGGCTGTGTGTTGTTCCCTTTGCACTCCCCCGAACAGTGTTGGCATCCTGGGCTGCCCTGGCAGGGTTTTTATAGCTCCAGGTGGGCTGGAGGGAGGTCTTTGTGGGTTAAGGAAGAGGAAGGTTCACAAAGCCAGAACTTTCTCAGGGTGTATATATGTTGTTGCCTGCGTCCTCTCCACCTGCCTTCCAAGACCCTTTTCAGGTTCCCCTAATCTAGTGTAGCCATACTTTACAATTGTCAAGCACGGCCATCAGCTCTTCTGCTTCCAGTTTGCTTCTGCTGCTCATGTTACATTCCTGGGACTCAGAGAAGTAACATTCAGTCCCAAACATCACTTTCAAAGAGTGTCATTACAGCTCAAGGACTAGGGGACCATTGCTTTCCTTCTGAGGAACCTGTACTTTGCAAGACTGAGTCAGTTTTTAAGGAGTGGGGCAACACTTCTGGCCCATCTGGAGTCTGAGCTCAACTAGAAACTCCAGGTCTGAAACCCACTCCAGAGCAGCTCATCTCGTGGGCACTGTTGTGGAAGGGTTTCCTTCCTGTACCTTTATGGAGTCCCAGGGCAGCGCTCAACTCCACCTAGAAGCACAGCCAGCGGCATGGAGCTAGAAAGGTATGTTCCCTGTGAAGGAGGCCTAGGTAGCAGCTAGTGGTTCTTTGTAGATTTGTTTAATATAAATACATACCCTCTATTTATCTCTGGCTCTTAATAAATTCTTGAGTTATTATTAATTAAATAAATTATTAGGGAAGTTCTCATACCAGCAGAGCCACTATGTTAGATCAGCTTGTTTTCAGAGATTTCCTGTTGGCAGGACTCAAAGCCCACACCTGCAGCTGGCCCAGGCACAGGATTTAACTAAATGCAGCCGATAATTAGATCAGTTAACCTTGCAAATTAAAACAAGCACATCACATTAGTACAGTTTGTCCTAAAAGAAAATATGAAGTTCTCCCAGATAAATCATTTACTAAGAAGAGAGGAAAATAGCACATGCTGTTGTCCCAAAACCTGGGGGGAGGAGGGGCAGGAGCAACTGGGGCTCAAATGGGGGTCAGGGAGCAGGCTTGCCTTTATAGATTGATCCATTGTGTACCTTATCATGTAGTCAGCTCTCTCTCTGACTCTCAGGGTAGAGTACGTTGCAATATGGGGACTCACGGCTACCAGGGACAGATTTCTGGGGTTGTGACCTGTTGGGTTTGGACACCTTGAGTTTCTTGTGTCTGACAGATGCTAAATACTAAGAAGTTGTTTGAAATCTATAAATTTGATACTAAGACAAGGTTGAGGATAATTTGAAATTTGAGAGAAACTGAGCATTGCAAAGTCCATAGTGCCCTCTCCCTCTCCCTCTCCCTCTCCCTCTCCCTCTCCCTCTCCCTCTCCCTCTCCCTCTCCCTCTCCCTCTCCCTCTCCCTCTCCCTCTCCCTCTCCCTCTCCCTCTCCCTCTCCCTCTCCCTCTCCCTCTCCCTCTCCCTCTCCCTCTCCCTCTCCCTCTCCCTCTCCCTCTCCCTCTCCCTCTCCCTCTCCCTCTCCCTCTCCCTCTCCCTCTCCCTCTCCCTCTCCCTCTCCCTCTCCCTCTCCCTCTCCCTCTCCCTCTCCCTCTCCCTCTTATATACATACACACACTCTTTTGAGAAGGGTCTCACGTAGCTTAGGCTGGCTTTGAACTCACTATATATCTGAGAATGAGTTTGAACCTGTGATCCTCCTGATTCCACCTCCTTAATTCTGAGAGTACAGGCGTGTGATTTTATTCTGGGGATTAAATCCAGAATCTGTGCTTGCTAGGTAGGCACTCTGCTAACTGAGCTACACTCTAGCGCTAGCACAGAAAACACTGACCACCAAGTGAGTGCAGACAAAATGACTGTTTGTCCAAATATGTCTAAGAAATTAATCTTTTTTGTTTGTTTGTCTGAGGTGCTAAGGATTAATCTTGGGTTTCACACATACACTAGGCAAATACTCTATCATTGAGCCACATTTCCAGAATTTTTATGAGTTTTTATTTTGAGACAGGGTCTCAGTAAGTTATCTGGGATGATGATATTAACTTGCTTTGTATTCTAAGCAGGCTTTCAATTTGTGATCCTCCTGCCTCAGCTTCCCAAGTAGCTGAAATTGCAGAGGCCTGCCCTCACCTTGCTCAACTGAGAATAGTGTTTTCGAGTACTGTACTTGTGCTGTGTGATGGCATTACTGTGCTAATTACACATGCCTTGTATCTGTTCTTTAAAACAGCCTTGGCAGAACATTAACTTGGAAACACTGTTGGACTGTCTACTCCGAAGTAGTAAAACTGATCAGAGCACACCCCTTAATATGGATGCTAATGGAGCTTGTGCCCTACCTACACTTGTAAATGACAGTGGGTTCCCTCAGTCTGTCAATCATGAATACAGGTCTTAATACAGAGCGAGCCAGGATGCAGCAATTCAACAGAGCTGTGACCAACTGTCTCTGCATTTCCACAGCTGGATTCAAAATGGGAGCTGGTGGGTGATGCCAAGGTTTCTTCCAACTCCGACTTTCAGAGCTTCTATGATTCTTAGGAGAGAAATAATGGCAGAGAAGCATTTTAGTCATAGCATTGAGTTTTTCTATCCTAAAAGGAAGAAGTGAGGTTTTCTGATGGGTTGAGCATAGAATGGGAAGGGCATCCAGTATTTCTAAGGCTGAAGGACAAGGGAGGATACAAGGAAGACATTCACAGTGCAGGAGTCCAGGCTAGATCTATCTTCTGCACTCCTGTGTATGAAAGAGTCTCTTTTTTCCTCTCTGATTACAAATCAGTGTCAAAGAAACTCCATGTATAATGGTAAGATAGCTAGGACCCAGGGCAGTTTTGTGTGGCTGGTCCTGTTGTACAAATTCCACCCCCTCAGGTGGGCATAGATTTCCATGTGGTCAAGGGAGAGCAATATCCCCCAGCAGCTTCAGAAAATCAGGGAAAGCCACATTTCCTTTCTACCTCCTACCAGCAGGATCTTCTGAGAATCAAGAGATGTGTCTCTTCCAGGTATATACTCAGTACCACCCCCATGTGCCCCAGGAGTGCCAATTTTGCCTACTGAGTCTGTCCTTGGTGAAGGAAACTGAGGCGAGCCACTCATGGTGCCCAGCTCCCATTTCTGATGAGCCTCTGCCATCAGGCTTTAACACCAGGTCTCCATCTGCACAGGCTGTACGATGGTGAAGTGGTCACTTTTCTACTTGGGACACATTTTCAGTATCCAAGCACCTAAAGGAAAGGGACCACATTCCTCACTGGGTGGCAATCCCCTCCTGAACTATAAAGCCACCCCAACCCCTTTCTGGGCAAACTTCTTGCTACAACCTCTCCTCCTTTCTCCTTGCCTTTATTCATGTTGTCATCTCTTGGGCATGCTATCTCCAGGTTCTCTTGTCCACCCACAACCCTCCCATCCCTCAAAGGCTGCCCCATTGTGCCCAGCCACAGTGATTTGCTGAAGAGACTCAATGAATAGTTACTGCCTCTCAGCACTCCTGAACCATGAGAGCTCTGAATTGCAGCCCGAGTCTCAATCCATTGTCCTCTAATTGCTTGGCATGTACACCTTTCCTCTTCTGCAGAAGGGAAGCCCCAAGGGGAGACGGGGGTCCTTGCCCTCTCCTGCTTCCATCTGCCAAACAGCACCCAGTGCAGGGCCACGCTCCTGGTGGGTGCTCAGGAAACACTTACTGAATTGAATTAAAAACCTTCTCGCAGGCCCTGAGCGGTTCCAGCTGTCGGGTGCCAGCTGTCAGGGCTGCCGGGAGAGGATGAATGCATATTCATCTCAGATGCTCTGTCTCCCTGTCTTGAAGGGCCTGCTGGTCCCTTCCAACCATTCAGGGAACTGGAAATGCTCCTGCTTCTGTAGTCTCCCGGGCTTCCTTTACTCCTTTGCTGGTGAAAAGTTTGTGAACCAGAGGTGGAGATGGAAATGTATGTTTCTCACACAGGGACCACTCATTTCATTAGGACAAAAACCTAACTAACAACTTTCCTGAGGCACAAATAGAATGATCTCAAACTGTTCTGCAAACATAGCCAAGCCTCAGCAGGATCAGGAGGGTGCAGCCATATCCCTGGGCACTCATGTCACCACATTCATTCTACGGGTGTGGCTTGAAGGTTTTCCGTGTGACCACCCTGGGCTGGGGTGTATGGTTAAGAGTTTGTGGCTATATAATCAAGGGAAATAGAAGCAGGGGTGGGTCAGAAAAGATCAAGGGAGTAGACCGAATATCAACAGGTCAGTGGGCACCTCCCCCATGTGTAACAGGTGTTCAGGGATTTATATGCACTGTGTCATACTCGCCATAGGCTGTCCTTGTACAAAGACAGCACTGGCTTTGAGAAGTGAAATGACTACCTCCAGGTCACACAGCTCAGAGTGATGGAGCTGGGATTGGAAGCCATATTATGTGAGTGTGAACCCTGAGCCTGCTCAATTAGCAGGGGTTTTATTGACATGCAGAGTTTCAGTGTCCTCTTATAAAGAGGCAATTGGTAGGACTGTATCGGAGGATTGTATCAGTTCTGATATAGTGGGGCCTAACAATGGGAAAGCAAGGAGAATCTTTGGGACGTTCGATTAGAGTCAGACTTATTTCCTACGTTGTCCTCTGTGACCTGTCCCACTTTCTGGGTCAATTGGGCCTCTTGTAGGGGCAGCTGAGTGGTCATTGTGCACAGCGCTGACAGGCTTTAGAGTTCTTGTCCATGGTGCTGATTGTCCCCGGTGAGGGACTTGAGTGAGTTCTGTCGATGGTGCTGACCTACATCAGTTTGAGACCGAGTAGGTCTTGTCCTTGGTGCTGACTAAGGTTAGAGGGTGATGGTGGGTCTTGTCCATGGTGCTGACCGACCTCAGCGGCGGGCCTGGGTGAGTTTTGTCCATGGTGTTGACTGAATCTCAAGAGAGGTCTTAAGGAATAGAGAGCAGAGCTGGTTAGCCTTCCTGGCTTACCTCAGTCTGGCTGGGACAGGGCTAGCCAGTTCATGGTCTAAACTGAGGTTTGCGAGCAGGAATACAATATTGCTCTATTCAGCTTGCTCTTTTGTAACCTCTGCCCGTCTCTACCAGTTCGGGGCAAAGTTTACTGGTCTCTGCCTGTAATGTCCACTCCTCTTTTCTTTATAAACAGAAGCACTTATGATCATGACTCTGTGACATGACCCTGGTTATTGAGGCATATATAGATGTCTATTGGGCAGGGAACCTCAGGGAAGCTTTTTGCATTTTTGATAAGGGATGGAGGTAGCAGGCTCTTTCTTTTTTCTGGTAAAGATATGATGCATGGAGCCAGGAAAATCACCATTTAACAAGGGATGAAACTTATCCTGACATTGTTATACAAATGAACAAACACCAGAGTCTGTGTTATGTATACCTGCGTGGTCATTCCTTTGCATGATGGTACTGTCTTTGGCCTTGTGCAGTTCTGGTTTTTCAATGGTGTCGGTGCCCTGGCTAGACCTATGCTTGACCATGTGGCCTTGGAAATGCCTCTTCTCTCTCTCTCTCTCTCTCTCTCTCTCTCTCTCTCTCTCTCTTTAATGAATAACAGCACTGATGGAGCTATTTGTAGAGCACATGGATCATACTGAGCTCTCAGTGAATGATGGTTCTCACCATGGCTGGAGAGACAAGGTTCCACCTGCCCTCCTATTTGAAAGTGTTCTGCAAGCCTTTAGACAGAAGAAATAGAATGCTGACCTTGAACCTTAATGCTTTTTGATGGTCTGCTTCTGTGGGCCCTCAACTTGAGCACCAGGAACAGACCCAAGAACTTTAGGTTAGGCTTGGGGCTGTCAAACTCCTACATGGTTATCAGTCCCTAAGGATATGGTTCCAATGCGGAAGGTACAGTTTGGGTGATATGAGTCAGGCATGTGAAGTATGACCCAAGACTCTTGTAACAAAGCTCTAGCAATGCTGTTGTAGTGACCTTGTAGTCTGACCTCCATATTTAGTCTGGGAGATTCAAATAACAGGGAGCTTTGTATGGGTGATGGGCCTGGGAATGTTGCATAAATAATCCCAGGAATATGAAGTGAGGTTCTGAGGCTCTGTGGGGGGATTCTGGCATTCAGTTAGGGGGTTGCAGAATGTTTCTGGGGGAATTGGAAGTGGGGGACTTTCTGAGCCTGAAGCCACAGTATGTATAGGATATTGGGCAGCTCACTTGCCTGGAGATGATTGGCACTCACAGGCTGTAAGGGGTTGGCAATTCTAAAGAGTGTAGTGTAAGAAGTGCCCTTCACTCTCGAAACACCTCTTCATTCTCAGTTCTGAGTGGGAGGAAAGTTCAGATATCCATCCCCCCAAAGCCTTATATATTTACCTGTTTTGCTAACTGCTATGGTTTTGATGTTGAATGTCCTCAAGTTAGCACAGTGTGGAAGTGGAATCTTTAAGGGGTAGGGCCCATGGGAGGTCTGTAGGAATCCGATACTTATCCCCCTTTAAGGGACTGTGTTGTCTAGGATCTCTTCTCTCTTTTTGTCCCCCTCTGCTGTTGATCTGTGTGTTTTTGTTTCCTCATGGCGGGTTGCTTTGCTGTAAGTCCAGAAATGACAGGCCAATTGACAGTGGGTAGAACATCCCAAATAGCATATTTTATTATAGGGATAGAAAGCTAACTGACATGCCACCCTCTCAATTCCTCCTGCCTTACACACCCATCAGAATTCTGCTCTCCTCATTCATGGACACTTTCTGGTCACTATGGCTCACTGGCATTATTTTTCTCTGGAAAACAAAACAAATCAAAACAAAACAGGTAAAACAGGTCAAATAGTCCAAGCTGCATATTTGAACCATTTAATATTTTTATTATTTCTATTTCAAATGTGAATTAGGAATCATAGGTTGCACTGGTCCAAAGGACTCTGGAGGCCATCCATACTCACATCATTGTTTTGTCACTAATAATTATACTTGAGTTATTTACAGTGATTCTCAGCATATGTGACTTCATTATAGAAAATAGAAAACTCAGACCCAAGTGATCCAGAAGGATGACATCTTCACAGGCTGTTGGCATCTCAAGGGTGGAGTAGGGTATTTGACTTCATTTTGCCTCCTCTCTTCTGGACACAGAATTAGATACAAGGCTCTGGGTCAAACTCTTGCCTTGTGCCCAGTTGGCCACCATGAGAGAACGCCACCTTTCTGGCACCCCCTGGTGGTTGCCTGAGGGCATACCATAAATGCGTTTGATCCTGGTATGCTTTTACACCACAATAGACTTGGAGGCCCTAGAAAGACCTCGTCCCATTAAACACTAGTGCTTTTCTTGCTACAACTATTTTCATGAGGACTTTGATAAAGAACAATATTACTTTTTGCCATCACCACCTGGGGTTGCTTATTTTTGATGGTTCAAGGCAGCCCACAGTTCCGGAACCCCACTGGTCCAAAACACAGAGGAATCTTGTCCTCTGTTCACCCACACAAATGCTCTCTAAAAGGAACACCCCCTCCCCCCGTCTTAAAGCACATCCAACCAGAAGCAGCGGCTCATACAGAAATGCTGTGTCTCAGGCTTGCTTTCTGATGAAGAAAGGTTAAGAAACCCTTTAATAGTCTTGCCAAGACTCACGCAGGCACAGGCCCTGTGGCAACCTCAGGGTCCCTCTCCTGAGAACACACACCTCACATCACACCTACCCACACTCACACCCCCACAAGTTGTGGCTCCTGAGGTCAATGCTTCTTCCTTATAGTCTTTCTTCCATGTACCCAACACTACCAAGACAGGCTTGTTTTCTTTCCAAGCCTACCCAACAGGGAAATCTAAACTGGAAACCTTCTAGGTTGAATGTCGGTGATAAGGGGGCTTGTGAGGACTGACCTGTCTCCTTGTGAGGTGCCATGGTCAGCAAGGACACTCTGTAGAGAGAGAAGCTGCCTTTCATGTATCCCCATGCCTTCCTCTGAACTAGGCAAGACAAGCACTGGTGACTGTGCCTCTGCATGTGAAATGTAATGTTAATAGTGGACTCTGGGACTAACGAGCAGTTCTGGGTGACTCTGGGGACTACAAATCTTGCATGAACAGAGTCTGCACAGAGAGCACATGTCAGACTTAGGCCTTGAGGGTGAATGGGAATTGACTAGGCCAACTGAAGTAGAAAACAGAGGCCCCTGAAGGAAGATGAGTGTGCAAAGCTTTGGGAGTCTGGGGAATTCAGGATAGAGGTGGCCTTTGGCTGGGTTTTTTTGAGTGACAGAAAACAAAGATGATGAGAGGGTTATCTCACAGGGCACAGGGATAACCTTGATTATCCTATGGAAAAGGTACCAGCAGGGCAAGGGTCTGGAAGTAAGTGGCTACCACTGTGGCTGGTATTCCTCAGGACAGCCTGACTTCTCTTTCTGGAACCAAGCAGACACTTCCCATTACTTCCACATTATAAACATCTTCAGCCAGACACAGTCTTGCTAGTTTTGTTCTGTATTGAACATGGGACAAGATATCTGTACTGTATCACAATAGGCCAGTGTGGCTGCAAATGACAACATGCCTTACTGGACTCTTCACAATGAACAGAGTGCAGAGGTGGGATGGCTGTTGAGAATCCAGCTTTGGCTCTGGGTGGGTGCACCAGGGAGGGATCTGTGTGACCCTCACTTTACTATACTTGTCATGTATGGTGGCAGACAGAAGATAAAATCATAATAACAAAGGGATACTGGGCTGCACACAAACCTGACATATTGGCTTCCTATTCAGGTGAGAAGGAGTCTTGCGAAGGGAGAGGCTGTAGACCACCCCATGGATGAGTCTTGGAGGTTTAGGTTCTTGATTCATTTCTGATACGAGAAAATTCTCAGCTCATGTCATAGGGATTATTGGTTCCACGTGAGCCAAAGGGGAAGGCAGAATTTTCCCACGCACCTCTTTATTCTGTCTCCTTAAGCAATGTGGGAAATGCTGGCTCTTGTTTTTTTTTTTTTTTTTTTTTTTTTTTTTAGAAATATGAAGAATGTCAGAATTAGGAGGGATTCCAGAGGCAAACAACCTAGAAGGTGGCTCTGGGGAGGATACTACATGGTCAGGAGTCACATGGGTTGTTTTGGCAGCTGTACCTAAACCTAGATCCCTAGGCTGCATCCATTTACCCACACCTCTTAAGTCCAGGCTCCTGTTAAAGGACACAGGTGTTTTCTGGCTCAGAGAGAGAGAGAGAGAGTCTTACCAGCCATAGTATGTAGCCAGGCCTGGACTTTGCTTTGGGTCTCAGGATCAACAGTCATTTATGTGATAAACTTATGTGAACTTTCAAAGCCAATGTGTACAGGACAGTGAAGAAATGGCACATTTAGCAGGGAGGTAGACAAGCAAAGCCCTGAGGAGTGAAGGATTCAGGGTATTTCTACAGGAGGGGGGAACAGGATCTGCAATGGTGGTAGTGAAAGATAGAACTGAAGGAAGGAAGGCAAACTGTGTGTGCTGTAGGTGTATCTCTTGGTTCAGCTGACCCTGTCTCTGCATAGAAAGTCCTTTGGCTCTCCTCTTGAGACTCTAACACTCCCTTCATGTGGGTATTGCCTTCTGAATAATGGGATCAGATTGGTCACCTAGCAAAGGGATGCTGGGCTGCACATAAGCCTGATACATGGGCTTTCTGTTGGGGTGGGAGAGGGTCTTCCAAAGGGGGGAAGGGCTGGAGAGCTCCCCTACTGATGAACTTATGAGGTCATTCGTGAGCAAAGCCTCATGTCATGTCACTCAGATCATTTATTTTATGTGAGTCAAAGGAGAGCAGAGCTGGAAATGGTCTTGGACTGAGTCTACCCTGAAGGCTATATAACATGAGGTAGGCATCACCAGCTTTGTGCCCAGAAATAGGAGATGAACTTGGCTGTTCCAGCTGTTGACACCTTTTAAATGTATGCTCTTTACCACAACCTACAACTCCCTCCATCATAAGGATAATTATACCTGTCCTCAAAATGAATGAGAACCAGGCACTAAGAGGGAGTGCTCAGCCTCTGAGCTTGCTGTCTCTCCTACCTTCTACACCACCATTGGCCTTGGGACAATTTCTCTTCCTTGGCACAGATGACATTTGGGGAACCAGATCATTATTGGGGAGACTGTTACATGCATTTTAGAATATATAGACTAATCCCTGGCTACTCCTGATAGATGCCAGGAGCATCTTCAGACAATGCCTAATGTTCTTTGGGTGTTAAATTGTACACCTAAGGACCATCATCTAAAGGACAGATAGAAAATTCTCTTTAGGGACTATGAGAAAGAAAAATAATGTGTCACTCATTTTCCCCGCAGAAGAACATGTCTCAGCCAACACCCAAGATCTTTTTTTCCTTCTGCTGTGCAATACTCAAAGGTGGCATGTTGTTCAATATTACAGATTAAACTGTGCTTGTGCCAGAAAGAATGAAGTCTTACCTGTGAGTAAGAATGTGTTGGAGACAGAATGTTTATGTAGGACCCAGGTATGAGCCATGATCTAATGTGACTGGTGTCTTTAGGAGTGAAACACATGGGTACAGAAAGAGTAGACCAAAGACTATAAGACAAAGCAACAGACAGAAGACATGTAGTTAACAAGAGCCCCAGATCTAGAAGCTAGAAGAAAGGCATAGGAGACATTATCCTTAAGCCCTCAGGAGGAACCAACCCTACAGGCATCTTGGTTTGTGAATCCAGAACCAAGATATGTTTTTGTGGCTAAAGCCTCCAGTTGGTGGTATTTTGTCATCCTGTCCCTAAACTAACACACTCAGCCAGAAGGACAGCAGGAGGAGCATGTGAGTCTGGCTGTGACACTACTGTCTCAAACAGGAGATGCAGAAGGTGGCAGGGACTGTGAGAGAAGACAGGTCATGGCAAGTTGCAGATTCACTACACAGAGACAAACCCGATACTTCCTGCAAGACAGACAAGTAGAAATATATCACATTTCTAAGCCGAAATGCTTTGATTATGCCGATCACCAGGAGTTGTAAAACTACCTCGGAGAATTCACGGCCTCTGAGCATGCTAACTCTTCCCTTCATAAATTCGTCTCTAGTTTCTGTTATCATATCACTCTCTCTGGGGACCCCTGGCTTGTCATCATTTGCCCTTTATAATTTATTCATCTTCTTGCCTGTATCCTTTCTACTTATCATTCATCTTTACAGTTGTACATAAAATTGGATGGATCCTTCAATGGCAGGGCAGTTCGAGAGGGAGATGGGCCTTGTTAGAGAAGCCCCTTCCAGGCTGGTGGAGGTCCCACTAGAGCCTTGTACGGGTGCCAAGATGGGGTAAGTAAAAGGAGCCATGAGGTAAGGAGAAAATAGAGAAAAGACGTTGAGAGGACAGAAAAAAAGGTGGGGGTTGGAAAGGATATCCAGAAGGGAGAACAGGAGGAAACAGGTCAGAAGATGTGAGAAAAAAATCAAATGAAATCAAGGGCAAGGGGGATTCAAAGGAGACACTAGAAGGGACCTCAATGCTAAGGTTCCATCCCAATCTTATGTTTGGTGAATTTTCCATCTTACTAGCCTTCTTAACAAACTCACAGAAGGTCACCTTAATTTGTCATGGAAATGACAAGCCCTGTAACACAAGGATCTGAGTTGGGGAGTGTAAATGGCAGGGACATTGCCTTTCTCCTGTATGTCTTCAGGGTGTGGGTGGGAAGCAACTGTATGTGTTAGTTGCCCAGTGAGGTTACAAAAGCCCATCTTCAACTAGCAGATTGGCGTTTTGATGTTTACCAAGAAGAAACAGCTCTCTTCTAGTGTGCCAGCTCCCCACCACACAGCTTCCTCCTCATTGCCTTCAGGCCTCCTGCTAACTGGACTCAGTCCCCCCCTCCTTTTCCCAGCTCTGGCCAAGAAACTTTCTGCTGTTGAAGGAGTGATTCTGGCCACCTCTCATCCCATTCTCTGCATTTCTCTAGTCAGAGCTTGGTCCTCTAGGCCCCATATTCCTAACTTTGGAAACAGATGGGTTCTCCCTGGAAGACAATCCCCTGCAAAGCCCCAAAGGCTGGAGTAACTGGAACTCTGCAGTGGGGCTGTGTTTTAAGGCATGCAGTTCTTCCACAGGGCCTCCTGTGCACTCCCAGATTCTGCCTAGCTCTCAGAGATGGTATGGGGCACAAACACCTCTCTTTTAGGTGAGCTTACCGATCAGGCTTCTGCCCTGCTGTGCATGCACAGTGCTAGGCTGTTTCTTGGTCTTCTAACATAGTCATATGACTCCAAGCTCTCTCATACCTGCTCATGTCCTGAAGGAAACCTGAAATCCACCCATAGCCATGTTTGTCACATTGAAAGTTCTAAAGCAATTGACAACACTATCAGCAGGGAGGAACTTGGATGGTAGTGAGAGATCTAGAACTACTTATCAATCTTGTGATCAAGATCATCGTGTCTTCCATTCAGGGTGGTTTTGAAAAGAGACTGAGGCAAGGGAGGTCACATGTAGCATTACGCTTGTCGTCTGATACAGTGCTTAGCAAGTATTCACTGTGAATGCTAAGTAGTTGACTACACAGCTATTGTAACTTCTATGGTCTCTCATTATTGGTTATATTTATGTGTGTGGCTTCTGTCCCTAGCTTGATGGGAAACTCCAAGATGGAAGGAGATGTATTATAAAATGCTTACTGATGGGTTGAGAAGCCATGCTCTATGACTGTATCCTGTAAACATGAATGATAGAAGGAACTAGTCTTCAGAAGGCCAGGCAGACAGCCAGGAAAGAGTAAAGATATACAGATATAGAGATAATTAGATAGATGGATAGATAGATAGATGGATAGATAGATAGATGGATGGATGGATAGATAGACAGACAGACAGACAGATAGCAAGTGAGCAAGAGTGAGATAGAAAGAGCAAAAGAGATGTCATAAAGTGCATTATGCCGATTTTCTGGCAGGAGGCCCTATTCCCAAGGACCCTGGTGAGGCTTCATGGTTTAGTAACCCCACTCTACTGAAATCATGGCACATTCAAGAATAATAATAATTCATTTGTGACACTGGTCAAAGGGATGACTCCATCATCTCTCAAAGCAGTTTCAATTAGACTGATTTCCAGGGAAATTGGCCTCTGATTCAGAAGAATGCTCAATGGGCACTTGTTTCCAAAATTCTAGTTATCCTAAGAGAAACTTTAGCTTCCCTGTTCTCCTGGATGAAGGTGAGTGAGGAGTGCCTCTGGTCCAGCTGCTGTTGCTATGCTGATGTAGTCGTGTGTGCATATGCCCTTATATGTCTTTGTGTACAACAATGGGTTATTTTTCTAGCTGGAGGGAGATGCTGGCTTTGTAACTTGCTGGGAAGCAGAAAGTGTTGCCTGCACCAGCTTTTCCTCCTATCTCTCCTTGGTAAGAAAGTAGAGGGTTGGTTTTAATGGATTGATTTTAATGGATTTTGAAGTCTGGAAAAGTGCCTAAATTGCTGAGGTTACCAGTTCTCCAGGTTCTATTTTCAATTTGATTCTCCTTAGTCAGATATGGAGGGTGCTCATTGGGGCAGCTAACATGGCCACCCCAGACAAGAAGAGGTTTCTCCTGTGCCTCGTTTCCAGCCACACAGGCAGCTGTAAGCACAGCCTTAACAGCCAGGAACACATATGATTTGGCTAAAGAATATTTTGCTTGGACCTCTCCCTGCATTTGCTGGTTGCATACTTTCTCTGATCTCCAAGGAGAAAACCAGCTCACAATAATAATAATGGTAGTTCTGCTTTTCCTGATCAAAATGACTCCACTTGAGAGCATAATTTTACCTGGTTATTTTGTTTTCCATTTGTCTGCATTCGAGTTTGTGTGGGGACATTGTGATCTCAGAACCTGTAGCTGCTACTCTATCTCTCCCCCCCCCGCCCCCCCCGTGTGTGTCTCTCTGTGAGCTACTCCCGCTTAGAGAACTGTGTGACAAGGTTTGTGAGCTGGAGTTTTCTCAGGAATCTTTTGAAGAAAGGATAATATTCCCGCCAGCACAGGAAATCCTGGGCTGTGTCTGATCCCCACCAGAGGCATCTACTTTCACCCCATCTCTGCCAACATATATTCATGGTTCTTTTTGCCTTTTTCTCCCAGACTTGCCCAACTTCTCTTTGTGATTTCAGAAAAATGCCACTGGATCTCCCAGTATGAAGGATTAGCGCAGATTATGGGGAATGGTGTTAATTATCGGTGGAAGGGGGGCTGGTGCCTCGCTCCAACGTGCTCCTGATTTCCCCTGGGCCTTTCTGCCTGGTAATAAGCCTTCTTTAATCTGGCAGGCCCCTTGGTGAAATCAGCACCACGGACAGTGATATTGATTGCTTCTGAGAAACCATCACAGCTGCTCAACCAAATTACCTTTGATATGTGACCTTTAATGTAATTACTGCAACATCAAAGTATTTCTATAAATTATTAAAGAACTAATACACTTCATCATTTAGCTATTCTATTATATGTAAAATAAACAACCGCGAGTTAAGGTTAGATCTGGAACAATCCACAGTCGGTTTTTCCTTTTTCAAAAATCCTAAACCTCCTCCCACCATCTCTCTTTCTGTTTCCCCATCTGATTCCGGCTTTTAGCCATTATGAAACTCCCCAGCAATCTCTCTCAAGCTGATGGAGGGCCTCCAATAACAATGTGATATTTTCTATTCCATTTCTGTGGCTCTCAAATATCTATCACCCCCCCCAACAAAGTGCCATAAACACTTTATTAATCAGCACAAACCTTTCTGAGAAACCTTTGACTATCCCACAATATGGCTTCATGCCTCACGCATAACGTGGAGCACATTTCTGCCATCCTACAGAGAGCACCCAGAAAGTATTACTATAATATATGTGCATGTAGTCGCGCCACTAAAAAACCAACTGGGAACGGCCACCCTGCCAAAGCCCCGCTCCACACAAAATCTGCGCGCGCCTGCATTTCCATATATTTGCATCCGCGGCTATGTTATTAAGATGACTCAGCCCCGTGCTTTGCAATCACAAATACGAAAATACAATACAAAGGCTGTCATAATGGAAGGAAGGGCCTGTGTAATTCCCCATTCTCGACCCACAGCCTTAACTAAAGACGTCTGAAGCAAGTGGGGGATCCGGTAGAGGTGGGCACTGCTTCACTCTGGGGTGTACCATTTACTCTTGTCTACCTGGTTAACCTTTCCTGCTTTGGGGCAGAAATGGAAACCTATGTTTACATACGGTTTGCTTGGTTAAGAATGTAAACACGCATGTCCTAAGCATAGGCGTGCATACATTGAGAGCACACGTGCTTTCCAGCAGCGCCCACTGTATACGCCTGCATATTTACAAATTCTCTAAGCTATGCCCACAAACACACATCTTTCCATTTATCTTTAGAAGCTCAGCAGCTGTATATTTCCTAACCCTCCAACCCAATCTCTCTGAACCCACAGGAGAGACCGCGCAGACCCTTGACCCGAGGGACACTTCTTATTTTATGGTGATGAACTAGCCTCGATAATAGCCATGGCTGATATCACACCCAGTTAGGGGGGCCATAAATAATTCTCTTCTCCCCCGCGCAGAAGCTATAAACCAGGGCCAAGGCGCGATAGTTTATCAAAGACGAGGGCTGGCTCCTTAAATAAACCGCGGTGATCTCACTGGCGGCGGCGGGGAGGCGCCCCTCCTATCGCCGCCCGGGGCTCGGGAGCCGCGGGTGCCGGATCCCAGCCGGGCCCTGCTAGATGCTCCTGGGAGCGAGGCGAGCATCTTGGAGGAATCGCCGGACAGTGCGCGGCTCCAGGCCCGGGACATGCAGCGCCCCGCCCCGGGCCGTGTGCGCTTTAATCGCGCCTGGGCTCCCGGCCACGGCCGAGATCCTCCCCCGTCGGGTCTGGACGGCCAGGAGCCGTAGCTACTGGCGCGTCCGAACTCAGTACCCACGGCCCCGGCACCCTCCCCTGGGCGCGAACTGGGGGGCTCAGCGGGAGGCAGCCTGAGCCGTGGGGGTCCCTGCTGTCCCCGCCCGGCGCGTCGCTGCCCTACCTCCCGAAGTCGCCCCCTGTCGGCGCGCGGTCGGCTGCGCCGCGGCCGGCGCCACTTACCCCGGGCAGGGTCTTCTGCTCGTGCAGCGCGCTCTGGGCCTTCAGCGCTGACTCACGCTCGCAGTAGGTGAGGAAAGCGCAGCCTGGGAGGGAAGCAAGCGGCGACAAGGGTCAGTGGGGGCGCCCCCAGCCAGGCCCGGCCCGCCGCCGCGCCCTGCCGCCCGCCCCACTCTCCCGCCCTCCTGCTCGTCACTGCTCTCTCCCCACCTCGCTCTCTCCTGGGCTCTCTCCTCGGAGCTTCCCTGCCCCTCGCTCGGTCTCCCGTCTGTCTGCTTCTCCTTCCTCCGTGGCTTTTTTTTTTTTTTTTTTTTTTTTTCAATTTTGCTCCCTCCGCGGAGTCCTCCCCACTCCCCACGCCCCCCTTCTCTGCCCGCGGGTCTCTACCTGTCCTTGCGCCCTAGTGCTTCGGGCGTCTCTGCCTCTCTGCCGTCTCCCCGCTCCCTGTCAGTGTTGTTTTTAATCAGTTTCAACGCTAGCCCCCACACCTCTTAGAAGGGGCAGTTTTGCCTTTTAGTTCCCCTGGCTGTTCTTGTCTGGGCCTCCTTCCTTGATCAGGTCCCCACTGGAGTACAAGTGTCAGGGACCTTCCAGATAAAGGCCAGAGCAGGTCAGTTGTCTTAATCAAACGAACAGGGTTGTCATATGTCCTTTGTGTTCTCTGCTCCAATTCCTGCTGTCAAAGCTGTGCTGAGGGTCTTCACACACCTCCTAGTCCGAAGGTTTCTTGGGCTAGCAAACCCACTGAGGCCTACCCGTGTTCGGCCTCTCACTCCTCGAGGATAGCTCTGCCTCACACCACCTCGCCTACGTCTTCTTCAATGAAAAGAACTGAGCATGCTCTCCACAGTCCTGTCCACTTCTCCCCCTGAGCCACTGTAACAACCCCACTCCAGTGCTTCGTGTCAGGGACTCTAGAGTGTTCTGTGCGGTGCAACCTGCCTACTGGAGGGTTCAATGCCTCTCTGTAGGCATCATGACACAGGAACAGAATGTTTGTTGATTAGCTACAAGGACCTCTTCCTCTGTCAGCGGATCTGAATGTAGCTTGGCTGATCTGCAAAACTAGTTGGAAGCCACAGTAAAGCTGTGAAGGCCGTCTTTGGCTAAAACAGGCTTGCTTGCAAAACCACCCAAGACCCTACCCTAGAGAAAGGACCCGCAGGGTAGACCCCCCACTTGCCTCTCTTGCTCCTTCTATTCCCACTCCATGTTTTTGTAACCAGTCTACTGTTGCCACGGTTAATGCCCCCAACCCAGTCCTTGAAGCAGTTTTTGACCGCACCACTCGCTGCCTGGGTACATCCTTTCCTGACTGACTGAACCACGTGCCTTCTGGTTCTTCCAAGGCCATTTACTTCGTGAATGCCTACTCTGTGCTAGACTCAGGCTCTTTTCTCCCGAGGCTCTCCAGCTGGCAGTGGCTGTCTGGTACACATGACAGTTCTAGTCATTAGGCTTATTTGTGGCCACTTGATGCACAGAGTCCCCACCATGTCCTCTCCTGTGCCTTACTATCAAGCTTGTAGCCACTAACCTCTGCTCCTCCCCTTCTGATGTAGAAATGGATCCGGCTCCCTTGTCTTTGCCGGCTGGCAGAGATGGCAGGAAGGGAACGTGTGTGAAGAGGAAACAGATTAAAAAAAGGAAATAGATCTTGGGAGACAGAAGCTCCAGTTCCAAGGCTGGCTCTACCTCCTGCCAAGGAGTCTCCATGCCATCCTCCCTCCCCTGGACCAGGCCCACACTGCCCCTCCTCCTTCCTCTCCCTCCTCTTCCCTCCTGGTCACTGGCAGACGGTTATTGATGGAGACACAGGCGACTGAAATGAATAGCGGTCAGAGGCCCTGTGACGTCGTCCCTCGTGCTGCCGCCTGCCTCTCCCAGGGGCGTCTTTCCTCCTGTTCCCTTGTCCCCTTGTTGGCCTTGTCTTCTGCCTGCTACAGAGAGGCAGCCAGTACCTCAGCTGCATGCAGGCAAGCCAGCTAGGGACAAGGTCAGAGGTAGGTTCGGAGAGAAAGAGGAAATGAGAGACCGAGAAGAAGGAAGTGACCATATTGTTTTCACAGCCCAGAATAATAAAGTGAGGATTCCAAAGGGGAAATCTGTTGCTTTTGTCCAGCGTTCAGGATTTTCTTCCATTGTTTTTGAGAGACCCCTTAACTCTGCCATGTACCTAGGTCTTTCAGGAATCCCCTCTCAGGACCAAATGACCTTCCCCTGCCATTTCTACCTCTGAATTCACCGCCTGCCCGTAGTTCTTCCCTTGCTCACTCCCTGGTTCCTTTACCCTTTCTCATCTTCATGAGACGTGGTCTATCCTAGATCCTCTTTCTATGACTACGTCCTCACCACATCCCTTCTGCCAGCCTGCTTCCTCCTTCACTTCCTTCAGGCATCTATCGGATGAGATCTCCTCCATCACTTGTCTCAGCCCATCTACTCACCACCATCCCAACCTCCAACTCACATCTCCCCTGACCTTTTGCCCTATTTCCTTTCCTATTTGTCACCCACGACTCCCTGACATTAATATCTATTTCCTCATTGATTGGCAATCTCCTAATGCTCAGATGAGGGCAGGAACTCCATCTGGTTCTGTGTCTGCTTGCTTCTCTTTGCACAGTACAGAGCAGAGGTGCCTTACTTATTGAGAGCACTGAATGCCCAAACACCTTGGCTAATTTGGTGGGAGGGCCATAGTTGCTGGTGACGGAGGGGTTCCAGAGATTGTATTCAGAAGCCGTCAAGAGCTACCTTAGACTCCAATGATCATATTACATGTTGGACTTCCCTTGTGGTGGCAGAATCTGAGATTGCTTGTGAGGGGCAGTGGGTGGGTCACTGCAGGTTCCCTTTTTCCCTTTGGTAGGCTTCCAGATCAGGCCTGACAGAACAGTCATATCGGTCTTCTGGAATTCCTTGAAAAGGCTAATTTGCAGATTGCTCAGAAGAGCCCCGTACCAGCCGTAGGTCACTCAGGGCTTCCTTTATCAGAATCACAAGTTCCTTATCTATCTTTTATCTAATCTGGGGATAGTAATCCCTCTTGGAAGCTTATAAGGAGATCTGTTAACCACTGGTTGTTAACCAAAGCTGGATCTGGGCTATGGATACTTGTTCCCTCTTTGGTGTAGGAAACGGGGAAGGGCAGAAAATGGTCCTTCACCCCCCATTGATCTGCCTCTTTGTGAGGAAGGTCTAGCTTTACACAGAAGCCTCTGGTCCCACTCTAGCCATCTCCCAGCAGTTGGATTTGGGCTTCACTTTGCAGCAGGAAAGATTAGTCTGCTCACTCAAGTCTTTTTGAGGAAGGCAGATATGGATAAGCTGCTCTTAATGCCAAATCCAGATTGCAAGGAAGGACTAGCTTGTGCCCTGGCTGAGATGAGAGCAGAGCCCTAGGGGATGGCAGCTTTGGTAGAGAGGGGCCTACAGGAGGAGAGCTTGCCCTCACAGGATGCTCTATATAACCATGGGCTTGGGGTAGAGGCCAAGGTGGGATCCTAGGACTCAAGCCTTATCAGACGCTGGCACAGCTCACCTACTTAGGACCAGAGCGGAGGTACTCACATATCACCCCAGAACAGTTAGCTGTTATAGCCCATTGTTCATTGCTGCGCCCTGGGTTCTGAGCTGTGAGGCCGGTAGCTTGGAAGATGGTACTTTACAGCCTCAGCCTGGCAGCTACTAAGCCAGCCAAACTCACTCTCTTAGGCTGTATAGTGGATCCTTCAGCGCTCTCCCTGCAGAGGCCGTATGTGAATTCACAGTGTGGGTGGCAAGCAGATCCTGTTGTGGAGTAGCTATAACTGTACACGATGTGTGTGTCTAGTCACAGGGCTTCCTTTGGGAGCCTGAAAGGTTCTGAGAAGGCTGTGTCCTTCCCATGATGGGACCAGTGACATAAAGGTTCCTCCTGGCTTTCAGCCCCAGCCATCCTCTCCAAGGTCCCATCCTACAAGTGTATGGTCTGGTACTGGTGCTTTGAGAGGAGAGAGCAAGAGTCCATTGTGGCTGCTAGGAGTAGGGGAAACCAAACCAAACCGAACCGAACTGAACCGAACCGAACCAAACCCTGAAAACCTAAAAAAATGTCTCTAAGGCAAAAGAGTATTTCTATTTTAAAACTGAATACTCTACAGTAGTTAAAAAGGTAAAATGATCCTTCGTGTACCAACACAGAAAGCAGCGTCATCAGAGAGGAGAAACAAATTGTGTGATAATTGATGCCACAGATACACAGCGGAGGGAGGCATATCCCACTCCTTCCGTATGTACTCTTGTCTGCATTTACAGGCAAAGTTGCAAGGAGCTGAACGCAGGAGCATGAGGTGCTGGTGGGGGATGGATCCCTGTGGTGATTCTACACTTTTTGTTTGGTTTGACACATTTAGACTCAGACTGTATTCACAGATCACTTGCATAATTAACTTTCAAGAAAAAAAAAACAATCTGTGCGAAAAGAGAATAGAGTGGAAATGGGGTAGACAAGGGTAGGTAACAGGGAAAGCAGGACCCATAGCCAGTGTTGAGGAGACAGACAGATTGCCAGGCATTAGCTGTACTGCAAATCCAGCCTGAGGACAATCTTTTGGTGCTGGGGCAGATACCCTGCTGTCTCAACATCTCCTCTGTGCTGGAAATGGACAGTGCAGGTCTGAGCTTTGGGGCAGGTTCTCTGCCTGGCAAGCCATATGTGTAAGTAAGTTTGGTTCACAGACCTGAGTGAGAGGGGTTAGTGTTTGAGGAATGGAATCCAGGATGGGGAGGGAGCCAGTTGGTCTGAGAGCATCGCCAGACTCTCTGGTCTCCTGAGATCTTCCCAGGTGCGTGGCCTGAGATAGGAAACGACTCAAGTGGCTCAGGGAATCTCTGGGTGATCCATGACATCACCCTGAGCTCCCATCTTTAGATTCCCTTCCACCGGTGGCTCATTGCTGACCTTCTGTCCCTCAAGGGTCCCCACAGTCTCTCTTCTCTTCTTAAAGCATTGGACTGAGCAGAATAGAGCCTCAGTCTATCAGAGAGGAAAGGAACTCTGGAAACCATCTGGCTGGGAGTGGGGACAGAGAAATTGAATACAGTACCCTGTCATCAACTGATGACCTAGGCTCCTCCTATTCTTCACAGCTGGAGATGCCCCCTCTCTGCTGGCACACCGGGACATGGCTCTTCCCTGGCACTCATCACTCTGCTGTGTGCTGAATGCACCAGCCCGGGCTTGCTTGTCTTTATATAGCCACCTAACCTTTTCTGGATGTCCATTTGTATTTACTCACCCCTTCTATTTGCCAATTTCATGTCTTGTGTCTTTGAACAGACTGCCATCCTGTGAGAGTGGTGACACCATCTTTATATCTTTTGGATTAGGTGGAAGGTTAAAAGACCAAAGCATACCAAAAAAAAAAAAAAAAAAGAAAGAAAAGGAGGAGCAAGAGACCCATGACTGAGGCTGGAAGAGAGACTGGGAACCTTGGGACATAAACACAGGAAGGCTGGGAGGAAGAATTCGAGGACTAAAACAACATGGCCCAGGTACAAGAATCCAGCTGGGAAGAGACAGGCAGAATGATGGTGTAGAGGCACGGACAGGAGAAGTTGTGATAAGTGTCTACCTATCCCTAGCAGAGCAGCCTACTACCCACCATGGGGTCAGGGGCATTGGTGGTGCCTAGAAAAGTGGGTGGAGCTCTCTCCCACATGGGGGAAAAACACAGTGCAGCAGAATTAATTGTACCGAGATGATGGCAGTAATTTACAAAGCCCCTGTGAGCCTGGATAAAAGGCCCTTGTCATTGTGAAGTGAAGGAAGAACAATTTCCTGCCCAACTCGAACAGGGCTGAAGCCTGGGGTGTAATCATCAAGGAAGGAAAGGCTCCCGATGTGATGGGCTCCCCTTCCTCCCCCCGCAAGCAGGCCTCGGCTTCCTACTAATTGAATTACAGAATTAGTCAGAGGAAGGTGGCCTTAGAATAGGAAGATCTAGACTTTAATAAAACATCAGGTCTTTCAGGCCCTAGAATCAGCTGGTTTGGAGGAAGTAGGAGAGAGAGCTGGGAGGTGGAGAAATCAGAAGAACACAGGGTCTCAGGGAAGTGACCAGTCAGAAACAAGGAATGAAGTGAAAAGCGAAAGGAGGGACAGAGGAAGCAGGATGAGGATTTGGGGTTGCATGCCCATCACCTGGTTTTGCAAGCACATTAATGAAAGGTCTTTTTATGCAAAGCAAGGCATGTTGAAGCCCTGGACTGGTGTGCGGTTAGAGGATCTGTTGGGCCTGCTGTGGGGCCTGAAACTCCATCCTCGATGCATCTCTCCTCAGGCCACCATCAACCAGGCCCCATGAATGCTCATGAATTTCCCTTGTGGGATTTAACAGAGATTTAGTTGTGTGCTGAGAAGTGACACCTTCTATCTATGTCCATATCATAGGTGGACAAAGGGAAGAAGAAAAAGTCAGTAAGTTTACCTAGAGAGGTTACTAGTCTTCTGGGGCCCCATTTTTCTACTCTCTCCCCATGTTATGGGTCTTACATGTTCTCTCTACCTGTGGGTCTATCCTAAACCTGTACCTCCTTTAAGAGGCATCTCTTGGGTTTTAGTCTAAGCCACCTGCCTATCACATGCTGGAGACTTCTATGTGGCCTTACCCTTGAACACTGTTCATGCTCTGCACTAAAAATGGGCCCAGAAATCTAGGGCAGTGTACAGGAAAAACTGAGCACCAAGCTCTGCTCCATCCACCCACTGTGCCATCTTCTCAGGACCCCTTCTGATAGCTCCTATGACATAACCCTTTCCAGTAGGACCATGTGACACACTCCTTTTCTGTTTCCATGTTCCATCCCAATAGTCCCCAATCATTCTTCCTTCTCCAAGTTAAAAAAAAAAAAAAAAAAAAAGACATCCCCTGGCCACAGATAGCATCTGACTTCCTCTGGCTTCTCCACTGCCTCAGTTGAGTTGGAACATCAATCTTCCCTCTGCTCCCTGCCTCATGACTCCCTCCTCCAGAGCCTCATGTCTTTCCACAGGAGAGCCAGCATCTTTCCTCCGAACCCCTTTTTCAGACTCCACTAGCCTCACATCTATTAGAGTCCCTGGGTATTACCCATCTCATTTGTCAGTTAGACTGTGAATCTTTGTCTACCTCATATTTATATGTCTGCCCACAGTGGAGATACTCTATTATAGGGGCTGCTTACAGGGGGAGGGGGTTTCTCTATCCAGGGCCAGACAGCTTACAGTGCAGAAGACCTCTTAAACTCCAGTCTTTTGGGAGTTGGCCAGAAAGTAATAAGGTAGGACAATGACTGGCTGAAGGAGAGAAGGGATGAGATGGGATGGGGCATGACATATGAGAAAGTAAGCTAGTGGTGGAGCCATTCATTTTCCTCTGATGAGGCAGCCTTGGGGTGAGGACTAGGCAATAAACTGCTGCCTCAGCCAGGCTCAGCCCTGCCCTCCTGGAGTCTCCTTTCTAAATCAGAAGTTCCAGAGAGTAAGAGCTATATAAGATTATGGGTGAGTTTCTATAAAATTAAACTCCACTGCACACTGTAAGAGGAGAATGGGCTTTCCCGAAACTCTAAGTTTTCCCCTCCTTTGCTTAGTTCTTCCTACCATGACTGTCTTCAAGATAGAGATAGCCCAGTGCTGGAGTAGCCCAGGTTCCCTGACCTAAACTGAGACACTCAGGGAAACAGGACCCATCTCCCCCTTCTTTTCTTACTGAGACACCACAGTGACTCTGGGTGAGGAGCTACAGACCTCAGAGGGTTAAAGGATCAGCCTGTGGGTCCTTTGCCAAGTGGCCCTCACCGCCAGTTGCTCTTGCTTACACCCCAAACACCAGAGAATTACATGTCTTGTGTTCCACGGCACTTGGAAAAGGAACAAAAAGTGGACACGACATATTGACGGCCTCACCTCCTCAATTCTTGGCCAGGGTTGATGACCCAGGAGACAAAAGGAGTAGGGGGTTAGCAGCCTAGCCTTTCCTACTGAGGCCTATGAAAAAACTTGTCTGCTCATCTGACCATACCATAGCCTTTGTTTCCGCAACCTCAGGCTGTTTCTGTGTCCTTGCTCTAGTCTGAAGCTCCTCGGAGTCCTCAGGAAAGCAGAAGGGTCTCCCCACTTATGAACTGGCTATTATATACCAAATGCTGTCACATCCTGTATCTGATCATTCATGTACCATTGAGAAGATGTGGGGTACCATCAGCCTCTCACAGCTCAGATGTAATCTGGGAGAGGCACCAGACATGGCTGGTAGAATCGAAGATACCCAACATCTATCAAAGGCTAATTTGGGGCTTAGTTTCTACCATCCACCCCAGGGGTCTTGGAGATGTCTGAGGAACAATATGTGGTAGATACTCATTTGGGTTCCTGTATAAAAATATTCTTCCTTTCCACCTTTCACCCATATCCTTCACTTGAGAGAAGGGGCTCAGGGATGACCTCATCTTTTTCTGGAGGGGCACAGGTAGTCAGCTAAGGTGGTACCTGACTTCACTCACCCCTGGGTCCTCTTAAGCACCAGTGGCCAGCATGCAGTGTTTTTACACAGAGGACATTAATCAATTGAACTCTAAATGCCTTCAGAACATCTGCTCACATCAGGACCAGGAGAAGTTCTCTGTTAGATCCTAGACACCAAATGTGCTCCCTTCTAATTGGTGTGGAGGGCGGTTTAGATACTCCAATTTGAGAGCCAGTGGGCCTTCTATCAATCACCAAACTTTAGGAGATGTGCAGCAGGTAGATCTCTGACCAAATTAAGGTCATCTTAACTGGCACAGGAAAAGAAACCACCTCTGTCTCTCCACCCACCTTGAGTATCTACTTTTTCTTCTGTCTGTGCAGAACTTGGTAGCTTCACACATAGCCTAGCTCCTGTCTGACATACGGAACTCAGTGAATGGGAAAGATGAGGTGCCCCATCTAAGCTTCTGGTGGCCCCCAGGGAACCACCGTGACAGTCTTAAGTTCAAAGGGGTAGCTCTATTTTGCATAGGGATCTTCTTGGAGGAGCTTTATATGGTGGTTACTAGAAGTAGAGGTGAGGGCCATCTCCCTAAGAGAATGCCTGCACTGAGGAAGCTGCTGGAGGGAGGAGGGAGATTTATACTTTAGCTCTGCATGACACTGATACCACATTAGCAAGTTTGAAACTCTCTGAATGCATTGCAAAGACAGTTCTTGGCCCCTGAGGTTTTTCGTGTGTTAAGGAGAAGATGGACAAGCTTATCTGACTCTTTTCTCCCACTAAAGGAGAACAGGTCACAGCAGCAAGGCAATGGATTTATGAGTCCCTTGAGGGACAGAGACTCTTCCTCAGTAACACTGCTAAGGCCATCTTTTCAACAACACCGTCCATGTCACTCTTGGGACTTGGCTTTTACACCCCTGCTTCAAGATGACTTCCTTGTTCCTGAATCATATAAAAATAACCTGCATATATGCCCAGTAACTGTGGAGGTCAGAAAAGGACACGGGATTCCCTGGGACTAGAGTTACTAATGGTTGTGAACTGCCTCGTAGATAGATTCTCTGGGAGTTGAACCTAGGTTCTCTTGAAGAACAGACGGTATATGTAATCACAGAGCTATCTCTCTAGTTCTTGTTCCTGGGTTCTTAACCAGATATTCCCAAACCAAAGAGCTCCCCCAAACTCACATCCCTTCCATGCAACCCTCCTCAAATTCCTAGCTCCTGTTGCCTCGCCATTGAACAAGTCCCTCCCTCCAGGTTCAAATACTCAAAAACGTGTGTGGTTGGATGGCTCTTAGCTGTTGTAGTCTGTGGAAATCACATCCTTCCAGTAAGATCACAGCTGATGGGCTGGGCTTTAAGTGGATTGATCTGATCAGCACCAGGAAAGAAAGTTGCAGTAGAGCTGAGCCTGAAGGGCCTTGGAACTGCCCAGTGAGGGGAGCTAATCTCCACTCTCTTCTTTGGCTTCCTTTTAACAGGGTGTAAGCCACTGAAAGGAAAGAGCAAAACAAGTTGTGTGTGTGTGTGTGTGTGTGTGTGTGTGTGTGCGTGCATGTCTGTGTGCCTCTTTCTCTCTGTGTCCTTGTGTGTAAGTCTGTCTGTACATCTTGTGTCCCCCCCCCCCATGTGCATGTTTGTATGTCTGCATGCTCGTGCATGTGTGATGCATCAGCACAGCATCAAAAACCACAACCTCAGCATCTAAGATAGGCTATTTCGTAAAGAGCAATAGCCAAGAGTCCCCTATTACAGGATCAATGTTTGGTAAATGCAACTTTTTTTTTTTTTAGAAGAAAAACAATTTCCCTCAGTCCTGGCAGGCCACAGTCCAACTCTCTGCCGAGGGCAGATTTCTCCCTTACTCTCAGTTATTTAAGCCACCCTTCTGACTTGATTTTGATTTTCACCCAGTGTCAATTAGATGAGCTCAACCACAGGTATTTAGTGATACTTAACCCAAGGGCTGCAACAGGGAGGGCGTCTGCAGAGGTGACTGGGATAGAGTCACTCCTTCCAGCCTCAGAGCCTTAGAGGGACCAGTCACATTTCAGAGAGGTGTGAGCTCTGGGCTCTTGCTAGAGTTTCCCTGCTTTATCCACAAATTGCTGACCCACAGGGTGCATGGAGCATGCTAGCAAATGGGGAGGATAAACAGAGTCCAGCATTCAGCTCTATTTCTTCTCTTCGTCCAGTGCTCACCAAGCTAAGAGAAGGAAAAAGAAAACTGAACTGACAAATCAGTTGACTGTATGAAAGACCCAATAAGCCATGTGACTAGGGGGAGGGCTGACACTTTTGGATGGATGACACAATGCTTCATTCATCTCCCCACCATTTATTGGTCACCCACGACTTTTCAGATGATGGGAAACGTACTCACTGTTTTATAGGAGTCCCTAGGTAATATGAGCAAGTCAGCTGATGAGTGTATGACAAATGCACCCTGAGTCAAGGCTTGTATGGGGCCTTTAGGCAGCAAGGGCACCAGTGAGTACTCCCTGAAATTTGATTGTGTGTTGGCTTTTGTGCTAAGTGCTTTACATGTACAGACAAATCCATCCAACTTTATAAAGTAATAGGGTTATCATCCTGTATAACAGGGCAGGAAACTGAGGCAGCAAGCGACTAAAGATTTTGTGGCTGCCCATGGCAACATCCTGAATGCTACCTGAACTCTACAACCTTGCTGAAGTAGTTGCTCAGATCTGCCTGGGCTAGAACTCATTGCAGGCTTTTCATTCCCAGCTAGGGCAGCCATGAAGGAAGTTTGTGTGAGGGAAAGGCAGCGTGTAGGTTCAAAGGCAGAACAGGCTGAGTTTAGATCCCCTGGAGTAATTTAGAAGGGCTGAGTTCTGAAAGAGAATTAGTCCTGAGAAACTCCCTGCAGAAACCGTTGGCTTTCTCCATTTGTGTTAGCCATCTTTTCTTTTCTCTTTCCTCTCTCCTTCCCTTCCTCATCTCCTCTTTCCTTTTCTCTGTTCCTCTTTCTTGTTTATTTTCTTTCCATTCTTCTCCCTTGTCTTTTTTTTTTTGTCTCACACCTTGAATCCCATATTGTCTCTTGTACACTGCTCATAACTCTCCTGACGACTTCAAGAATTTCTTCCTATCCTCAGACTTAGAATAGGTCTTGAGGTTCCCATGAACAGGCAGCTGAGGACTCTGGAAAACTACCCAATCCCCACTGCCTAACTGTTTCTATCCTTAGGACACCTGGAATCATGGAAAGGGTGTCAAGCTTTGCATAATAGGTCAGGTTCTGACAGTCACTTCTGTCTTGTTTTAGGAGCTGATGAGTAGTTTATGTAACCTGTGCATGAACAGGCGATAATGATGCTTACCTGCTGGGGTCTTAGGTGAGCAGAGTCCCTAAGATCCATTGTATTGGGGAGGATATTGATATTGCTGCTATTGTCAGCAGTGATGGCTATGATATGATGCCTGGCATTCCTCGTGGTATGAAAAATGACTTTAGCCTTTACACTGTCTGCAACTGTCTGTTTCTCTTCATTGGACCTGCGCATGTCACTTGTGCGTGCACCTATGCTCATCTATGTTCCCCAGAGCAGGGGCCCCGCCTGTCTTTCTGCACAGCCAGCTTACGCTACGCTCAGAGTGATCTTGGTTTGCATTGGGAATCTCAGATGCAAGTTTGTTTTGTTTACCTCTTGCATCTAATATGATAATGACAGGAGGCTATAATGAGCTGGCAGGACCAGGGTGACAAAGAGCTAGCGCTTCATGCTTCCCCACGGAGACACTGTGATGTCAATTGTGTCTTTTGTGAGAGGGATTTTTAAGACCTGGGATGGTGGGCTGGGAGGGAAGGAGAGAGCAAGGTGGGAGTGTTTCAGACATGTTTTAAGGAGTTGGATCTCCAACTCCAGAGTGGTCCTGGCAGCCTTGGTAAAGGGCATCTGGGCAGGTCCAGGGGGTGGCTATGGGACAGCCAGAGGAACAGATGCCAACTGGAAAGGAATCTGGTGAAGTCTGGGCACTACATCCACATACTTGTTGCGTTCTCAAGAGGCCTCTGTGAACTGCATGACCGGGGAAACAGCTCCATGTGCCATGGACACTTAAGCACTGCGCCTCTGCTACACAGCAGAAGCATGGGGTGAGGAGTGGACAACCATTTACAAGAGAATGATGTATGGAGGCCCCAAGCAAGTGCCTGATGGGTGAATCGTAGCCCTCAATGAGTCAAAGAATCTTTATAGACCTTAGTTTCCTTTTCTGTGAAATGAGTTTGATTAAATTGCTGCTCAGGAGTCCATCACTTTAGAGCCAATGAATGAGTGAGTGGGGAAGAGGAAAGAACCAAAAGTATGCACTTCTCTTTTAGAGACGAGGGAAAGGACATGTGTGCAGGTCGAGGCGCAGCAACCACTCAACACGATGAGATAACTACAGATCAGATCCACCAATATCCTTGGAGCTGAGTGGAGAGTACCAAGAAGCTGGAGAGCTCAGGGCAACTTGAACCCTGAGCAGGAGGAGCAAGTTCACATAAGCAGCATGTGAGGTCTCCAACTGTTTAGGCAGAAGACTGTGTGTGCACCAACAGATGGGGGAATAGCTTCATGGCTTGCCACCAGGTGGAAGGCAACAGGGGAATAAAAGCATGTGTGGACATATGGCTGCGTCTATGCAGGCCTGCTGCCCTTTCTGGGTAGAGAGTGGGCAGTGGCTGGAGTGACAGGTCTGAGGTGCTCATGTGTTCATAGAAGTGTATAGGGCTTTGTTCTAGAGATGATTGGAAGGGTGGGAAGGATTGAAACTAAGAAGAGGTTTTGTTGTACCCTGAATCAATGAGTTGTGCCAGTCAAAAACACCCCATATGTCTTACGTTTTTGCCATTCAAAGGGTCTGACTCTCAAAGCAGTCCTGCCTTTTTCTCTTTGGATCTATCTTTTCTCTTGGCTCTCTAACACGCTACTTTGTCTTGGCTGAGTGATCGTATGCCCTGGCCAGGAAAGCCAACTGGAAGTCTCAGGACAGCAAGGGAAGGAAGGGTAGAGGAGAGTCAGGTCTTCTTGCCTTTTCTCCTTGGACTTTCTGCTAATGGGAAGCTATGTGCCATAGCCAAGGCTGACCATATGGAGTCCATTTCTAGTTTCTCACATCCTTGAGGTATTGGACTGACTTCAGTGATGTCTGACTGACAGATGAAGCCAGTGGAGAGCAGAAGGTTCAGGGTTGCAGTACATGAAGGTCGGGGTTGGTGGTAAAGATGGCCCTTGTAGTACCTAGTTGTGAACATATTCAAGGCTGAAGGTAGAAACTTAGGTAAAAGGTCAGGATGAGGTCCTCTATCAAGGCCCTGATATCTTGGACCCTGGTCTGTTGTGTAAGGAGAAGGTTGTTTTGTGGACTCTCCAGCAACTGAAGATAAGGAGAAAGAATCAAAGCCCAGAATTTTAGTTCTACTTTTTCTGGTTACTACATGGGACCAGGTAGAGCATCTAACCCCTGAGACTTGCTATTCTTAATTCCTTCCATAAGGACTCAAGTGCTATTGTTTGTCCCACTCTGGTCTGTAGATGGGAAGAGGGGGAGAAGTTTGGAGACATGAAGCTCAGGGTGTGGCTGTGAAGAGAAGTAACACTGAAGGAGGCCATGGCACACACACAACTCTTGGTGGGTGATCATGCCTCAGCTACAGGTGCCCAGAGGAAGAAAGGGCAAAGGAGGGTGTTAGGAGAGTTTTTTTCTGGAGGTAGAAGTGCTACCTGAACCCTTGATGGAGAAAGGAAGGAGGAATGGCTGGGCACTCAGGAAGACAAGGTTAGCAGGGAAGTATAGGCCATGACTTTAGAAATTCAATCCTCTGCTGACCAGCTTGGGGCCAGCCCACCCTTCCTTTCTGCTCTTCTTCCTTTCTCCCACTCTCTCTTCTTGTCCTTTCCTTTCTTACTAAGGTTACATTCTGGGGCAAAGAGCAAGGTGCAGTAAGGAGGAAAAAAGCACCAGGGGCTACGCAAGAAGCTGTAGAGGAACTGTAGAGACAATGTTTTGTGCAGTGGTCTCTGCAGCTCAGGCTGCCTCTGCCTCCATGGCCAGTCCCCCCACAAACCTTCAGCCATCAACTCCCCCCCCCTTTTTTTTTGTCTGCAGGTCTATATATAGATGGAGAGGCACACTCTGGAACTGCATTTGATGTAGCCCTCTGGACTCCAGCTAACTTTTGGGGAGTAGTTTTCTTGGGAGCCTGCCAGTCCAATTCCTCCCTCGTGAACACTAATTACCGCACAGACCTTCTCCATGAAATCGGTGCTGAAGCCATTTCCATCCAGGCGGCTCTCCAAGACGAAATTTTTCTACTGGGAACCGACAGCCGCAAATAAACCTACCATCTACTTAGCAACGGAGAGCAAGAGCTGGCGGGAGGTGGGGAGGGAGGAGGTGCTGGGAGAGTGGGAGGGAAAGGGAAGGGAGGGAGAGAAGGAGGGCTCGCCTTCTTCCTCCTGTTCTTTATTTTTCAGAAAGGATGCAATCATCTCTTCCCAGGAAGGTGGTACAGAGTACATTATAAGACAGTGTGTGGCTCAGGATAGGGGTTCAGTGACCCACAAGGCCACTTCCTGTTCCTGTTGCTTGATCTTGGCCAGAACTCTTCTTGTTTTTGCTGGAAAACTGAGGCAGTTCCTTGTTCAGCCTGAGCTTTCTCCTCTCCTTCTACTACCTAGCCTTTGTCATGGGCTTGTGGGTCTAGTCCATCCCTTGCTCCCTCTGTCTAGGCAAAGTATGGTTTCCATCTCTATGTCTGGACAGGTCACTCGCTCACCAGCCACCTATGCTGGGCAGCAGCAGTCCCTGAAATATTTATCCTGACTATAGGGAGATGCATTATACACCTAACCATGGAGTTGGCTCCGCCATCTTTGCTTTCAAATACCCTGAGCATCAGCTATCCCAAGAAGGGAGAACTAAAAAGAGGAGCTTCAAATTGCCAGGTGAAGTTGGTACATCACCACACACTTATAAGTAGCTGCCCTCTCTCCTGATTTGCAGGGGATGAGCCCGAGGGTCGAAAAGGTTACAAGGAATGTTCCTGATAACTTGTAAGTAGGAGACAGCAGGGCTGGGCTTTGAAAGCATGGGTTCATGTCTGAAGCTCAGTAGTTGCTAGGTGGGTGTAGGTCAGTCACCCCTCCACCCTTTTTTTTTTTTTTTTTTGCCTGCCACCATCTGCCTCAAAGGTCAGCTCAGGGCTCTGCTTTCAACTCTGTCAATCCAAGAGTACTTACAGCTAAAGAAGAGTGAGAGGTTTCATTTTCTCAGAAAGCTTAGGGTAGTTGCAATGAACTCTTATGACCACTGGCCATTTGCCACATTTTGGCTCACCGGCCAACAAACCCAAGTGGCTTTGGAGACTATGTTGGATTGTGACCACAGTAATAGTCACATCTAGTCAGCAGAGAGCTTTTACCTTCCTAGGCAGAACCCCTTCAACCACATGCTCAGCTGTGTATTCAAGATCCCACATGAGGGTCCTAGCTCACCTATTCCCTTTCCCAGAATCCTTATTGTCTGTCGTGGACACTCCACACACCGTAGCAATCTACTGCCACCATCTTTGCCGTTGAGGCTTGTTGAATGCTTTTCTTTCTCTGGCTCTCAGCTTCCACAGCCACCGAATGAGCAGAGTACTTCCTGTCTTTCTTTGCCTTGATCGTGTGGGTAGTTGAGCAGGTTGTAGGAAGGACTGCAGTTCCCTCCCTAGTTGGGTGGCATCCTGCAAGTCCCCTGATTCATGTGGACTCGAACTCTCTTCATGGAGTTCGTGAATGAGTGTAGGGTGAATGAGTTAGGGATTGAACTTAGCTTTCCCCTCTAGGAAGAAACAGGCTGAGAAACATCCAAGAGGGCATAAAGCATAAAGGCCTTCAGAGAATCCTTCCCGGGACATGGGGAAGCCTGGAGTCTTGGGGAGAATTTTCTCTTAGAACAAGCCTGGTTAACAGTCCTGGAAATACACGTTCAAAAACAGGGTCCATTCCTCCTCTAGGCACCTGAACTCTTTCAGACAAAGTGGGGGGTGCAGCCAGATTAGCTTACTTAGGAGGCCCTTCTGTGGAGCTGTTTTGGGCATTGGTTAAGATTGAGCACACAATGCTTGGCTCTGTCCCCTTTGAACTGTTGATCAAGGCCACACTCACTGTGGTTTGAGCCTGAGAGCAGTTTCCTTTTTGGATACTGAAGGAAGCCTGGGAATGCGTACTGGTACTGGTCAGCATCCACCTTGGATAAATGCTGGGACAGAGTTGGCTTTCTGTGGTATTATAGCCCTAGTCACTACCACATGCTGAAACACTTGCCTTGTGCCAGGGACATGGCTAAGCAATATGTACAACTTTCTTATTTAACCCGGAGGTCCTGTCCCCACTCTGAATATCTTTGACAATCATATATGAAGGTTAGGACACAGGGTGCTGCCTGGGTAGAGTCACAGACACCTGCTGGCATCTACAGTTAGTTCTCTGCATCTGGCTGAAGTGCCCAGCTTTACTTCACTCAGGACCTCAGGATGGAACACTTTGGAGGCTAAGGGATGTGGCACCTTCCAAGAGGTCAACCCTCATCGAATGAAGTCCCTATATAGCTGTCACCAGATCCATCACTAGCTTTGAAGGTTGATTTTCATTGTTCACTTAGCTTGATTTAGAATCACTTAGGAAACACACCTCCGGGTGAGTCTACAAGGGTGTTTCTGGAGCTTTAACTGAGGAGGGAAGTAGGTATTACTAACCCATCTATTGGGGCCCTGGGCTGCATGAAAATGGGAAAATAAAAAAATCAGCTGTGCATTAGCACTGAATCGGCTGCTTCCTGACTGCAGATGCAATGTAGACCAAGCTGCCTTACTGTCCTGCCACCTCAGCTTGGGCTGATGTATTGTCATCCCAATGATGGGCCATACCCTCAAATAATGAGAAACCCTTCCTTCCTTAGGGTGCTCTTGCCAGGTACCTTGTCACAAAGCAGTGAAATTAACTAATATACTAACTTAAGTCTGAATGGCTTACTTGGCTGCATTCGATAGGTCTAGAGACCTAGACCAACCTAAGTTACCTGAGCTCAACAAACACTTCCGTAAGCAGCTCTTACAGTGTCTGATTTTACTACTTTACTTAAAAGGGTTATAGTAGCCACAGGGGCTTCCTAGAGAAGAGCCTGGCAGTAGGTGCATCTGTCCTGACTAGAGTTTCTATAGAGAGGGATCTTGAGGGCCACGACCTCAGAGCGGTGACTGTAGAGACTAAGTTTTCTCTGCCTCAGGTAAGAGTCCTCCTCCTTGGGGCATCTTTCTTAAGGAATATCTGTGCTCTGCTGGCTTGCTGGCTAGCAGGAGGCAGTACCATGAGATAAGTGGGAATTTAGCTTCAGACAGACCTGGCTTTCGTTCTGAGCTGTTCTAATTCCTGGCTGTGTGTTATCAGGAAAGTCCTTTAACTTCTCTCTGAGCCCTGCTTTCCGAATTGAACAAAGATATTTGTGGTATTTATTGTCACAGGTCTATTGTGATGCATATGGAGCTCCCAATACAATGACAAGACTTGAATGTGTCCCTTTTGCTGTGCCATGGAGCAAAGACATTCCCTGGATTGCACCCCTCCCCAACCCAAAGAGCTGCAATAAGGGAAGTATTTTCTGAGGAACAGGAGACCAGTTACTTTCTCCCATGGGTAGGTCCCCTTCAGGAGTAGTAGACCAGGGATCAAGCATACACACGGACCTTCAGGTCACATTTGCTTCTCACCCTCCCTCTCCACCCCAGCGACCACACTCCTGTTCTTTGGGTGTTCTCTGGTTCTTCTTTCAGGCAGGCAGCAGAACAGAGAAACAAATCAAAGTTGCCTTCACGTCTTGAAGGCTGTGATGTTCCCTCAAAGTGATCCCTCGCTTCCCGTTACCCACCCCAATAACTCTTGTATATGGAGTGTGAAATAATTAACGGTGGCAAAAATAATTCAGGAAACCAGAAGAAACTAATTGTGTAGGCTTGTTTTGGGAGAACACAGCTGAACAAAAAATATCTCACTGTGTGCTAAGAGATGGACAAGCTTCCCGGGTCCCTGCAGGCCAAGGCCAGTGATGGGGTGTCTGGCTACGAGGTAATCTGGGACATTTTCTCCACCTCTCCTAACAAAGGGTGTTTATGTTACATCCAGGACAGATGCCCCTCATGTGACATCCTCAAACACATTTGGCATTCTACACTCCACCTTGTGCTATCCAGAAAGGCAGATAGAGAGAAAAGTCTGATCACCCGGAGGAGACTTGTGTGGTCTTCTGGGAACTGGTTTCATCCCCGAACTTGAGTTGGAGGCAGCTGGCAGGCCTCCCACCCTCACAGGGCTGGAAGGTTCCTCTTCCCTTTCTTGCTTGCCTGCCTTCACCACTCAGGCTGCCAGCCCCAACAGACGCCCACTGAGCATCAGTCCTGTGGCTTGGGTACCATCAAACCGTGCTGTGGTACTTCCTGGGAAACAGGGAGTCAAATCCTCAGACTCACACACTTTATGGCTCATTCTAACTTTGAGAAGTTTGCTTCATCATTCTACACGTTCTACTTCCTGGTCTCCCTCCCATCCCACACCACATTTGGTCTTCTCCTTCCAGCCAGGGAGAAGGTGCAGAGACCCTTGTTTCCAGTGCGGAGGCAATGAGGCTCAAAAGACAAGATGAATAGCTAGGCAAGGGGTGTGGTCACTAGGAAGGTGGCTCAGGGCTGACTCCCTATCTCCTGTTCCTTCTTGCTTTCCTTACCCTGGTGTACAACAGCTCTGACTGCTTCAGGTACCCAGTGTCATTCCTGGTAACCATCATGATCCACGCCTCCCTGACGGAGATCCAGACTCTCACATGAATGGGCACTGGGCACAGGGTAGAGAAAAGACCCTGCCTGCCTTGGCTACATTCTGTTCCCTCCCTTTGTGTATGGAACAGTTGTGTTTGTACAACTGGTTTACCAGCTTGGTTTTGTGGGGAACAAAAAAAAAATTTGTCTGTTATTTACTTAATTGTCTATTACAATTAGTCCCTTGGATTCAAGCATTTCAGTACCAGGCCATCACTGTAACTGTCCCTAAGGCCAAGTCCTGAACTGTCATATCCTTGTTTTTAAGCCTTCTGTAACCTTCCATTTTTTTCCCTCTAAAATCAGCGCACATGTCTCAGGTTGGCCTCCCATGTGCCATGGATATCTCCAGCATGTCCTATACTCAAATCTCACTGTTAAAGGATTACTATCAATCTTGTCCCTTTGGGTACAGATGACGATTCTAGAGCCGATCTGAGGTCAGACCTGATGATCTGCACCCCATTCTTGGCTGTTTGTATTGGGAAGCAACGTGGCTCAGCTTGTTCTTGGCATGCTGTGCCTACACATAGGGTTGCGGGCACTTGAAGCTCTGACTGGGTTCAACACAAGGGTCCCTGCACCTTCTCCCTGGCTGGAAGGAGAAGACCAAATGTGTCGTGGGATGGGAGGGAGACCAGGAAGTAGAACGTGTACCAAGATGAAGCAAACTTCTCAAGCCTGTAGTGTGTAGCCACCCTGAAGGAAAGGTAGTCACCAATCAGAAACCTGGAAACTTTATACCCCCTCCTACTCATTCTTTGTCACAGCTGTCTCCAAAGTGGCTTCTTCTGCTCCTTTCTGTCCCTCCCCCTATTCTTATTTGGCACTCACCTTCACCCTCACAGCCTGCCATTCCTACAGCTTTGTGGCCCTGTCTCCTCCTTTCCAGCTTTTGCAGGTGGCCCATCCTTCATTTCCTGATCTGACTAGAGTCTGGTGCTATGATTCTGAGACAGAGTAACCAGGTGAGGTTGAATCTGGGGGTGTAAGAAGGCCAGCCTCAGACAGCGAATGTCAGGAGAGCAAGAGAAGATTCTGGCTGACAAACACCAGGGGGAGGAAGAGTTATATCTGTGCCAGCAGTCTGGAGACAGCACCTTGGGTGAGCCGGGGCAGGGGCAGGTGCGATGGAGGAACAGGGCCTAGAGTGAGAGGGCGACTCCCTGGAGATCGGCTCCTATGGGCCATTTGCTGTGCTAATTGCCTGACAGCATTCCAGGGCAGGTGTCCAGGTCCGTCACACACTCGGCAGCTGAGGTCCTCTGTGGAGCAGGGATGGGGCAAGATGCTTGGGAGATGAGTGTGGCGTACACTCCTACCTCCTGTTGGGCTGATGGATGGCTCCAGGTAGGCACAGATAGTGCTCGTCTGTTCTGCTGGCTGACAAATGCCACAGGTGCAGCTACAGGGGACAGAGCCAGCTGCTCCGATCACATCTTTGTATATGCAACTCAAGGTCGTACTGTGAGTTCCAGCCGTCTAGGAGATGAAGGATTGAGAGCCCCTTTGCTGCCCAGTTGGTGTCCTTAACTAACCACCTCCCCCTGGCTGGGAGGCAGGATGGAAGCAAGGCAGGGTCTTAGTCCTCTCAGCTAAGTCAGTTTAAATGCATATGCCAACAACCCAGAGACTTAGATCTGTGCTAGGGGAAAAAAAATCCCATCTCTGCTCTCTGCAGCTTGCCTGTCCTGAGGTCTCTCCCTCTGGGCAGCTCATTTCTCTGCTTCTTGGGACTGGTGTTTATACTGTTCTGGCTCTGTTGTGTCTTTCTGACTAGAAGTCCCATCATGACTGCACTAGTAGGACACCAGCCTCTCTCCCGCAGCTGGGTGGAGCCATCAAAATGGATTTCTGTTTGCCTTTCCCTAATTCATTTATGCCAAAATTAATTTAATGAAAGAATGTTCCCAGTTTTATATCCCACCTCCTCCAATTAAGATTTGATTAGCACCTGCAGCCACTTGTCTAGAGTAAATCTAGAAGATACCACTTTTACATGGATGAAGTGAGTATTTATAGTATTGAGAGTTTTGAATTCTGCAAAAAGGACCGTGAAGTGGAGACTTCTAGATAGTGGGTGTCCTGAACATGTGGAGAAAGCATGTGTGTTGAAGGAAAAAAAAATCCAGGAATGACTTCTGAGTTTTTGACTGCTGGTTGACTCAAAATAAATTCTATCTGCATCTAAGCCTCCTAGGCTTTGAGTGAGTGTACCTGACACACAGAAGTCAGTAAGTGTGGAGTTATATCCTGAGTCAAGTTGGAAACCTTGAGACAGAAATGTTAGCCTAGTAACTTACAAACAATAAAAAGATATCTACTGAACAGTGAAGCAACTCCACTCTAGGTATGTCCTGAAGAACTGAAGGTATCTCTAGACAAATATTTGCATATGAATATTCATGGAAACGCTATTAACAGCGACCCTCAAATGGAAACATAGATTTTCCTCAGTTGATGAATGGATAAACAGGATGTGGTACCAATATAATGAAATACTACCTACAAATAGAGAGATAATAATTCTAGTGTATAACAGAGATGAGCTCAGGTACATTATGTTCAGTAAAGAAGTCAGTCACAAAAATTCTCGTAGTGTGTGAACCCACTTGTACAAAACAACAAGAATAGGTAATTCCATAGAGACAAAAAAGGACCTAGTGGTTGCTAGGACCTGGGAGGGGGTTGAACTGTTGCTTGGTTAATTCCTCTGAATTGGAACATGGCCCTTAGAAGGCAGTACCTATAAGAAAGCTAAGGAGAATCACAAGACCAGGAATCTCAGAAAGTTAGAAGACTCACGAGACCAGTGATGAGGTTATGTGAACAATGACCACATTGCCAGGGAGAAGAGAGTTCCTAGTGGAGCTGCCTGCAAGCTGTACAGGGGCTCCAGGATGTGGGATTCATGAGTTGTTACCTATGATGGTGTTGGCGTTTTCAGTGATGCAGGTGCTTTTGAGTCACCCATGGTTGTGTAGGTAACCTCAGTAAACTCCCTGGCTCACTAACCTGGGACTTGGGTGGAATTTTTTCTTTGATCTATCATTAGTCATTGCCTTAATCAGGGTGAATAGGCATTTGATCATGTCTCCTTAGGAAAAGCCATGCAAAAGGAGCAGCTGTTTGATGGGGGTATGGGAAAGGTCTAGAACCTGATGAAGGTGATGATTGCCCAACACAGACTGTACTGCATACTTGAAAATAGTTTAAAAGGGAAAGAAAAGAAAGCAGTGGGATAAAGAAATGATTAAAAGAAGCATCATTTTACATTCCTCATGTGACCTGCAATATTCCAGTTTCATTCTCTAGTGTATGCCAGATATGTCCTCTGCTCAGCCTGAAACATGCAATGCGGGGCCTGCTGACTGCTGTAGGGAGGCTACCCTCTTCCTGAGAGACTGGTTGGGATCCACTGTCCTGAAAGGGCTCCTTTCACCTGAATGCCTTAGCTCTGAGCTCATTGGTCTGTCCAGAATTCCTAGGTGACTCCAGAAGGCCTTCCATGACTACAGATATCGCTTTTGTAAGGACAGCATTGTAGGACACACCATGCCTGCTTAAGCATCCCTGGTTTCTCCAGAACCTCCTCAAGCCCCCTCATAAACTGAGTTCTGATAGCCAGCTTCAGCTTGCAGAATGAGGATGGACTTGCTGTTGGTCCTGATAAGCCTCTCTGTGTGGTCTGAAGGAATGCACCTTACATTGCCTAAGTTCCTTCACTGCGTCTAGCACATCAGTGTCTCCTCCCTGGTTCTGCCCCATCTACCTTCTCCCCCTCTGGGCATTTCTACTTGGCCACGCACACACCGCCCTCTTCAGTATTTGGCAAAGAAGTTCAGGAATACATGTCAGTAGGGAGAGTGGGCCTGGGAATTAGATGAGGCAGCCTGCAGGAGATGATTTGTGGGTCTTGGCCAATCTCAGATTTTTGGTTCCTTCCAGCTCTCTTGGAGAAACTGGCAGAGACTCTGAGTCTTTGCCCAAGGTATCACTTAGTCTCTCATCACCCTAGTCCTGGTCACTACCCTTCCAATTTGAAGGTACCACTGGCTTCTCCATAAGCATGTGTTAAGTGGGCAAATGACTAGGAAATGAAAGGGGGAGATGCCCTCTGGTGGGACAGTTCACCAGCCTCTTCCTTCTCCAAGAACCCTATGTGTCTAGGAAACATGTGGCTTGTCACTCACTCATCCCTATTCTAGCAGGTGAGCATTAATGGCCCTTAAGCAGGCCTATTACTGGTGTGGGTCCCCACTGTGTATTGCTCAGGACAGTGTGTGCGCTGTGCATCATTGGCCACAATAGTGTCCTGCGGTGAGGTCTGGGTCTCCTTACCTCAGTGTGCCAGACACTGTCAATCTTAAAAGCTGCTATGTGCTACCTGCTCTGCTTTCCAGACTGGGCTCAGGAAAAGAGTCTCTGACTGTGTGTCTTCTTCCTATGGCCCTTCTCTAAGCTCAACTGTTTTTTGTCTAGCATACCCACGTGACATACTCTTCTTCCTGCTACTGACCACACAGGTATAAATTCCCCACAGGGTGTGTGTACCCAGTAGGCAAGAGCCTAGAGGTATCATGTACCTCACTGTATCTACTTAGCAGCCAACACTATGAAAATGTCCCTGGGATAAGAAAGAAACTGGCCTCTGAGGGAGATGTTGGTTGCTCTTTGTTCTCTGACCTTCCTTCCTTCCTTCCTTCCTTCCTTCCTTCCTTCCTTCCTTCCTTCCTTCCTCCCTTCCTCCCTCCCTCCCTCCCTCCCTCCTCCCTCCCTTCCTCCCTTGTTCCTTCCCTCTCTTTTTCCCTCCTTCTCTCTCTCTTTCTTCTTTTGCCCTTCCCTTTTCTCTCTCTCTTTTTTTTTTTCCTGAAGGGAAAACAGCTTCAGCATCCCCGCCCACTTTATGGATTCTCTCCTGCAATGCTTACCCTAAGCAGGGCATCTGTCACTTTGGAAGGCACTGTTTACAGTCATCACAACCTTTCATGCACAGTCAGCGGCAACTTAGGACGGGGATGCTGGAGGGGGCAGTACAGTTGAATGTAGCTCACCAGGTTCAGGATTAAAAAAAAAAAACCAAAAAAGAAGAAGAAAGCGCGCGCGTGCGTGCGCGCGCACACACACACACACACATACACACACACACACACACACACACACACACACACACACCCCTCACAGAGTAATTGCTGTCTCCTAGGCAACAGAGCAGCAGTCTGGATCCCTGCTTCACCATCCTCCTGGGCTCCAAAGGCCAGGGATGATGGAAGGTGGGGTCAGGGTGGGAGGAGGTCCAACCCTTTCAAGTTACTCCTCCCCCATCCCAGTCTAAGTCTCCTCTCCTGTTTTCTCGTGGGTTCTGTGCTGCATTTCATTATGTCCTGAGCAATGCCCTGGGTAGGGAGAGCCAACACCTCTCTGGAAAGCATGTGGTGGAGCACCAAGGAACCCCTCCACGATGACCTCTGACCTATCACTGCCCCTCCACAGCTCCTTCAGTGTGGGCTGCTGTTTTCTCTTCTCACCCTTTCCACCCTGTCTCCTCTTCGTATCCTCCCCATTTTCATTCCACTCTGATTTGGTTTGTTTTTCCCTTTTCCTTTTCTCTCATTTTGCTGATTTCTTTTTCCTCCCCACCCACTATTCTTTCTTCTTTGTGTCCTGTCCTCATTTTTTAAAAATATTGTTTGAAAGTGAAATTTCACCCCACAAGCTCTTTAGTTTTATCTTCTCACAGTCTCTTGAAACTCTCCATTCCCACCTCACATCTGTTCCTTGCTGACCCATCTCCCTGAACACCACACCTAGACCTTTCTGCTTGTCCATCTTGGACCTTCAGGCCAGATTCAGATGATCTCTACTCCTGGGAGCCTACGTGAAGTGCTAATGAATTTTGTCATCCTTGGTCTTATTACAGTATGTGAGCCCTGATGACTTTTCCTCTCTTTCCTCCTGCTCTTGATTCTTCCAGGTCATACTTCCTTCTAATGTATGCATGTGTGTGTGCATGCATGCATAATGTGTGTGTGTGTATGCATGCATGCATGCACAATGTGTGTGTATGTGTGCATGTGCATGCATGCATGATGTGTGTGTATGCATGCATGAATGGTATGTGTGTATGTGTGTGCATGCATGCATGCATGATGTGTGTCTATGTGTGTATGTGTGTGTGCATGCATGCATGCATAATGTGTGTGTGTATGTGTGCATGTGCATGCATGCATGGTGTGTGTGTATGTGTGTGTATGCATGCATGCATGGTGTGTATGTGTGTGTATGCATGCATGCATGGTGTGTGTGTATGTGTGTGTGTGCATGCATGCATGCATAGTGTGTGTATATGTGTGTGCATGTACATGCATGCATGTGAGTGTGTGTGTGTCTTCTGATAGGTGTGGAATGGGTCCCCTGGAGAAGCTTAGGGTGACCCCACGGGTATAGGCATCTTAGTCTCCAGAGCCATCAAGCTACAAGGCCCAGGTGTTGCAGATAATCTGATTTTTGCCTCTCCATCCTTTCAACTGAGGGGTCTTTGACTAACAGGTGGAGCTGGTGACTCTTTCTCACCATCTCTCAGGATGAGGGCATTTTAGTAAGTATCAAAGTTTCCTGGAAGGCTAGCAATATTTTCAGACCTAGGCCTTCTATAATATGGCCATTACTGGCAAACACTTACTGAACACATATTACATGAACAAGCAATGACATGAATGCTGATGGGGGGACTTCCCCTCTGTAAACATGGGTTCTATAATGGTTAATATTCATTGAGAATCTGAGAGGATTTAGAATCGTCACAGAAACACACTTATAGGAGAGTCTTTGAGGGGGCTTCCAGCAAAGTTTGACTGAAAAGGGAAGACCCACCCTGAAGGTTGGTGGCACCATTCTATGAGCTGAGGCTGTGGACTAATTAAAAGAGAGAAAGGGTTGTGCAGCAGGCTTTCCCCCCTCCTTTCTCTCTCTCTGCTTCCTGACTGTATGTAGAACGTGACCAGCCACCTTACTCTCCTGCTGTCGCCCGTCTATCACTATGCTTCCTCCCACCATGATGGATTCCACCCTCAAATCAAAAGCAAAAATAAAGCCTTGCTTCCTTAAGTGGCTTCTTGTCATGTATTTCATCATAGCAATAAGAAAAATTAACGAATGCAGCATCTGACTGCATGGAGCTACAGACTCTGAAGAGAGGAGTCAATGCACAACAGACGAATCGTGCTAGTAATCAGACAGAAGTCTAACCATCTTGGCCTTTCTTCTAGAGTTGACCCATTGACCTCCTACTCCCAAGGCCAAGGAGCCCCTAGAGGTAAACAAACAATTTAAGGGAAGCAAAGGGAATTAGAATTTTAAAACCTTTCTAGCAGCAATTAAACCTGGTATATAAAATGAGTTAGGAAATTTATTTTTTTAATATACAATCTCCCCCCACCCATGAAAATCCACATATCTATTTGGTTTCAGGTTGGGGCTTTTTAAAATGGTTTTATTAAAAAATTCATTTACTTTGGGCTTTTCAGTTCAACTTTAACTGGACCGGGTGGAAATTAAAAGGAGGATATTTTAAAAATAAATTATATAAATTACAGCTCTAATTATAAAGTAACTTTTAAAAATGTATCCAAGCATTAGCAGAGAATCTTTTTTAAAAGAAATGTCCCATTTCCCCGTTACATTGCGAGAGCGTAATTTAGACACTTTGAACGCATCCTCATCCATTGCGTGACGCGAGCTCTCCAGGCCCATTTGCCTGTGTCTCTTTCTGTGTGCTATTATTATTTGATAACTTTGGGCTTAAATCTGCACGAGAGCCAATTATCTCTCTTTGTCATCAGGCAGGCTTGCTGTTAGGCAGTGGTTTTTATAGTACAGTAAAAGCCTGGTGAAGCTTGGAGAAGGGGAATTTGTGGCTCAGATTGCACTGAGTCTTGCTTCTACCAATGGCTTGTCTTATTTCTCCCTCAAATCCATCAGTCCTTCATGTAGCAAGTTTTGTTCCCCTAAATTCTCCTCGAGCCCTCGCAATCCCCTTCTGCCTTGGGTCCCCTCTGATTGCGGCCTGCTGGAGCATACCCACTCACTAAGATCGGTCTCCCTTGTCTCAACACTTTCAGGATAAGGCTTCTCAGACAGGAAGTGGCGGGTCTAGGATCACTTGGTCTATCCCTGGCTGAGACCTAGAGCAAGGACCACGCTTTCTCTGCTTCCTTCTGGTGAAGGTAGTTACAGAGTGTTTGAGGAAGACAGGGCCTTGATGCTGACAGAGCTCTGAGACTGGCAGGAGACCAACACACCTCCAGCTAGGGAGGGGAAAACAATAAAGCCAGTGGCCCTCAATATGACAGAAAGATTGAGGTTCTGGTGCTCCCCGGCCAGGGCACTGGAAGTGCCGAAGAGGAGTCTGGCACTTCTGCTTCTTTGGTTTCTTCACCAAGATGAGCAACAAAGTGCTGCCTGGCAAAGGAAGAGCTTTGCAGGGGTCCTTGACTAGACCCTGATAGACTGAGGAAAAGCAAAAGTCCTGGCAGCTGAGCCTTGTGCCAAGCACACCAAAGCAGCTGGTGTGTTACAGTACAGTGAGGGAATAAGGGTGTTCCAGGGGAATGGGTAGAGAGGCTTCAGAAGGACCTGGAGAAGATAAAATACTAGACTCCTTTCATTGCAAAGACGAAGTGCCTTTTCTGGCTAAGAAATTGTTTTCTGTTTTTTCATGATCTCAAGAATAGAACCCAAGAGTCTCTTCATCCCTTCTGGCAGAGTAGACCCCATCTCAGACACTTTGGAGGTATCTTTCCTTTTCTCCCCGTCTAGTTAGACCAGCCTTCATACTACTTCAAGGTGATGATTTCTCTCAAAATCCCTGCCTGACCCCCAACTCCAAGAAGTCAGGTGTTCTGGCTTCATTATTCACCAACTCTTCCATCTCCATGAGTTAGCAGCCTGACTCCTGGTCAGCAAAAAGAACTTGAAGAAGATGGAGTCCTTCTTCTTGGTCATAGATTAACCCCTCTCTCCATTTGGGCATCTCACACAAAATATAGAGTCGGCTTAACAGTGGCTAGAATTAACTTGGATCAGGCAGCACGGTCAGCACTTTATATAAGTTACAGCATTATTCCTCAAGCTGAGACTTGGCTTGGATGGATGACTTACCCAAGGCTAATGCCACAGACGTGGCAGGAAGCCAATTTAGAATCCCAGCAGCTCTGGCTCCACAGCCTAAACCTATTGCCATGACATTGACTGACCAAGAGGTACCAGGGATGAAGTGGGGGGAGGGTGGACAATGGGCTTTTGCTAACAGCTCTCCATAGCTGTAGAACTTCACTTCTGAGTTTCCTCCCTACAAGGGGTCTTCTTTCATTTTGCATCTTGACTAAACATTCATTTCCCACATGAAATCTTCTTGGTCTCCACGTGGATTAGAAAGTTCCAAGAGGTTGGGGGAGTGCCTTCAACACCTGTTATCACACAGCTTTTACACCTAAGCAAGTGTACACACACACACACACACACACACACACACACACACACTCACACCCTGATTCCAAATGACAGGTTGGTGAGGCAGCTGCATCTGCAGGCCTCTCCCTTCTCCTTAAGCCTAGTTAACTACTAGGGATGCTACAGGGTCTGTCATTGCCTCTCCTTGACCTTCATGGAAACCCAATATTTGTTCAACAGAACTTCAAGCTTCCCAGAGAGTGCCAGAACCCTGGCACCTCTGTGCATGGGGCTCAGACAGGGTGGCTTGCTCAAAATCATCATGGAACAATGGGTTTCTGGGAGCTAAACTTCACAATACTGCTGGAAAACACCTACTTTATGTTTTACGTGTGGGCCTCCTGGACAGTAATGGAAACTTTATTTTTGCAGGTTGGTGTTTGCCAGGAAGTGGTGGTCCCAAAGTGGCTGTCAGATGGGGACACTGCTTCATCGTAGGGCTGTAGTTATCAGCTGTTGTGTGGCTGTCAAGTGTGAGATGTGGCTGTCAAGTGGGGGCATGCATATCAGGTGTAAGGTGTGACTGTCAGTCAGGGCCAGCATCCTACCCTCCAGGAGTATGCTTGCATCTTTGCAGAGGTGAGTGTCATAACCTTCCTGTCACTCACCAAACCACAGGGACAGGTCCCTTTTATGCTGTCTAATTTTTGAGTACTGCAAACAACTTGTGTAGGATATGTTGGCTCTCTACGTCTGTCCAACGCCCTAGGAACTGTCTCCAGAGTGGGCACATTATGATTTTGGACATCCCTTTCTCTCCTTCCTTTGTCTCCCTTGCTGTGGAATCTGGGGATATGGCCATGGTGGTGTTTAGGACATGAAGTATCTCCTAAAAGGCTCATGTGTGGAAATTTTGATCCTCAGCTGATGAATTCAGTCATTAAGTGTATTGATCTGTTGATGGGTGCATAATTTGATGGCATTATTATATATACAGTGAAGGCAGAGGCTGGCTGAGAGAAATAGGTTACTGAGGTATGCTTTTGAAAGACAACTTGCCCCTGGCCATTTCTGCCTTTCTGTCTACTCCGCAGAAACTATAAGGTGAAGTACTTGACCCTACCACGAATGTTCTGGGTCTAGTGGCAGTAGAAACATCCAGCCATGGTTGAAACCTTTGACACTACGAATCTTCCTTTGTTCCTATATATTTTGTCATAGCAACAAATAGATCTAACACAATGACTGCACAAGAAGGTTGGTTAACTGAGATAGCTCCAGGCATGGCTGAAGTGTGCACTTTGAGGAGACACCTTAAATTCTGGGGCCCACAGATTCCTGAGGAGACACATTCTACCTCAGGTTTGGCAGTCCATTGCCCTTAGATAAGGTTCCTTGTAGCAGATCACCCATGTCTCCTAAAGGCTTGTGTTGGGCGGGGTATATGTGAGACCTTTGCACAGGACTGTAAAAGGCTGTAACTTAGGGCTGGAAGGTCCATTAGCGGTGCAAGACATGATGTTTGGACAGTGGCTTCTTCATTTTTCAATGCCCCAAAGGCATGGCTACCCTGGTTGTCTCATAGAGATTGAGCACTGGGGGTTTCGGTTGTGCAATTGTACCACGTTGAGGGTCCTCACAGCCCTCACATGGCTGCCGAGTCCTCAGTTATTGCTAGTTGTCTTCAGGGAGTCATGTGGGCCCTGGAAAAGACCTTTTTTGGTGGCCCTTCTCTGGCCTCACACTGCTGGCTGGCAGTCGGGAGAGCAGGCAGTATTACCCCTAAGATAAATGAAGAGGAGCTTTAGTCCTTATTGGATTATAGTTTTTATTGAACTTTATAAATTCCAATTAGCAGACCCCTGGGCAATAAGCGACACGCAGCTCGAGGCTCACTTTATAGCGTGATTATGACCCTGTTTATCCTCCCATGAACGAGAAGTATTAATGGAAGAGATGAAGGAATGGGGATTCAAGAATACATAGAAACAGACAACGTTGGTGACACCAAGCTAGGCAGGCTCAGGAGAGAAAATAACCTCCAGCCAGGCACCAGAAAACAGATTGGTGATCCAAGAACCTTGTGCTCACAGTCACAGGGAGCTTGGACACCTATGGTTAAAAAAACCCAGAATCTTCTCATAGCTGCTGGGGCCAAAGAGTACCCTTAGCTTACCACTGCCCAGTCCATGGCAAGCTCGTTTGGTCTGCAGTCTGATTTTCTAAGTGCAGAGACCTGTCAATACACATGTCCCACCGAACAACTTGATTTCAGTACTTAAAAAGTATACCCGCCCATGCTCATACGTAAGCATTTAATTCTGCTTTCTGGTCTTGGGATCACCAGATTCATGACGGCAACTGGCCATGAATCCTTTCTTCATTAAAGGTCTAAAAGTGTCAGGTAAGAATCCTTGAGTTCAGGATAAGCTGAGACCTGTATGCCTGTTGCTTATGCCTGGGAGAGTCCTGTGATCTCAGAGAAAAGATGTGCAGTCTCCAGGGGTGGGGGCTGGCAACAACTGGCAATGCTCCCCCAGATCCACTGCCTTTCTTTTCTTCCTGGATGCTTGTGTTATCAGTTTTAAACATTTAGTAGCTATGATCTAGGACACTGGCTAGAGAGAAGCTGCACCCTCCCCCCCTCGCCAGAGGTTGGGTGTGTCAAGCAAGCTTCTGAATTGGCAAGGTAGGTGAAGACCTATTCTCCCACACAAAAATGTTCCTGAGGCAGCATGCACGCACGGCCAAAGATGGTGTGCCTTTCTTAGTTGTCTGTCCTCTTACCAGCATTGTCCCAATGTCTGGATGTGCTAACAGAGAAGTGTCTGAAGGGGCTTCTGTGGTTTGAACAGGATAAAAAAATGCTTCATGTGTTCTCAGTCTGCAGTATGTAAATAAGATGCAGGGATATATGGGAGACTCAGGAAATCTGGCTGACTGAGTTCACTGGGAATCAGAGCAGCCACAGAGGTCTGGCCCCGGCTGGCCTGTGCTCTGCTCTTCTGTAATCTGTGCTAGTGTTTGGCCATCTTAATAGGCAGGGTAAGCATACACAGACTCTTGTGGTTGAGAGTTTTCTACTCATTTCTCATCTGATTCCTGTCCTTTAGAGGGAGAACCAGCCAGAAGACATGAGCAGAAAGGAAGAAAAGTCCCTGAGTTGGCTGACCTCTGGCAGATAAATATTCCCTTGCTTATACCTAGCATGTCACACCTTATTACAAACTAGGGCTGGGGCATCCAGAAAACTTTAGGTTCCTGGAAGGGAGGTCATTTGCCAACCAGGGTCTCTATCCCTCACTTTGTCAGAACTGTATCTTCATAGTTATACTCCTGGCACCTGAACTGGGTAAGATAGTCTCAAGAGAATAGGTAATTCCTTCCCCCAGGCTAAGCTCCCTGGGATACTTTCCCTCCTTGCTTACCATTCAGGTACCAAAGCCAGGAATGCATGTTAGTGTATAGCATGTCTGTGCATTTTCCAGAACACAGTTGCAGAAGGGTGTGAGTTAAGCAGGGTAGACTGGCAGGCCCAGAGAGGGATTATCTGGCCAGACTGTATTCTAGCTGAGTGCTTAAGACTACAGGTTTTAGAGCCGAGAGGCCCCTGTGTTATCTGTTGACCCAGTAGCCAGAAGGCAAGATTTGGGGTAGCTTTATGGAGGTAGGGTAAGAAGCCTTGGGTTGGTAGGAGGAGTAGACGTAAAAGACCCTGAGGGCAGAGCTGGAATCCTGGAGTGCATGGATGTTTATATCTGTCAGGTCTGCTGTCTCCTTATAAATAAAGAGTCCATTTCAAAAGCCCCTAGTGCCTTCCCTGGATCAGAGTGAAGCTTCTGCCCAGGTCCAGGAACATTCTGAGCAGTGTCCCAGAGGGCATGATCTCCTGAGGTCACACAGTCCTTCACTGCCACTCCGGCTGCATCACACTAGTGCCCAGAGTGGATGTCCAGTTTGATTTCAGCATGTATATTGTCAGTGTGTGATCTCCAAGTGTTGGAAGCCTCTTGGGGGAGTAGGGTCAGTGGGGACCTCTGTGTTTCCCTGATTCTTCCGTAAACAGCAGGAGCCCTCTGAAGCCCTTGTCATGGAGAGGAGTCTCCTGAGATTCTCTAGGACAGAAGCAGCAGCAATCTTTGTGGGAAGGCACAGGAGTGCTACTAACTAGTCTAGGGACTGTGGACCAGCCATTCCTCTCTCCTGGGTCTTGGTTCCTTTACAGCAAAGTGAAGGGGTTGATAGTACAGTTGACTTTTAAGGCTGATGCCAAGTACAAAATATACAGGTTGTCTGCCCTGATGTTTCAGGCACGAACACTAATTAGCACACACGGAGAAACGTGGCAGGCAATAATGGGCCCTAGGCCCCGCCTCGTGCACCCCTGCTCTCTTTTCTCTCCTCCTACCCTCCTGTAATAGATCATACAGGATAGATTACATTAATTTTCTATAAACTATATCAACTTGAGTGACATGTCCTTAAGGGTTGGCTGATTGATATCTACAATGCAGTCTTATAATCTAAAATCATATTAATATTAATATTAAAGATTTTCTGTCCTTTACGCGCACCATTAAATCTGGAGTATAAGGTGAAATTGACAACATACATTTTGACAGCTTATCTATAATAAATATGCAAATCTTGATGCCCACATGTCATCACAGATGCGCAGCGGCTCTCTGAAGATCACAGCATGCCTGTCTCCCATGTGACATTTTCAGCAGAAGATCAGAGCTGGGCGGTGGGAGCAGTGCGGGGTGAACCTTTGCTGGAAATGACCCTGGCCTTGCCTGTCTGCTTGAGAAAGCCTGTCCTTCATTCTGCAGAGCAGGCAGGAGGGCTGGAGGAGTGACAGCCACAGAGAACACAAGAGAACACAGCAGATACAGGCAAATCCAGTTACCCTCTCTATTTCTCTTACGTCTCAAAGGAACTTTTGTTGTGTCCAGCCGAGTCACAGTGACTTGTAGTTGCTCAGTACCCAGGGAGTTTAAGGGTTAGAGGTTCCCCCTCAGTCTTGCCCAGACCTTGACTTGTTTTGTATTTGGGGAAAGGAACGGAGAGTCTACGCCAGAGCAGTATGAACACCGAAGGGATTGCTCCAGCCACAGCAATGCCCAGGCAGAGGGGCAGCTTGCAAATTAATTTCTAAATGAATCCCAATGCCCCCTGGCCAAAGCTATGTGCAACTCTCTCTCCTTCCTGTCCCTGTATTTCTCTTTGCTCCAGCACCTCACACCAAACAGAATCTGTAACTTAACCCAGCGGCTACCACAGGTTCTCTGTTTCTGGCCTAGGAGTTTCAGGTGACAGAAACCACAGGACTTCCTCTGTCCCCAGTCTCAGCTGAAGACTCAGTTGAAGCTGAGGTCCAGACTAAGGGATTTATATTAAGGAGAAAATCTGGCTGTCTTTCAGTGAGGTGTGTGTGTGCACGCGCATGTGTGTATGTGTTTGTGTGTGTGTTGGCTCAGAGCAATGCAATGGTCTGAGCCTGTGAAGTCCCTCCTCCTGTTAACAGGAAGTCTGTGGGGGAGTTTTGAGGTATGTGCAGAGCACTTTTCAGTGGTTACTAGGTTGGTTATCTGAGATGAGCATCAGTCCATCTTGGAGGTCCCATCCCCCGTCAAGCCTGCTAAAAGGTCCACAAGGCCTACAAGAGGCCCTGAGGCTGACTGGACCACTGGCTTCCTGCTACTCAGTGAGCTCACTCTTGGGGACAACATCCAACCTTGCTGGTTGCCCCCACCCCCTGCAGTTGGCTCTATCTCCAGTTTCTAGACTTGGGTTCTTTGACCCTCTGTTCATCTTCCTTCATGAGAGATCACATCATATCAGTCCAACCACATTGGCACTCCTGTCTTTGAACTCCACAAAGTTGTATGAAGAACCACGGCACAGCGTCACCACGGCACAGCGTCACCACAGCACAGCGTCACCACGGCACAGCATCATCACCGCATAACATCAACACTGCACAGTGTCATCATGGCACAGCATTATCACCTCTCCTTACTTCCTTGATTGTTTGTCAGAGAATGGGGCTTCTTTAAGACAAGCAGTCCAAGGGGAAAGTGCTTTCATGAACACTGTTTCCCTACAGGCTTGCCACATAGGTGGATCCATTTGAACTGTATCCTAGAATGTACCAAAAGAGAGAGATCCTCACGGATCTGGGAAAGCTGTAAGAGATCCAGCTACCTAGCATCTGCCTCAAGGTGAGAGCTGGTTTAGATCTGTTACTATGTTTTTCCGTGTCTTTGGGGCCAGTCTCAGGGCTTGGAGAGGTCCCAGGTATTCTTTTGAGATCTCAAGACTCTGCCCAGACCCCCTATCTTCCCCACCACAAGTGGGTAGCTAGGGTCCTGGAGAAAGAATCTCCTGTTTATTGCCAAGTGTCTGCTATAAGCTGCTCCCAGTTTCGGGATCTTGAGTCACACACATCTGCAGTCCTGGCCAGGGAAGTTTAGTGACCCCGGTTGGGAGCACAGACTTGTTAGAGGGACACTGCTGCCCGGCAAGCAGGATTTAAGACCTTCAGTTCTGTGGTTCTGGAGAAGTCTGATCTATAAGCATATTCTCAGCCCATACTGTAAGATGGCTTTGGGGGAGCGGTGGGAACTCCCACGGGGCGGGTTGCCAACAGGAGACCTACTGCTAGAGTTTTTGATCTTACTGGCTCTCACATTTTCACACCACCAGCCCACAACGGTCCTTTACTCTGGGGTGAAATTCTACTCTTTCTTTAATAAAGAATGGCTGATCAATCTGTCTACACTCCCTCTGCAGTGGGTCATCAGTGCTGAGGATGGAAGGAGACAGGTGGAGTGAGCGAGCTTGCAGTAACTTGTGCAGGCTTCCTGAGTGTCTGCCTTAGCCTGGGGCCCCTTGAGTTTGAGAAAGGCTTGGGTACCCGGAACACACAGATCTTATCTTCTTGGCTGAAGAGGTTAAATGAGACACTATTTGATTATTGCCTGGCTCACTGCTTGGCGTAGAGCCAGACCCCCATAAAGGTTAGTTTTTCTCTCTCCCTTCAGTGAGTCATATCCGGTTGGAGGAAAAGCCCACTTAAGACAGGTTCACCTAATGCAGGAAAGAGGGCATCGTCAGGGGTGCCCTTGGTAGTGAGTGGTGTTGTAGGCGGGTGGGTGGGTGACAAGGTGGGTGGGGAAGAAAATGGATGATTATAGATGGTTTTGAGGGCTAACATCAGAAATAAGAACTCCGGGTTCCTAGTAAGTCCCCTTCTCTCCCTCCCTCCTCATTCACCTCCCACATTCTGCCCGGCTACATCTCTACTTGGACATGCTGATCATTCCTTCCTTGTCCCCACCCTACCTCGGTGTTTCTCTCTCTCTCTCTCTGTCTCTCTCTCTCTCTCTCTCTCTCTCTCTCTCTCTCTCTCTCTCTCTCTCTCTCTCTCCAACACCCCCCTCGTCTCCCTCTCCCTCCCTCCCTCCCCCACTTCTTTTTTAAATTTATGTTGACTTAACGCGCCCTAATCCCTGACTCAGCTTCCACTTCTAGTTAAACCAAAGGTAAATTCTCGTCTGGCGGGGCTGCCAGAAGCAGGCAGATCCACACCACGGAGCAGCCTCGGGGAATATTGATATTAGTCGACCTCTGGCGCTGGCCGCCCGCGGTGAAAATAGGACACGGGCCAATCAATTACAGAGTCATTAAGGGCGGGGAGCCTGGAAAGGGAAGAAAGACCCAGCTCCATCGCGGGGCGTTACCAGGAGCCTTGAGGGTCCCCAATCTCCGGACCTCCCTGCGTCCCACGATCCTTTCTGTGAGCCCCACTCCCCACGCGGCCCTGCTGTTGCTTCGGCTGTCAAGAGCAATCGGCCTCGCAATCCCGGAGTTGACCTGGTCTGAGTAGTTCTGGCCCCGAGGTCAGGAGGGTGCAGGAGCCCGCGTTGCTCAGGCTGGGCCAAGGCGCTGGAGGGTCCTTGGGGTGCATTCTTCAGCCTGCTTGCTCTTCTCTTTGTCTGCCTTTCCTAGAATTCCTCTCCCTCAGGCACTGCCTGGTCCCCTATTCTTGGCCTCGGTTCCTCTTTAATGACCACTGCTCCCTTTCTAAGGTGCCTCTGGCCACCTTCTGCTTTCATCCTCCCCCCCCCCTCGCTTGCCCATTCCTCCTGAGCTAGCCACAGGGTGGCTCCCAACACACTCCTTTTCCCACTGCAGGCTCTGAGCCCCCCCCCCCCCCCCCCCCCCCCCCCCCCCCCCCCCCCCCGAACGCTCTATCAGCCTGTCTGGAAGGTGGTATGCCACTCCAGAAATCGAGCTAGTCCATATCTGTCCTCACCAATTGGAACTGACACCAGGCCCTTCTTACTTGGGGCTAAAGACTTGTGGCTTCTTTTTACTTTAAATCTGTCTTCTTCTAATGTCAGACAATAGCTTTGGTGGAAGGGGAGCTCTACATCAGATCAGTAATGATCAGGAAGTTAGAATCCCTGGGGACTGGTCTGAGAAGGAGCCTTCAGGCGTGGATGTGGGTCTTGGTCAGAGACTAGCTTTCAGCAGATGGAGGTGAGAGTGTGGGACAGATGGATTATGGATTTAACTTAGAACTTTAGCATTTCTGGTTTGGGGGCCACCCAACTGATTCTTTATGCTGACATTTCTGGGGCTGGGGGAGTGGGGAGAGGTGAAGGAAAGTGCATTCAGGGATGGGCTAACATATATGCATATACATATCACACTTATACATCCCCGAATTTTTATAGGGTCTTGGACAAGCCAATAGGATCTGTCAACATTTAAACTGCTTAGATCTAGAGGAAATGATACGTTTTCTATTTAAAGAAGGATTTTGCATTTTATAAATAGTTAAATAATACTAAAAATCCTGTGAGGGAAAAATCAGGAGCTGGAGAGATAGCTTAGTGATTAAAAGTGCTTCCTGCTCCCCTAGAGGGCCACTTGAGCTCTGTCCCCAGCATGCAGGTCAGGGAGCTCACAACTACCAGTTCCAGGGGACCTGACACACCCTCTTCTTCAGTGCTCCTCACACATATCTGTCTGTTTGTCTGTCTGTTTGTCTGTTTCTCTGTCTATCCCCCCCCGCCCCCCCAACACACAGGTAAAAATCTTTAAAAAAATCCCAGGACTAGGAAAATGATAAAGTGCTTTATGTTCAAACACAAGGAGCCAAGAAACCTCTAATTGCAGCAAGGATAAGGAAGAGACATAGGATACCTGGGGCTTGCTGACCACCAAGCCAAACTGGTAAGTTCCATGCTACTGGGAGACCATGTCTTATAACACAAGGTGGATGACATTTGAAGAAGGACACCTGAGGTTGTCCTCTTGCCTCCATGTGCACACATATATGTTATACATACACTTGAACTTGTATGAACACACACACACACACACACACACACACACACACACACCCCTCTATCATCTTCACAGTCTCATAGACCATCTTTCCCCATGTAAGGCCTTTCTAGGCATGATGAGTCTATAGGCATTGCCTGGAGACCACTAACAGATGCAGTCTTGGGCCTCCAGGTGGGTCTCATTCATCTGTATTGTTTAAGGAGAACTCTAGGGTATTGGAGCTTCAACAACACTAGCCTCAAATGACCCCTGCAATTGGGAGGTAGCAAAGATTGAAATTTCTTTTTATTATTGAGAATTAGTGGCAAAGAAATGCCACATGGCCAGATGGCAGCAGGGATGTGGTGAAGATTGTTTTCTAAGTTTCCATGCCCAGTGTCCTTTAAGAGTACTGGAAGGTACTATTTATTCCAACCCACAGATAACCAACCCGTAAGGGAGACCCATGTGTTTTGTATTCTTTTGTCAAGAATTCAGTCCTAGTGAGGTGGCTGATTTGGAGTGAGGGCATTTATGTAAAAGATAGATAATTCCATGGAAAGGGTGTGTGGTCATTGGAGTATTAAAAGACACCAACTATCATACTGACATTCTAGCCAGGATCTCCTCAGGTAGTCTGAAAATCTATCTTGAGGGTCTTCTTCCTAAGGAGACATTCCAAAGCCAATGAGAAAGGAATCCAGGGTCCTGGAAACCTCTTTGAAGATGTTCTGGTGCCCCCTGGCACTAGATTAAATCCTAGCATTGTCTCCAGAAGTTGTGGGAACTCTGGACAAGCTACCTAACCCATCTATTACAAAAGAACCGGAGTTTATAGGATGTGGCACCAAAGGGATTCTTTCAGGTCTCTGGGAAAGTCTCTCTGTGTGTCTGGGTCACAATTTTCTTGTCTATGAAGTGACTCTATCAGTAACAAACTATGACTAATAATACCAGTTTATGTAATTCTCAAACAACATAACATCAAGTTACCAGAGCTTCTAAGCCCCTGACGTGGTTTCTCTCCTGGCTTTACCTCCCTTTATAGGAAGATGAGCTTAGGTACTCACGAATGAGCCCAGTTAACAAGAAGATAGAAGACCCCTGATTTGTAGAGCCACCGAGAGCCAAGGAGAGCCACCTATGGTTCTCGACACCAGCTTGACCATCGACTAGATCTGAGCGGCTCTGATCTCAGGTTTGAATCCAGCATGAGGGAGGTGATCAGCCTGGATCAACTCAGCAGGAGCTGAGTGTCCTGAAGTCATTCTCCTGACAAAGTGATCCCCCACCTCCTTTTATCTTCTATTAGCCAGAAAACTAAGTTAATTAGAACCTGCCGTTTTCTGAAAACGTGGGTTAATCAAAGTTTATATGTAGTAGTTTTCCCCCCAGAACAGTAAAGTGAAGTGATGTTTCCATGAAGAACTCAGTACTTAGTGAAGCAGCTGGGGCGGGAAGGGATCCTCACTGAACCGGAACATCAATCCGTGCTCTGAAACAAACCTGATGTTTCACTCTGTTTAGGCCGTAGTAAGAAACACGCATTCTGTGGGGTGCTGCAGGAGAGAAGATGCCTTTGAATTTCCAGGCTCCCACTGGAGAGTGAGGTAAGATGGCTCGCTCTCTCTTATTTCCAAGGAGCTGTCTCAGTACCTTGCCCTATATCTTTCTTTTCACAGGGACACCTCCTCCAGGTGCCTTGGTCCTGGGCCTTTGATTGCTTTTCTGTGACCTTTTCACATCTTCACATCTTTGCATCTTCATAAACTGAGCTGTACAACGTTGATCTTAATTCCAGACGGTTCTGAGGTGCTCCTTAAAATCTCTAGGTATGTTCCAGCTCCCCAGCCAGATTCCAGTTCCCTCAAGATGGGAAAATTTATGGATTCTAGCCCACTTTCAATGGACAGCAGAAAATGGCTAGATTAACTCAAAGTCACAGACCCATGGAACTAAAAAGGACTCATAAATTGACTAGGCCAGCTCTCAGTTTGCAGGATCAGCAAGCAGATCAAGCTTATGACTTGGATAATAGGGAACCCAAATCTTAGCTAATAGCTAATATCCTGTGATCATGTCCAAGAATTTTCAGGATTCTGGAAAAGTAGGAATTAAATAAAGGGGACCTAATGGGAGCTTAAGTTGGTAGGGTTGGGGGTGCAAATATCATGCAGAATTTAGATGGTTAAATCTATTTAAATGAATTCACTCTTAAGAAATGATTCTATAGATGGAATGGGGCATGTGTCTGATGGATGTGCATGAGGCATTGTTTATGTGCTGGTTGGAATAAAGCAAGAGATAAAATTAGAAACCAAAGTCTATCAGTGGAGTGGGGCCTCACTGTGGGAATTAGGGTAGGTTTGACCATTGGAGCACCAGGAAGCTAAGTGAAATGAAGTAGATTCAGAAAAAATCCCGGACCAATTGCAAAGCCTCATGTTATGGTACACAGCTCCACATTCTAACGTCTGCAATGGAAAGGCTAGGTGAGCATGTTCTCCTTGTACTTATCTATGCCTGACAGTTTCCTGAGAGAACCCACAGGAATCTGTGACTTCTGAAGAGTGGGATGGAGTCTCCAGTGGGAGGGAAAAATTAGACTTCTTTGCATACCTTTGGCACTTTAAAAAAACTACAACATGGCAGTCTCCTGGCTCAGCTGTGTTTTCTGGTGAAAACGTAATCCTAACATTTGTTCATCGCAGGACTTACACACTCTTAGTTTCCTCCAACAGAAGACCCTGTGTCACTGTTAACATAACACTCTATAGTTCTTGCCATGATTGTGCCATTTGCCAGGAAGTAAACTGAGGCAGAGAGAAGTGAAGGACCACTCGCCGGTGGTCTCTGGTGGGACACAGCAGTTGTGGCTCTGCTGAATGTTACACTAGAAGTCACAAATACGCTCCCATGAGGCTGGGCTATTCCCAGGTACCACTTCTGATTGTGGGAGTGCCCAGGCCAGAGCCAGTGCCTCAGTGCCTCTTCAGTAACTCCAGAGGAGATAGAAACATACACACCCTGTGCTGCAAATCAAGAAAGAGGTGAATTGCCCCATGTGCCTTGCAAAGCTCCAGCTCACCCCACCTGGTCCCCACTCAGCTTCCATCCATAAGGAGCAGAGAAGAAGCTGAAGAGAGGTTGAGATTGGAGGGTCCGACCCATCAGAAACTGTGAGTCACACTTGACTACTTCCCAACCTTGAAATTGTTACTCTCTGTCTCACCTTCTGTTCTTTTCCTTCGTTCCCCTGTCCTTCCCAGAGTTAATGCCCACGTAGCTCTGACATGACAAGTTCTTTTGGCCTCTTTTCTAATCTCCTCTGGGTTTAGGATTAATAGTTTTTTTTCTACTTATTTGAGATTGATAAGGAAGAGAAAGAGAGGAAGAGAGGGAGAGAGGGAAAGGGATGCAGGATGGAAGAAGGGAAGGAGAGAGGAGAGAGATGAGAGAGTGAGAGAGGGAGATAAAACATGATAACGTTTAAAAAGGAAGGAAAAAGTCAAGATTGTTTAGAAAGACCGACTATCTGGCCAGGAATAGCGTGCTGATGCTGTCATCTGTGTCTTTAACTTGGGGTGTATCACAGACCTGGAAAGGATCAGATTTTAGATGTTATCCTGTCTATAAAAGAGCAAGCTGGATGAGGTTGCTTGTGAGACAGCAGAGTGGTGTGGTGAGTTGGGGGAACTCCAGCAATGCTCTTCCTGACAGGGCAGGGCCCTCCCGACATCCTGGCTTCTGTGCTGGTAGCCTTCACTCTCATGTCTACTTTAATCGGGATGCTCTCCAATGTAGGACCTGGGTCCTCAAACTCCCCTTTCCCAGAACTTTAGGGTGCCTGGTAACTATGGACTGTGTAGCTGAGCTTGCTGTACTGGAGTCCCCAAATCCCAGCCCTTTCTTAATATTTCCCACTGAAAATTGCACATGTCCTCTTGATGAGACTGCATGGGAAAAGCAAAAATAGCACCTCGCTGCTTTTAGCAAAAATTATATCCACTCGGCATGGCTAACGCTGGGTGCCGTATGCCGATCTGCAGCTCTGATTAGCCTTTGATTAATAAAAAATGGGTACGGGAATCAATTATTTATTTAATAAGAGCAGTTTGTCTCGAGCAAAACCTTTAAGGAAGTAGAGGACTTAGAGTGGGCTGCTTGGGAACCAGAAACCTTTGGGGTGAGAAGTTTGGAGGTGGAGGGCTTCCATCATGGAGACAGGGAAACCCTGAGCCAAGGATGGAAAGTCTGTGCCATGTAGCTTTAGGGGTAGTGTGCAGCTGTGTGTGAAAGAAGGCAGGCTTCTAGCACAGATTCCCAGGGAACACTACCTGCCTTTTCCTACCCCTTTTACAGGATTGGTTACTCCTAGGTCACTTTGCCAGCAGCCCCCGCCCCCATTGCCATCCACTCATTGTCTATAGCCCACTAAACTCAGCCTGGAATTGACATCAGCTCGAAGGCCTGTGCTGGTGTTTCCCCTGCCACTCTGGCCTGCCCAGTCCATGCATTGTTTCTCAGCATTTCTCTACCATTACCCAGCCTTTCTCCTTGTGTGGGGCACTTCTCCTGATCTCTGCTGTTCATCAAATCCAAGAGAGAAGGATACATCTCATGCAGCAACTTTCCAAGTCATCCACTCAGGAGATAGCCCTTTTTCTTTTGAGCCCCCAGGTACTTTAAATGTATGTCCGGTTGAAAAATGCACCTCTATGCTTGGCGTTTTGAAGCCAGAGACAGCCTCTGAGTCACTTCTGTGACTCTTGCCCAGGGTTTGTGAGGTAATGGGTGAAGAGATCTGTATTATCGTTTGGGGAGACTGTCCCCACTATCTCTGAATTTTGGTTGTAAAAAAGTCTCTTTTGTTTCAAGATACTATTTCTTATAGCCCAGGCTATCTTCAAACTCACTATGTAGCTGAAGATATCCTTGAACTTCTACTCTTCTTGCCTCTATCTCCGGGAATGCTGGAGTTTTAAGTGTGCAGCACCATTCCTAGTCTTATATGCAGTGGCGGGGATTGAACTCATGGCCCCTTGCATGCTAAGCAAACACTCTATTGATTGAGCTATTCAGTAAGCCCTAGAAAAGACATCTAAGAGAAAGATTCTTTAGGGCAAAAATGAGAAATGGAGTCCTCCGTGCACCAGAGGTAACCAGAGGAGCACACATGGGTTTGCAATCTGACTTTTTTTTTCTGGAAAATGAGGAAGAGAGTTAAAATTAAAAGTGAAGTAGTACAGTGTTAATTTCCGGCAAATATGAATCAAACAACGGCTCTTTGCTTACACATATTTAAACCTGGCTTATACATCCACTGGCATAAGAATGCCATAACCTACCACACTCATGAGGCAGTGAGAAATGTCACATGAGAGAAGATAGAACTTCAGAAGGGAATGTACTTTACACTGCAGAGTGTGCTCATCTGTTTAGGTAATTATCAGTGACCTGACACTATCTATTTAGTGCCTGTTCCAGCAAGAGGGTCCAGAGCCGCTCTGTGCCAGAGTCTTTCTTCCCATCTTCATTAGCTGGACACTGCTCATGGAAGTTAAATTTCCCAGAATGATCTGGGTTGTTGCCATTCCTGTCTTCTGAGTTTACTGGTGTGGGTGGATTCTTCTAGAATGAGAGTTTTCCATCAAGCTGGCTCTTTGGGTCCAGATGCCACGCCCTGCCACTTCCGCCAGGTGCAGGACTGAATTCACTGTGAGCTATGTGTTTGCTTATGCAGGAACCAAATGTAGGATCGTCTCTTTTCCACCATTGGCTGGCCTTGAGTTTTCCTAAATGTCTGCTTTCAGACGTTATTCCAGGAGTTTGTCCTCAGTTCCCAGTCTGCGAGTTGGTTATCCCAGACAAAGGACCAGATTTGCTGATCCACAGAGCATACCCAGCAAGGCATCTGAGAAGTTTGGGAACTGAGTGCTTCTGTCATGGAGTCAGCATCTTTGTCCTTTAGCCACCCCCAAGTTGGGGCCTATCCAGTAGTCAGAGGGCAGAGGGCCTGAGTAGAGGGCGTGTTTACTTGGAGAACAAATCAGTGGATAATTCAGGGACTGGCTTTGAAAAAACACAGATTTGTGGGACAGCCCCCCTCCCCCAGCTCATAAACCAGATGAATTAAAGGGCAACTATTCATGCAGCAGAAGGCTTGCGTCGTCGGTTCTAAAAGGATTCCTTTTAAGGCTCTTCTGATGAGCAAACACAGCACGTTTCAGATAGAACCCATTGTAAGAAAAGAAATGACAAAAAGAAGATAATAACAATTTGCATCCACTATTTTTGGCGCAGCTCCGGGAGGAGCCAGGCACACCTGTATCTTGTCCTCTCTTGTCAGCAAGTCCCTCTCCTGGAGAGAGTGGGGAGCTGCAGAGAAATTCAGGGTGGGGATGAGGTATCCATCCCAACTGTCCTTGGGAAAGTAAGGGAAACCTGTGGTCTACATGAGAGGATCAAGAGTCAGGGACTGTTTTTTGCTGCTTATTGGGCCCTGGCTTAGTGGGAGTATATGCAGAATGATTCCAGAGAATACAGGTCTGACCCTGACCACAGGACCCAACTGGAATCCTCACGTCTCTTTTGCTCCTGAGCCATTCCAGGATACTGGCAATATTTGCCTTATGGCATCAGTGAGATATTTCCCGTATCCACATAGTTAAATTAGTTAGCTGGATAGAAACCTCAGAGATGATGTATCTAGTTGTCAGTCGTGACTTGGTGCTAATGGCACTACAATTTGGTTACAGTTCTTGCTGTCATTAATCATCGGCCCCCAGCCAGCTGTATACCAGGGTGCTGAGGTGGGGAGGGGAGGGCCAGCTTCCATAGAAGATGCCCAGCATTCAGGCTGCTGCTGCTGCTGCTTCTGGGAAGGGCTCAGGCCCACTCATGGGGTGAGCTACCACCTCTCACTCCCTGTCACCACCCTGACTGACATAAACCCTGTGCACCTCTGTTTGTTAGCCTTTTGCTACGTATGCTAATAGCATCCTGTAAACTATTTCTGAGTATTAACATCTGCCTCAAGCAGCCGACTTTCACTTACAGAAACTGATTTCAGCTCAGTCAAGCAGATAAACAGAGAAATCAAAGCAGGTGGCTGAAAGTGAAGGAGGAATTCTGCATTCCTGCATTCAACCATTGAACTCCACGAAAGCCGCCATAATTAATATTCAGATAACTATATTCCAACACATAGAATAAACAAGATCATTTAAAGGATGCAAAATACATCTCCAGGGCCAGAGGAGAAGAGAGGGAAGGGGAGGCAGAGAACTGAATATGAATGAGTCACTACCTACTCTGCCCTATACAGTGGATGGCTACAGCCTTTGAGAACAGGTGGTGTGCCTCACAAGGCCAAGAAGCTGGGTGTTTCCACCACCAAGGCTGCAGCCTGGCAGGTGTGGGGCTGTGCCGCACTATCTGGTCTCAAAAGATCTGAAGGGCTTCAGCTGTCTACCTTGTAGTCCTGCTTGTCCTGGGGATGCAGCTATCACACGTGGCCTGGGAGCCGTGGCCTGCCTTCCTGTATGCAAGTCCTCCCATGAGGTATACCAACCTGAAACCTTCTCCACCAATGAGGAGGCTTGCGAAAGTGATGGTTCTAGAATTGGAATAACCTCCCCGAATAATGCCAGGCAGGCAGAAGCAGCCTCCTGATATTAATAAAGGAGAGAGTACATGCCTGTTGGGTTTTCTTCTGTCTATTTGCTGTTTTCCTTGTCAGTCAGGATTAAAATAAGACTGACACCATCACGTAGAGCAGATTTGGAAGCCTGCCTTTCCTGTCTGCCTGGGGGCTGCAAGGACAGACTTCCCAACCAAGACTCCCTGTCCCAGCACAACTGGTACACCCCAACCCACATGGCAAGATCCCAGGTCTGGCTTTCAACCGGCTTGTCATACACACAATGCAGGTTTGAGGAGTTAGCCAGTGAGCCCCACCACTCAGTGTGGTACATACTGCCATGCATGCAAATGAGGCTACCCAGAGATAAAATATACATGGGTGTTATTTAAGAGCAGAATTATGCACTGTAAGCTCCAGGGAGACTGCAAGCACCTAGGTCCCGAATGTGTGATCTGAAGCAGCCCTGAATGCTTCTGGGTTCTGGGCAACCACCAGGAGAAGGCCACTCACAGAAGTCATGCTGCCAGACAGCATCCAGTTTGGGGCCATGCACAGGAGAAAGTGGAATCACCCCCTGGTAAAATGTCCCTGCCGGCTTTGCTCCAATCCCCCCCCCCGTCTCTCTGTGTCTGTCTCTGTGTCTGTCTCTGTGTCTGTCTGTCTCTCTCTGTCTCTGTGTCTCTGTCTCTGTCTCTGTCTCTGTCTCTGTCTCTCTCTGTTCATGTAGTTGCAAGGGCCCTGAGGCTAAACAACAAATGTGATCAAGAACTTTAATTTCCACTTTGGGGAATCATCCGGAGCCCCTCCCTGCCACTGCCCCTGTGCATAGGTCCTGTCTGCATCTGTCCCTGGAGGATAGAGCTGTTGATGCTTGGAGCCCAGAGCTGCATCCTGGGGGCTGTGCTTCTGGAACCACTGCTTTGTTGAAATTTACCCTGATGCTGGGGATTTTTTTTTTTTTTTTTTTTTTTTTGGTTTCCTTGGAAATAACTCTCTGAATCACAGCTGTTTGTGGCAATGGGGGAGGTGGGTGAATGTTCCCTGGAGGGGTGTTGGGAGGGGTAGAGAGGCAAGCAGGCTTCCCCTGGGAAAACTGAGCAGTGTATAGGCTGGTGTGGTGTGAGGGAGGGCCAGTGGTCTCTTGGAATCTCTGAGGACAGACGTGAGGATGGGTTGAATCCGGACAAATGGGAATGTTTTCTTCCCTAGAGCCTCGCTTTTGTACTTTACTGTCTTTTCCATCCCTTCCAAAGGCAGCTGATGGAGCAGCAGCCATTTTCCCAGCTCCAGGTCTGCTAGGGGCGTCTGTGCTGTGGGTGCTTTTTCTTCATGGTCTTGTTCTAATGTGAGCATCATGACACCTATGTGAGGTGGGCATGGTGGAGCCTGTGGTTTGTGCATCAGAGGGGATGTTGGGAGGTTGCTTGTATCAGGGTAGAAAGACCACACCTGGGCACGTCCTGTCACAGTCCATTACTGCGTATGCCTTCCCGTCTCTGGCAACTGCAATCACCTCTGCTTCATACAGTTGCAGGCTCCTCAGATACAAAGGCTCTGGGCTGACTGTGGCTTCATTCATATTCATGCACACAAAACCTGGAAGGGATACAGGTGACCCTCACCACCGACAGGGGCCCTGTTCTTCCAAGGAAAGAGGAGGCGACCCACCCTGATTGGGTGTGTGGCAACTGCTTTCACAAGATCCATACATCTAGCTGAGGCTAGATGGGACCCGGTGGGACCATTACTCGGCATGTCTCAACACAGGTCTTGGTGATGCTCCTTACCCTGCAACCTTGCCCTTGCCTCCATGATGCCTTCTGGAACCCAGCTCTCATCTACCTTTCACCTCCCTCCCCTCAGTCTCCTCAGTTATCATGACCACAGCATTACTGTCATCTTAATCTCCAAACTGTCACCACCCAACCCAAAAGAGTGCTCGTCCTTAGAAACACAAGTAGAAAAAAAACAAATTCAGACCATATCTTTGGCGTCTATAATTTCACCGTATATTACAAAAGGCCTAGACTTCTCAGGTGGGGTTGTGCCCTTTATTCAGGGGGCAGAGTGCCAAGGTAAGTGTGTGTCTCTTCATGGCAGGGAGGCTTTATGTCTGGCCTGATCTCCATCAAAGGGAACACTTATCTGTCACACATCTGGGGGTGGGGTGGGAGCTGTGACTTCCGGGGGATTGTTTGTGATTGTGTTTTCTATCCCGCTTGCAGTGTACGGCCTGGCAGGAGGGTATAAGCTGCTCCATTGGGTTCTAGGGGGTTGCAATACACTCTTGTGGCATCCCACAGGCAGGCCCCGCCCTCTTCCTTCCCCAAGTTCTAGTCACAGGAAACACAGCCATCTTATATCACCTCAGGGACAAGATTTTCTTGGAGGAGACTTCTTTCTTTTCTAGAACAGGTTCTATAAACCCAGGGCCTCATACCTGCTAGGTAAGAGTGTCAGTGGTTTGCGCTGAGAATGTGGAATTTGAGGTGGTCAAGTCCCTGGCCCGGCTGCAACAGTAGTCCTGGTGCCCTCTGCCGGCCACATCTGGAAACACAGGCGGCCTGCAGTGAGCATTGGGTAGGACCTTCTGGGGTCAGCTAGACCTCCTGAGGTGGACGTGTTTGCTGGGGTTGTTGCAGTTTAGGTCCCCTCAGAGGTTATCCACTGTGCATTTGCATAAGGACTAATGTCTTCTTAGGTTTGTGTCTTTTCGTGTCCGGGCTGTGGTTGTTACTAGCTGTGTAGCCCTGGATGAGCGGTCCAATCCTACTAGACTCTATTTTGTTACTTGTAACATCTTCTTAATCCTAGAACTGGGTAATGTGATGCATGCCTATGATCCCATCACACTGCGGTATGAGGCAGGAGAATTGCCACACATATGAGGCCACTCTGGACGACATATTGAGTTCCACGCTACTTTGGACTACAGAATGAAAACTTGTCTCAGAAAAACCAAAAAGGAAAACGAAACAAAGCAGCACAGTAAAGATTAAGAAAAATATCTACACATCCTTCAGACTCATTTCGGGTATTATTCTGTGTTCACGAGCTCTGCATTCAGGACTCCACGCCCAGCACATGCTGTGAATAGGTCATACGACTTATGCTTCTTTGTATTATCAGAAAAGAGCTCCCCAGGAACCCCCCTGTGCATGGTATTTTCTTTCGTTCAAATTGTTGTTGTTATTATTATTATTCATTATTTTATATGTAAGATGTGTGTGTGTGTTGAGTGCATGTGTTTCATGGTTCCGATGTGGGTGGTGGCTGGGTCAGGAGAATACTCTGTGGACTTTCTTCTCTCTTTTCTTGTTTGTGTGAACACAAGGGATCAGACTCCAGCTATCAGGCTTGTGGGGCGAGTGTTCACCCACTGGGTTACATCACTGACCCGGATCTTTGCCTTCTAACTGTTGCTCTGGGGTTACTTTCACTTCTCGGGAAGGTTTGGGATCCTGGAGGGCAAAGTGTATAGGAACAGTGGTTTAGTGCTTTGCTGTCCAGGGAAAACAGTTTTGACACATGGAGCAGTTTCACATGTGGCTCCTTCTCTCTCCTTGGGCAGGGCCATCCGAATGCTGTGGCTGTGGCTGACTTCCTTCCTGGCACCACCTTGCTCCTGTGGTCCTGGTGATGACTTCTGACCCAGACTCTCTACCCAGGACCACTGGTGCCCCGGGCTCCTGCCCAGTGAAACCCTCAATGCCATCCTCCTGTCTCACTTTACTGTTCTCTATGTTCTCTTTGCTCTCTATACTGTTCAAGGTTGCCCTGGTACAGCACACACTTCTGGAGACTATGCTAACAGCTCACATTTCTTAATAGCGCAGCGTGTGCTGAGAGCTTCGCACGTATCGTCTCATGTTATGTTCCTAATAACCTGGCCGATGGCTCTGTTGTTATCTTCACTTTGTAAAGAAGCAGCTCAGGCACAGAAACATTGAGCTCTTGCCTAAAGCCACCCAGCACAGCTAGGGAATGGGAAGGTGAACATCTGAACTCCATCAGTTAGATTCTGGAGTCTGGGTGTGTACAACCGGAGATGAGAGGCTTGAGACAGAAGGTAAAATATACTTCTTAAACATGTCCATGCACAGCAGCCTAAACACATGCATGTCCAGCATACCCCTCAGAGGTCCTGCATGCTGGTTTCTATGAGCATTCTTTGGTATGTGTAGGCACAACCCCCGGCCCCTCCTCCACATCTTCGAACAGCTGCTCATCACGGGCACACACCGTTTAACACGTCTCACTTAGCATATTTCTACTATACAGTAGTGTAAAGGCCAAACACAGTAGAAATTGTCCTTTGAGGTGGCTGGGGGGATGAGGCTCGGTCAGTCATACAAGTGTGAGGACATCAATTAGACTCTTAGGACTACCACAGAGAAGCCAGGCATACACCGAGCATGCCTGGAACACATACACAGGAGGAACCCTGAGCGGCTCACTGACTATCAGTCCGGCCAGATTGGTGAACTCCAGGCTTAGTGAGCACTGACTGAGGAGTAACACTAGACACTGAACTATGGCTCCAAGCATGTGTATGCAGTGTGCCAGTATACACACAACAGCATATAACATACAAATACATACATCCGTGACAACACACACAAACCACCCTTTGCTGCTTGCTCTTTTCCTGAGTGCGGTGCTGTTAGGATGTGGCCGAGGCAGCGGTATGTCTTTCCCAGTCAGCCTGCGGTCCTGAGCCAATGCCACCACACTCTCCAGAGCCGCATTGCTGAGCTCAGGGAGGTGGTGCTGAGTGCCTCTTCTACTCAGCTTCTCAGCTCATAGCTGGGTTTACTGAGCGTGAGCTTCGTAGGAAGCCCAGGACATCCTTAGATACTTTTGACCATTGGACATTTGCAGGGGTGGCTAATGAGATGGGGAGGGGACTGGATTTCTAATTATGTACAAAGAAACTTGTCTTAAATGAACACAAAGAGCTACATGTCCTGGCTATAGGACTTGTCAGGCCTTGGGGCCTATCTCAGATTGGGACAGAGCACGTGTGGTTGCCTGTGACTCATAGACTGGGATGTTTACATACAAACAATGAATGGCAGTAAATATGTGTTGAGGCGAGTCACCCTCTCTCCATGCTATTCTTTGTTCTTCCTTCTCAGGACCTGGGCTTTCTGAAGACCTCCATTTTGACACTGGATTCTTATCAAGGTATTCTTGATGGTGGCAAGAGGGCAGCTTTGGATTTTGTGTTTGAAAAGAGCAATTTGGGGTACAGTTCATGGCGGAGACTCACTTGCCTGCAGCCAGGAGGACCTAGAGAGGACGCTAGTGCCCTTGAAGGCCTGGGCCTACCTATTGCCTTTCCCAGCCCAGAGTCATATGTCCTGTCTGTCAGATGCATCTTTAACATGTATGTAACTCATTAGCTTTTTTCTGGCCACATTGATTTATTAGTGTGGTTTTTTTTTTTTTTTCTCTAAAAGACAAAGAGCCAAAAGTTCTTCTCAGATATTTGGTAGTGGCTCTGGGGACAAATAGAAGTTCCCAAGGGAGTCACTATAGGTAAGACCATGCTTCGGGGTCCATTGAAGGTAGAGCAGGGGTATATAGGTGACAATGACATGGATTACTGGACAGGGAAGGTGGAAGGCTCTCGTCAAAGCAGCAGGGAAGGGAGGCGGCAGCTGAGCGACCTACATGTCCACTGAGAATTGGCTGACTCACTCCTGGACAGTAGCTCTACCTCCTGGGTGGAACTCAGCCCTGACACCCTAAGAGAGGCCAGAGGCTCAGCAAAAGGTGGAGCAAAAAAAAAAGTACAGCCTGAGAGTTTTGGAGGGGAACATTGGAAGGGCTCAGTGTTGTGCGTGTGGATTCTGCTAATGGCTAAGGGTCAGGATGTGGTCATAAGTTCACCTCCATGGCGTGCTTTGCTAGGAGATGGGACAATTGGACTCTAGTATTCATGTGTGTGATCTCCAAGTGCACACTGCGCAGCCTGTGAATTAACTGACGTTTGGTGCATACCAAATAAGACCAACGGTTGCAGTTAGTAAGTCTTGTTTCACTTGTTCAGTTTAAAATGACCTTAAAACTGTAGGACCTGGATGTTTCTCACACTGCGGCTCCTATCTTTATCCTGAGCTCAGGGTCTTGAATTCACTGCTTTTGCTAACCTTCACCCATGTTTGCTATAGGCTCTCGCATCTTAGCACCCCCAACCTGAATTTTGATTACCCTCCCCCAAGTGCGTGCCTTCCTTAAATAGCATTCACCACTGAGCAGGTCAGATTGTCCTTGGCTCCTCCATTTCTTCAGGACCTCCACTTTCACAACCCATGTCCACCCAGGCATGCCTGAACACTCTCTGCTCATGCTAATTTCAACGCTATCATTGCTACCTGCCTTCTCAGGACTGCAGCTGTTGTCTTCTAGGTATTTGGCTCCATACAGCAGCTGGAGAGGTATCTGGGGCAGTGTTTAGAACACACTTAGAGTATAATATAGTACAAGTGTACTTGGCTAAAGCTCCATCCCACCAGGCTTGTCACCTCCCATCTTTGTCTGCCTTCTCCTACCTCGGACTCCCCACTACCCCGTGATACTCCCAGCACCGTGGTCCTTCTCTGTCCCTGGAACACATGAAGGCTGCTATTGCTTCAGTGCCTTTGCATCTGCTGTTCAACTTCATCTCATGCTTTTCTGCCCTTTTCAGCTGGTCTGGGTCTCAACTTTATGTGAGTTTCTCCGGGGCCCTCTCCCCACTCACCCTGAATATAGTGAGCTTGCTCTTCTTCATCTGTAGGTTTTAACTCTCGGCTCAGCACGTGTGAGCAGGTGTTTAATTCTTATGCTTAATTTATTATCTGACTTTCCTCGTGTCAGCCTAGGTGTGTGAGAGAGAGGGTTCCATCTTCCCTGGTCACTGCTGTTCCTCCAGTAGCTAGAGCAGTGCCCCGCACAAAAGGGGTGATCAGTCACTGAACGAATGAATGAGCGATCTCATTCTGATGCGACTCTTCTGGGAAGGCCTTTCGCCCAGGGTAAAATGAGAACTCTCGAATGCGATTCCTGGACGGGCTCCTGTGTACGAGCTGCAAGACTAATTAAACTCATTCATATTTGTGGAAATGCAAATATAATTTTATTTACCAATGACTGTAATAAAGGTAAATGCTCCTTGCTTAAACAAACAATTCACTTTGGGAATAGAGCTGTAAACAGAAGCAATAAATAAACACTCCTTATTGAGTGTTCACTGTGCCTCCGTTGAACTTCAGGAGCCTGCTGCTCTGCTCTTTCATCACCGTGTTACAGACAGGGAGGCTGAAGCCCAGTTTGGAAGATTCCTTCATCCACTGAGGAGGAAGAGACTTAACCATTCCAGGCAACAGAACTCTTTACCTAGCCTATGACTCTCTGGTGCACAGCTTGGTGTCTCGGCTGTACCCTGAGAAGTTACTCAAGCTCTCCAGGCCTGTTTCCCTGCTTATAAAACATAAATGGAAACTTACCTAGGAAAACAGGAAGTATCAAATGAGATGGTGTTTTGGAGTACTTGGTGTTGTGTTGGCACTGTCAACTGATAAATACATGCTAACAGTTCTTCTCTTATTACTATTGCTATGATTATTACCATTATGCAAGACGGTTCTAGATGTTTCTACACATTCTCATTTAATTGCCATGATAACTCACAGAGTTGGTCTTATTCCCGACTTACAGGTTAGGAGGAGCTAGTAGAACAACAGCCATTGCACACAGCCATCTCTGTAGCTCTCAAGTGTGAAACCTATGTCTTTGGACTTCACGGAGTGTCTCAGACAGCGGCCTCCAGACTGCTGGATTCTGGTGCTTCCACCTCACAGTCCCTGTATGGACAGCCTTTCCACCTGTTCCCGGTTTTACTGTGGTCCCAAGCCAGTCCTTACACCCTCCCCTGATCGAATCCATCTGTATCTCCCATGGAGCTCAATGGCTGCCTCCAGAGCTCAGAGCCAGCAGGAACTTCACCTGGCAGGGTTAGAGAGTGAGGGGTTCTCATGGGTCTTACATTCTGTTCCCACATGAAATTGGTCAGGCCTAGAGGAACAGGTGATGGACTCGAAGTGTTCTCAAGTCTCCCAGCACAGGTACCTGAGCTACCTCCTCAAGTTGCTACCTTCTTCTCCTTTTGTCAATCACAAAGAGCATTTGTGTTACACAAGTCACTGAAAGGAGCAGAGTTAGCACAGCTTGGGAAGTCTTTTCTGTGTGCTCACTCCCTAGGAGTCCTGAGCCTTCCAAACAGGGGCTGGGATTGTTCCTCCTACATCTCCAACAGTGTGTATCCAGGCTAAGGATGCAGTGTGTAAGCAAGAGCCCAGCCCAAGCTGGAGGAGGCTTTTGCCTTTGACGGGCTATGGACATGAGCACACATTCACAGTGATTTTTTTTTGGAGAATTACGAATACTGGTTTCATTCTTCCCCTACAGCCACCCCATCTTCTTTACTTTTTCTATGACATGCACTGTTCACAACAAAGGATAGATGAAAATCAACTTAGTAGTAAAAGAAAAGCAAGCAGATTTTGCTGGGGTGTGGAGTGATAGCCCCCCTTGTGTCTCCAGATTACCAAAGGAGCTGCCATGTGAGACAGGCCCATCTAGGATCCAGTGAAGCTTTGTTTGGTTCCTGGCCACAGTGCTGGCTTGCTGTGGAAAGTCCACAGGATCAGGGGAGGCAGACCTAATATGCATGCACAGTGGAGCCTGCCTGGGCTGGGCTGTAAATGTGGGGCTGAGGCTCTGGGCTGCAAGATTCAGGCTCTAGGGACTCAAAAAGGTTGTGGAGGCTGCAATAGTGACAGCCTCCTGGAAGGAGACGTTCTTATTTGTTAAAAGCAGCTAAGTTTGGTTTGAGAGAAGAGGGAAGAAAGAGAGTACACCAGGCTGGGGGACAATTAATGCCCCAGGAAGGGGCAGGAGAGTGGGGAGAACACAGGCTGTAAGGCTGGGAGTGCCTGGGCTGTGAACTCTATTGACTTCTCTCTTTCATTTGCTCTGTAGCTACAATACCTACAGGCTCACCATGTCCTAGGCACCATGCCAGATGTTCTACCTAGATTACAGCATTTCCTGTTCACACTACATTTCTATAGGCAACTTGATTTTCCACTGGCTAAGGAGGGAAACTGAGGCTGGATCAAGCAGTCACACAATTGTCCCTACAGCAGCGGCCGGGCTTGAACAAAGTGAGTGTTGCTTATCTTATTAGCCTGTGCTACCACAGAACATTCTATCCCCAGCCATCTGGGTCTAGGGAGCCCTGGGAAGCCCTGTTAGGTGTGGAATCGGCAGAGACTCCAGAGTACCAGGACTTATGGCTTCACACTTGCAAACCAAGAAATTGAACTGAACGATTTATGTTCAGTTGTGCATGTGTAAGTGTATGTGCGTGTGCATGCATGTGCATGTGTGTATGTATTTGTATACGAGAGTAGGATTTCTAAAGGCGGGCAGTCATGTCCTTATGATGGTTATGGCAATGGCCTGAGGAATGAGTTCTCATGTGCAGGTGGATAGAGACATGGCAAGTTGTATCCCTAGGGAAGAAACTAGAATTGGATGGCATTTTTGAGGTGTTCCTCTTCAGGGCAGAAGAAAGCCACAGCATTCTGACAACGTGGTCTAGGAAATGAGCCTAGGGCTTCATGGACCAAGGGACAGAATGTCCCATGGGATTGTTATTTAACTGCAGATTCCTAACTCCATCCGCCATCCGTGGGGAAATGAGTCTGGTTTGGAGGCCAGGTCTCCACCAGACTTCTAGGAAATTCTGCTGCAGGCTCCGCAGGATGTTGGGGAGGGTGGGTCCTCCAGGCTGCAGGAGACAAGCAGGATCTACCTACCTGTGGAGCCTTCTGGAAAGCCTGGATGTGAGGAAAGGGGCATACCCCCAGAACTACAATGGTCAGGTCTCTAAATGAGTGCATGCTTAGCTACCAATCTGTGTTCAAGATTCTCCAGTTAGGACCCTGGGGAACAATGACTTCATGCTTGCCTCAGAGGCGGTCTAGAGCTAGGTCTTTGTTGATTCCCGGCAGCTGGAGTCAGCCTCTAGGGACTTAGGAGAGAGGCAGAGAGACATGGCATCTGTGGCTTGGCTTAGGGGCTGTGTATGTGTAAGAGATGCCCCCGTGAGCAAAGCAGAGGTGCATTTGGTATGAGGGTATTCCATGGGCTTTACCCCAGTCCTCCTGGGCATTGTCCTTCTTCAAACACAGCCTCTGGCATCCCTGATCCGGTCTTAGTACCATCTGTTATATCCCAGATGGACAGGGTTTGGTGGAGGCCTTTCTCCCTATTGTAGCTGCCTTTCTATCTTTCAGTCTGTCTCTGTGGGTCTGTCTGTTTGTTTCTGTCTCTGTTTCTGTGTGTGTCTCTCTCCCTTTATCACACACAGATCAACTAGGCATCCAGGAGAGCTGCAAGGTCTGTGTCTGAAGGATAATGTCTGACTCCATGTTTGCTCTTCCCACAGTCCTTATTCACATAGTCCTCTCCATACCCTGTCGAGAGATACCCATGCGCACATACATTTTCAGAGCTTTGGGAGTGCCCACCCGGGGAGTTGGATTCATCTTTTCTGTTTTTTCCATGCACTTGGTAGAAACTGTAGGCATAGACGTACACACAATCTGTCACTAAGATTTGGCTCAGCTGAGCCGTCAGAGCCCACACACGCCTGCATAAACCCAGCATGTATGAGCACACATGTCCACGCGACTCCTTGCCTGGGTCTTACTGGCTGAGACTGGCATGTACTCGTATGGAGGAGGTATGGAGTTTCATGCACACACACTATACACTCTATGCAGGCATTTGTTACACACACACACACACACACACACACACACACACACACACAAACTTATTAATGCATGCATCCATGGTGGAGGGTTTCACTTGGAACCCTGCCCAAGATTCAGGTTGGGGACTGAGGTGATCTTGGCATGAGATGTACATTGTCCTAGATCGGGAAGAGCAAGGATGTGACTTTTCTAGAATAGGGGAGCTTTGCCATCTTGGAGGAACCGTGAGAGTGCTCTGTGTCTTTTTCTCTTTTCAGAGTCAGCATAGAAAACTCGGCTCTTCTCCACATTGGTCCAGTGTACGTGGTATGCACTGTGCACACAAGAACAGAGTTTGTGAAAAGCCTGAGGGTATAACATGAGTCTACAAGGGATGTCCCTTGGCAGTGTACTCTGCCCTGGTGCCCAGTGGTGCCCTTCCACCACACACCACTCTTGCAACCCAGTGAGCATTTTCTTACTGCAGCTGAATGGAATCATTTACCAAGTGCATTCTTAAAGACCAGCAGAAGCCTCACAGACTGAGAGAGCCCTTAGGTGGTCATAGAAGACTAGGTGTGAGCAAGGGGCTGTTTCTCAGGCTCTGAGCCATAGTAGGTCTATGATGGTCTCCAGGACAATCTATGTCTGGGCCCCTCCCCACCCCTCTCTATTGCTACCACTTCTGCTGTCCATGTGCTTTTCTTTACCTCACAGAGAGCTGCTCAGGGTCAGTTTATAGAGGAGTATGGCCCTTGGGATGTCTGTCCTCAGTCTCTCCAGGACCTGCCTTTGGTGTTGGTCAGATGAACAGAAATCTGCCCTTGGTTCAAAGACTGACACAGTTAGAGGATGCAGAGGGAGTGCCCTTCCCTTGGCAATGGCCTTCTGAGCCTTTACTGATTTTTAATGAGGCTGTGGTCTCAGGCTTGGTGATGCTCTTGGGCTACACTTTTGGCAGAGAACTTTTGGCCTTTAGCCTGAGCTAGAAGGGACCTGAGGGGCCCCCTGTATCTGTTTTCTCCCTACAATATACCATTTTTGCCACTTCTCCAAACCAGCTAGCTTTGTTTTACCTAACAAGTTAGATCATTTAGTTGACTGTGTGCTTTTGATTAATTTTGTCATTAGAGACGTGTGCACGTGCGTGTGCATGTGAAGGTCTCTGGTGTATCTCTGTTTCTTCATATGTCAGTGTGTATTTAGGAGTGTTTCTACATGTGCTTGAATCTTTGGATATTTGAATTAATGTTCCCGGGTCTCTCTGTGTTTGTGTGTTTATGCATATGTGCGTGTGTTGTTTGTGTGTGTGTTGTGTGTGTGGTGTTTGTGTGTGTTTATTTGTAAGTGCATTTGTCTGATTATGTGCTCCTGTGTGTGGTGTATCTGCAGGCAGCAGTGTCTATGTGTGCTACATCTCTATGCAGGCAGGAATGTCCACATGTCTCTGTGTGCCTGCGTCTTCAGATCATCCGTGTGAGATGGCAGGGGATGGCATGAGAGAGTATTAGCTGGTACATTACAGGGCTCCCATTCTCTCATCTGCAGATGTGGGTGATGGAGATGGCCTCTGACTTCTGTCAAAGAAAATTCGGTGGCTTGAGAATGCAGAAGAGTTGGGTGTGTGAAGCTGTGTCAGCCTGCTGCTCTCAGAGATCTCATTTTCTTCACACTCAAAGGGCACGGTGACATCTCTGTCACTTTTGACATGAGGGTTTGGTGAGATAATCCTGGCAAGAGGCTATGTGTGTCACATAGTAGGTACAATATCAATCTTCTTTCCTGTCTACCGGTGATGCTCAGTGCTCCCTCTGTTCTTTGTATCCCAAGGACAGAGAGCCACTTGGTGTTCTGTGAGAGCACCAGCCTGTAATTTGGTTGAATAAGCTAAGAAATTTAACCGTTCATACTATGTGTGCCCATCTTATCCAATCCCCACAAGGGCCTAAAATGTTAGCTGAGCAGGTCCATTGTGATGATATAAGTGTGTGTGTGTGTGTGTGTGTGTGTGTGTGTGTGTGGAACTGAGGCTTGGAGTGAGTGCAAAGGGGAGTGGTCTTAGACAAAAAGTCAGTGGCAGGGAATAGATACGTATGCAAAGTGTTTTTGGTACACCAGTTTCTCTGTATTAAGCAATATCCAGGGTAACAGGCTCTTAAACATCCAGAGGCCCCATGAGACCGAGGGCACTTCACAGGTGTACAGCCCGAGCAGAAGGAACCCCTGATATAGCCAGACTGTGAATCAACCCTCTGTATGGAACCAGAGACAACCCTTACAAAAGGTGGCCACTTCCTAGAGATGTCTCTGACAACCTGCACAAAGCAGTTTCTCTTCATCCAGACCGTCGGCTGGGGTTATGGACACCGAGACGGACTCATCAGCCTCACCACCTCGCTTATTTACAAAATCTGACCCTGGATGACATGTGCTGGTTTCCAAAACCACAACAGAGCAGTGTGGACCATCTCTAACAGGAGGCAGGGAGAACACAATATTACAAAAGGAGCCAGTCCTATCAGAGCACTTTGGAAAGGGGTACAGACATTTTTCCTTTTAACACAGGGCAGCTCTGTAAGGGGAGATCTTCACTGATATATGGTGGGTGCCCCAGGACTGTCTGCGGGTACAGCAGCCTGCCTCTGACCCCGATTTGCCCAGGCCCTCCATCCTAACTCACACATCCCAAACCCAAACTGGTTTATTCATTCTGGTAGGATCTGACCAGGTTGTAATTTTCTTCATCATTTCATTTTCATTATAAAATAGGTATGTTGTACCTGATTATAACAGATCTAAAATGAAATAAGATACAGGAAAGCATTTTGTGTGGTAAAATGTTATATAAGCAGAAGACATATGATAATATCACAACATATATAAGGATGTCTATGATACAGTGTGTAAGATGATATGACAAGAAGGCTTTTGTGTGTAGGCTGTATGTGCACGGTGAACACATGACTTAATGTGGCATATGATGTAGTTTATGGTATGTTCTGCAACTGGTAGGATTATCTTATATTTTATGGCATAGCCTATTCCCCAATTCACTAAAAGTACAATCAAAATCAGTTGATAGTAGGCATTTTTGGTATTCGAAGCACAAGCCCTGAGAAGATTTCACCATTGACCAGCAATGTGGCACACTGGGTGGAGGTGAGGTCCAGAGAAAGTCAGAATATCTCGGCAAAGACTGACAAAGGGGTGCAGCAGAAATCAGGCCCTCTCCTGAGGAGGCAGAGGAGCCTGGCTTGTCAGCGATTGCTTCTTCTATTTATGAAGGTGGATGAGGAGATATAGGCTTGCGGTGGGCCCGGTGTCTGTTGATTAGCTGGCGATTATATTGATGATGTAATAAAAATTCACTTTGTCTATTAAGTTTCACCAGGACAATCAGAGAGAGATTAGATAAAAATCAGAGGTAATGAATAACAGAGCAGAGGAGGAAAGTCACGAGTCTCATCCACCACAGTCCCTCTTTCTCCGCCTTGCTGCCCTGAGGGGAGGGCATAAACAAAGAAACTCCACCCCCAACACCCAGGATCACTAGCTGTTCCAGAAACTTCCCAAGCAGAGCTTCTCTCTGGAGGGATTTGGTGTTGCAGGTATGACACTGGTTTAAATTTGCCATCTGTGTTTAATATTTTAACCCTTTGGCATGACTGCTTGTCCTGATGGGGAACCAGAGTGATGGGCGTGGGTCTCTCTGCTGCTCTAGCCTTGTGGGCATAACTACATGTACCTCACTGCTCTGAGCTCTGAGGTTAATGTTACTTAGGGATCTCTACCTGGAACTGCCTCACCTCCCTCTGGTGTGGTCTGGGTTTATGTAGATACTACTTTTTTTTTTCTTATAGCTTGAGCCATAAGAAGGAGGCACATGTCGTGATGATGGTCATACATTAATGTCCACTAGCTGCCAGGGCCATTTCTGCTCAGATTAATCTGTCAGATCAACAAGAGGCTGGACAAAGGACAAGAAAAGAAGATCACTTTGGGTTGGTGCTCATTGCCTGAGAGTCCTGGGTTCTGGGTTGGGGTCTGGGGCTAAAAGTTTGGAAAAGGGTGTGGTCAATGTGGAGGAGGCAGAGTGACCAGGAATGGGAAAGGTTCTGGGTGAACATGATTGGTGACTTCCATATCTTTCTAGGTAACTGAAAGCCCCAAAATGCTTCTGAGATCTTAGACTTAGGACTAACCCAGAAGTTTAATAAGAATCCAGGTTCTGGTCTCTGAATGAAAACTTCTGGGATTAAGGTCTGCAAGAAGGGGTTTTCTCTCCTCTAAAGAGTGGAATCTGAAGGTTCTCACCTCATCCCTTATAACTGTTCTTACCTGCTTCCCCCTGCTCTCCTGAAGATGGGAGAAGCTCTTCACTGCTGCCTGGGAGCCCCTGGGACCCCTGATCTGGAGTGCTGCTTACACTGAGATCAGTGCTTTTTGGCACCTGTAAAGATTTTTCCAATGGCAAGACCAGTGTCACTCCAGGAAACTGTCCCCTGCCTTAATGCTCACTCCTTGGCTGCTCTCCAGCTACTCCTGCATCAGGAAAGGCACCAAGGAAGGTTGGAGGGTGCAGAAGGATTCTAGCCCCAGAGCCCTCTGTGTGTGACTGGAAAGGCATTGAGGGAGCCTTTGTGGGCAATCTAAATGCCCGAGTTGGTTATGGGGAGCGTGACTATAGTTTACACAGTCCACGAGTAATTTCTTAGGCCCAGTGGGTTGCATCTGGTATGGCTGAAGGCTGCTGCAGCCCCAAAGCAGGTAAGGAGTGAGGACAATCCTGGCAGGTTCTGTGCATGCAGCTGACTTCCCTGAAGCATCTCTACCCTACCCACCCTTCCTTGGCCCACTCTCCCTGAGCCAGGCTGATGGTGATTCCATATTTATTTGAAATGAGAAATTCTTTTGTCCATGAGCCCGAGAATGAGACTTCATTGCAGTAGGACAAAAACCAGAGCAGACTGGAACAAATCAGAACACCCTGACTCGTCGGTCATGCAGCTCCCTGCTCTTCTTGCTATCTATTGCTTTGGGGGTATTTGCTGTCCCTTTAGACCTGTGGATGTGGCAACACCCCAGATACCGTCCCTGAGACCTCACCACGAGGAGTTCCCACATTTCTCATCCAAGGCATTTTCTTTGGGCAGCTTTATGTTTGTGAGGTTGCCATCATCATACCCCAGGTTATTTTTGTAGTGTGAACATAGGTACCCACCTTGTGAGGTCAGGGCCCGAGAAACTGTCTTGATGTAAACCTGGGCCTCCCTCAGGGAAGGCTTGTGTCTTCCCATCAGACCCAGGGACTTCCCAGTACTAGGACAGGTCATACCTCCCCACAGGCATCTTCCTACCCCTTTGAAGAAGCTGTCTGTGTGCATTGTGGAGGCAAATGAGGGGGAGGGCTGGGATAGCTGAGGAATTCTATAGTTGCATCTGTGACACTCCTCCTGCCCTGCTGACATAGGGACCACTCTTCTTCTGGTTGTCTGGCCTCTGCTGTGACCAGTCTTCCTAAATCACTGGCTCATTTGAGACAAGGTCAAAACAATTGAAGTTAATGTTTGGCAGAGAAACTTGAGAAACTAGATAGAAACAAGCCAAGGCCGGCAAGGAAGCATGAGGGCATCACTCCCACAGGAGACATAGTATGGCTCCAGTCCCATGGGTATAGCCTGTATGCTTAGTATGGCTCCTCATGTTGATTCACTGAGGGTGAATGGAAGTGGAAGGGTATAGGGGTGTTTGGAAGAGTATAGGCATGTTTGCCCAGAGTACACTACTACCCATCTGTCCAGCAGTTATTTTTCAGCCTAAGTGCACACCTTTCCCTAATGGAGACAATCCGTTTATCTGCTGCTCCTCTCTCCTCCCTAAGGGTCCAGTTAGATCACCCCGGTCCAGTTTTCATCCCCCGCTCCCAGTCTCTGTTCCAGGAGATCTTCAAACTTGCCCAACAAAATTGAGGGAGAATCAACTCTAAAATAAATGAAATGGTTTGCTTACTGCAACAGCAAAGTGACAGCACTGAGCATGTCTTAGTCTTTTAAATAAACCGATTGTTAATTATATTTTCTTAAGATCAGAAAGGAAACTAAAGCCTTGACCACAAGCCAGAGGCAGTTCTCTTGCCCTGTGTCTCTGCAATTCCAGTGAGCCAGACTTCCTGTGCTGCATGCAACCTGGTGACTGGTGGCTATGTAAATCAATCCCTAATCTATCCTCCTTGGATTTGGATATGAACACAGGATGTGCTGGCATGATGCACCTCTACTGGGACTGTTTGGGCATTCCCTTGCAGAAGTCCAGGACGATGGAGGTAGTTTGGAATCACACCACATCAGACCCTAAGTACTGACAGCATTTTAGTTCTTTCTCAAACACAAGGAACCTCTTTATCATGTGTGATTTAAAAATCAACGCTGTACTAAACCAGGCTATCATTGCTTAGCTTTGAAACGAAATAAAGCTCACATAGGTTGAGGAATGATAAATACTTTCTGAGTTTTCTGTTTACTTTGTGTGCCCTTATTTAGTTCATGCTTCAAACCCAGTCTTGTCTTGCCAAGAGAGAAAAGTGTCCCTGGATCCTATTATCCACTCTCACAGGGAGATGCTAGCCCCCACCTTTATGATGTGAGAGCTGCACAGCAGTTACTTTTTTCATGGGGCCTGAGTTCCTGGACTGCGGAAGGTTGTTTTTTGTGAGGGGGCATCAGAGGTGTGTGAGTTCTTCTTCTCACCGTCAGAGGGCAGGCGACAGCCAGAGGAGATGAGCCCTCCTCCACAGTTTGGGGACTCCTCCCTACTCTCTGCAAAGGGTCTAAAGCAGAGGTCGGGCTTTGATGCTTGCTTGCTTGTATTCTCTCTGAAGCTGCTAACACCTGTGACTTCTGGCTGAGGGGTGAGCAGGGGAACATCTGGGGAGATCTAAACTGTCACCAGGACCCACTTTTCTCTCTTGCCTTCTAAGACCACTTTGGGAGATAGACTCAAACTCTGAGACTTGAGGGGGGCTTAGTGAGAGAGCTAGTTGATGAACAAAATGAAGGGAACTCAGTCTGGGTACTGTAGTCCTGGCTACTGGATGGGATGCAGAACAACTTGCCATTTGGTGGCTTCCTGTGCATGGGAACAAATATGTTCGGGATCTGATGTGGCCAGTATGCTAAGATACGAGCATTTGTTTATGTGAGAGAAGAACCTTCCTCAAGAGACACCTCTCTCCATTCATCTATTCACCCATAGATAGCTATATCTTGCCATCTTTTCCAATCTAAGGAATGCCCCTGCTCTCTCAATTATCAGTTCTGCCACAGGCCTGGGTGTAAAGGAAGGGCTCCCTTCAAACAGTCTTGTTGGCTTTGGGAAAAGATAAAAGGATTGAGAAGATATTCTTTTGGGCTTGGCTTGTGGCGCACAAACACTGGAGTTCATCTCTGTTCCTTCCTGTGAACATTTTCAAGGCATCCAAACACCACCAGGATGAGCCAGGGCTTCCTTGGGCAGGAAAATAAAAGGTTCTGATGAACCTCAATGCAATACTAAGGTCAAAGAAGCCTGACTTTTTCTTTCATCTCTCACTGCAAATAGAGGTAAACCTTGGTGGGAGCTAGTTTTCTAGATTCCAGAACATTTTCACCTTGTCATCAGTGCATACAGAGAACACATGAGTCTCTATTCTCAAGAATGTACTTAGATAACTGATTCAAACAAATGCTGTTCCTCCTGGACCAGATTGTGATGTGCATCCTGGCATCTCCAGGGCCCAGTTCTCTACCCTGTTCATTGGAGCCACTGCTTCAGGCTCTCCCTACTTCCTTGGAGATAGACCTCTTCCCACAATTATGGGAAAGAACAAGGATGCTTTTCATGTCACATCCAGTGAGACCAAGCCAAGTATTGATTTGATATAAAGATATGGATATGTTGGATGGATAATAGTTAGGGGATTGAATTTCTTTCTTTTCCCGTCCAGAGAACACCTCTCCACCTTACCCTGCTGGAAAGCAGAGGGCAGAAGATGGAAATTGTTATTATCAGTTACCGGAGGGATGCCTCCATTCCCTATGGGCTCATCCCAGGAGTTTATGAAGCCTCTGGGAACAAGGTCTCCTCTCCCACTACATAAACACTCCCAACATTGTCACCTCCCTGTATATTCTTAGAACCAGTCAATATGATTAATTTTACATGGGTACAATTTCCTGCTATTGTTGTGGAGTCCTCCGGCCTCTCCCATCAGCAGCAGCATGATACCATTTCTGGTTATATTGGTCAACCAAGATATTGATATTATTAATAATGGATATCTGTATGCTAACCTTTGTCCACACAACTGAATCACTCTGGGCAGGCTGTCACATTTCTTTAAAAGGTATTGATAAGCCCGTTACAGGAAGGACATATACATTCTTCAGTGTGTTCTCTCTATTTCAAGCACGTGTAAAAATCCACCTACATTGGATAAAACGGGAGGGTAGGATGGATGTTGTTTGCAAGAAGACATCTGTGTACATATGCATGATGTGTGTGTGTGTATGTATGTGTGTGTTTGTGACAGAAAGACAGAGATAGAGACAGAGATAGAGACAGAGAGACAGAGACAGAAAGAGAGTCTGTCTTGGTCACTGGCCCTTTTAGAGCTGATCAAATAGTGCATTATAGGGAGGTAGAAGAACCAGACAGTCCCTACAAATACACTGTGATGTTGTGTTTGATCTTTGGATGCCTCTTGTCTCCTAGGACTTTTGAGAGAAGGCTTGACTTTACAGGGATATTATTAGGCTGATGCCTCATTCTCTTAATTTACCTGCCAGGTGAGAGATGGCATTCAGTGTGACCTGTCTGGCCAGCACCAGCCACAGAAAGACACATCAAAGGCCGTTCTACTGGCTGGACTTGAGCAGCATGCTTCCTCGCTGACTTGGTTTATCTGTGCACAGGCAATAATAATTCATCTGGCTCTACTTTCTTAAGGCCAGAAGCAGGGTGGCTGACTCAGCTCAGCCTCTCAATGCTCTGCACCAATTTCCTGGTCAGAAGAATGCTTGGCAGGCCAGCAGACCTTGCTGATTGCATGCAGTGGTCCAGCCTTCTTCCTTCTTGGTGCTGGATTTCTGTGATTGAAGGCAAACTCTCTCTCTCTCTCTCTCTCTCTCTCTCTCTCTCTCTCTCTCTCTCTCTCTCTCTCTCTGTGTATGTATGTATGCCCAGGTGCCCAGCCCTCACTCCTGGGCATTTCTGGGTCTGCTGTAAGGCCTCCCTTCATGGATAGGGAGGTATCAGAGATCATGTCTTTGCCAACTGGCTCTACAGTGGTTCTATCCTGTAGAGGCCCACACCTGCTTCTTTGTAGGGGGTGGTCCTTCACTTATCCCTGTGCAAGGAAGCTGGCTAGTTAGAGAAATCTTCTGGATCTTCAGATACAGCATATGAATAAACCAGACATGGATTAATTAGGTGTGACTGCATCATTAAATTAGAATAATGAACAAACAGCCACGTATGGCGTTCAAATCTGCCTAGAACAACTCCATGGGCTAATTTCAATGAAGTCACCTGTCAGTTTGTAGGGGGACACTGGAAAGTGAGGTTCCCATTATAAACTGAACAGTGGGTTCTCCAGGCACTGTCTACCCCAGGTTAGGGCTGTCCTTCACTGGGTGCCTAGCACTCACAACTGGATCCAAACATATTTCAATACAGCAACATCTACGCATGCTTCAGTTGTGCACATTTCTCAGCATGAAATACAGCAGAGGCACAGGCGCTCAAGAGATGAGAGGGAGAAGTTAAGAGGTGTGGGCAGTGGGTGGGAAAGGTATTAATACCATAATATTTATATGGCGATATACCATGGCTTCTACATGTGCTTACACACACACACACACACACACACACACACACACACACACACACACCCCTTTTCTAGTAGCTCTGTTTCCATGGCTTCTATTTTTCTTCTACCAACACACTCTCCACTGAGATTCATAGGTGAAATGAGCTTTAGTTGTATAATTTTAGAAACAGCTGTGGAAAGACAGCCCCAAGCCCTCAGCCAACACCACCAATCACACTTCCTGTCCTAGGACAGACAACTGTGCAGAAGAACTGGCTTTTTTTTTTTTTTTTTTTTATAACAAAGAAGAGAAAATCAACAGTCACGAAGGGAAGCTTGCTGGCCTAGCTAGCGGGTGGTAGTGCAGCCTGATGCCTGGGAGTTGTGGTAGTGAGGTCTGTTAAGTGTGTAGGAACCTTTGATCTATAGCCTTTCTTAACAACGATGATAATTAAAGCAGTGTATTGCCATAAAGTAACCTCGCGGTCAGTTTGTGCAGGGCTGTCCAGAGCCAGCCTTCCGGAGTCACTCTCAATTAAGCCCCTGCAACAGCAAGCCAGCTCATTATCAATTTTCTCCTGAGTTTGATCAGTATTTTTGGTATTCACAGATCTAGGACTACGTTTTTCTCCAAGAGGGCACCCATTTATTTATACTTGCAGATGGCTACATAGGATCTGCTCCTGAGCTGGGCTGCTGTGAATAGCTGTTTTAGAGCCTCAATCAGCTCATGCTGGAGAAGAGATACAACAGGGATAAGAGGAAGGAAATTTGGATCAAGTGGAAAGGGTGAAACCCTGTGAATGCATAATCCTGAAAACATCTACTTTTGAAGGGCTCAGAAACCAGAGGGATTTCCTGAGTTGGTAGAATTGCTGCAAGAGCCCCCTCCATTTCCACAAAGCAAGTTTCTTGTGGCCCCTGGATAGGTGCAATGGCATAGCCACAGCTCTATCACAAGCACCTATGTGGACATCATGTGGGAACCTTGTGGGTGACAGCCTTGGTTTCTGAGTCCATCAGGTGTAGGAGCTTTGGGTGCCTCTACAATTGCCTTTTGGTCCTAGCACCTTTAACTCCACATTTATGTGGTCAGTTGGAGCATTTGGCTCCTTCTTCAGGTGCCAGTTTGGGATTGAGTAGACTTCTTTAGCAGCAAGGATGAGGAAAAGAGGGAGAGGAAAGATAATGGACGATGAAAGGGCCGTGGATGAGCCAGGAGGAACGGGTGATCACTGGTCCAGCCTCAGAAGTGACTGGACAAGACAGGATTCTTTCTGCCATTTTCAGAGAGACCAAGCATGTAAAAGACTTGGATAAAACAGAATTAAGGGGTCACGGAGAAAGGAATGTGCTTCTTTGTTATAAAGAGCTCAAAAAGAGGGTAATTGTGTTTCTGCCACACCCTGGTTGCATTTGGGGAGAATGTGGCTCAGTGGTCAGTGGGCCTGTTAGGACTAACTTAGCTTGTCAAATAGAAAGAGAGGGGGGAAGGAGAGAGAGAGAGAGAGAGAGAGAGAGAGAGAGAGAGAGAGAGAGAGAGAGAAAGAGAAAGAGAGACAGAGAGAGACAGAAGGAGAGAAAGTGGGAGAGAAAGAGAAAGACAGAGAAGGAGAGAGAGTGGGAGAGAAAGAGAAAGACAGAGACAGAGAGAGGCTGAGAGGGACAGAGAGACAAAGCGTGAAGAGGAAGGGAGAGGGAGAGACAGAGACACATAGAGAGACATAGGGAAGGAGAGGGAGAGAGACACAGAAAGGCAGAGAGAGACAGAGAGACAGAGAGGTAGGGGAGGGGTGGGGGAGAAGAGAGAGAGAGAGAGAGAGAGAGAGAGAGAGAGAGAGAGAGAGAGAGAGAGAATTAGGCTGGAATGCCAGGGGCAGTATGTGGGATAGGGAAGCTGTGGGTGGGGAGACTCAGTCCCGCAGAGAGCTGGGCTCTGTGGTTGCCTTCTCAGATCCCAGATTGAAGGTCGTTTCTAAAATGAGTCAATGGGTGAGGAGAAGCAGGCCAGACTTCAAAGAGTGATGGGTGGGGGATGATGATGGGATTCTCTCCCAAACCTGGCCTTCTGAGTGGAAAACTAGCCATATAAAAAGAAGCATAATTCCACACTGCAACCTGGGCACTGACAAACCAAAGGCACAAGTACTGAGGGGAAGATGTATATAAAAACGAGGGCAGCCCTTCTCTCTAGATTGTTCTCTTTCTATTACTCTCCTGGTGGTGTTCCCTTCACATTATCTCTGTGCTACTTGTCTCTGCCATCTCTTCCTTTTGCATATGTGTGTATGTGTGTGGGCACACACACATTCGTACAACACCCACACAGGTCATAGCGTCTTCCTCCACCCCACCCTCCAGTTCTCACAAGAGTACTGGTGTTCACACCCACCTGGTTCTTCTCTGTGCATGTCACATGGGATTCCCTCCCAAGCTCAGAAGCCACTTTGCTCTCAACCACTGTCAAACAGCACACCCAGATTCCAGCTGGCATTTGGACTCTGTGGTGCTGCTTTTTAAAATTTCTGCCTGCAGTGTCAGGTACTACTCACAGTTGCATCTCCCTGTCTTTTACACCCATACCACCCCAAGCCCTTCTCAGGTAAGATCACTTGGTCGAATTGGAAACTGACCCTCTTCCAGGTACATGGAAGTTGTGAGCTCTGTAGTGTTTTCCTTAAATCTGTCTTAGGCAAAGTTGGAGTCAGTTCTTTTCTTAACTATGAAGTAGGTCTTAGCTGTCTTCTCAGGCATTCTCTCCTATCCTGGTTTATTACCTAGAACAATGAGGACAGTGATAACTGACCGTGGTAATGGTGATCTGGTGTCAGAAATGTCCCTGCAACCCAGCTCTTAGACAAATGGATGAATGAACGAACAAACAAAAAACTGAGAACTTCTCAATGACTGTTTATGGAGTTGTAACCTTAGTATGCACTTTCTAATTGTTTTCAAGCCATGTTTTCATTCAAGAAAAGCCTTGGTTTTCTTTCATTTTGTGTTTGAGAAGCCACAAACCCAGGTCCACCGGGGGAGGTAGTGGAAGGGCTGAAGGGAACATGAAGGGGATTCTTTCAGTACAACCTGGAATTACCATTACAGACTGGGCTGGGTGCACGCTAGCACCTCTCTGTTGAATTGCAATGAAATCTAGGCCAGCCCTTCTTTTCATACATGTGGAACGAAGTTAACCATTTTGTACATAGATGGACATTTGTGCACATGTGCATGCTAATTTGCCTGTGAGATGATTTGCAGAACTTCCATTTTAAAGATGAATAAAACTATTCTCAAAGAATAAATAACCACCAGTCTTTAAAATAAGCCACTTACTCCCCTAGTTTTTCTTTGCCTTTAAATAGGACACATTGACATCTGGAATCTGGAAGCGTTTAAATGGTTAATGTTTCTTTGACATCCCTTAGTCTCCAAATGATTGCTACGGCTCATTTATTTATTTTTTCTTGGTGAAAATTTTGGAGTATTTTTCTTGTTTTCTTATTCTGGGTATCCCATTTTTTTCTCTTGTTGACGAGGTAAACCTTTCTTTTTAGCAGTTGTAGGTGTGTAACAAGTCACCCAGCTAGTCTTTTTCTCTGGACAAAACTAACTTTTAATTTTTCAAAGTAATTTTAAAATGTTCATCTTCATTGAGCTGACACACATGCTGATACTCAGTTTTTCTGTTTTAGACTCATTTTGAAAATGGAAACTAGATAGTGCCTTACAGTTTTAATTCACCTATAAGCAGAGCAATAAAGAAAGCCATTTTGGCTAAAATCAAGAGGTGAAAATTTGATGTTCTGAAAAAAATGCTTGTGTCTTTAAATGAGAATATGAAATGTAATTTTGTGAAGATGGTTACAGATAACCAAAACATAACCATAACCTCCATTTCTTCCTCCCACTTACATAACAAATCAAGGGGCTTCAAGTGTTTTCTACCTAGGTGTAGATAAAATAAGAGGTTGTGCAACTGATGGTAAAGATGTATTAAAATGATGCCCTCCTTGGAGACAAATCCACAGGAGTTTCTGTTACTCAGTCCTCACTCTTCTTCTGTATGGAGTGCAATAGTATGGGAGGCTGGGGTTCCCACAGCAGCAGTCCCGAGGTCTCAAGTCCTTGTCCTAATACTGGTCTGTCACTAGAGTAGATTTTTGATCATACAGTAGGTAAAAATCTTAAAGCATAGTAGCTACTCAGGTGTAAAGCTGTTCTGACCAGATAATAAGAGGGACTCTTCTGGGGACTTGGCTGTTTAGATTATAATGCATTGCAGGCTCTCAGAACAAGCGCACATCAGTGGTAAAGGCAGTTTAAACCTTTGGGAACAACCCTATGTTTAGATTACATTAATTCATAAATATTATACTAAATACCACTTAAATTGGACTTAAATGACTTCAAAGATAATGCATTATAATATGGCTATCCAGAGAGCACTAGTCTTTACATATCTCAGTAACTCAGTCTTTGCTGCCTCCTATCTTGTTAGACAGGACCAAAGTTATGAATGGATTTCTGGCTTAGTCGTGTGTGATGCAGTGATGTGTGTGTGTGTGAGTGTGTATGTGTGTACACTCGCGTGCACGTGTGTACACAAGCACGGATATGCATGTGTATTTATATACCTTCAGTAACCATCCTGTGTTCACTATGAAACAAAAAGAATATTAGAGAAGTAAAAGAAAAATGAGAAGTGGGCGACCTGTTCGCTTTTTCAGGAAAGAAAAATTCTACAAAACAGGGTGAAATTGGCCCTCAGCTCATTTCTGCTGCTATCCCGGGAATTGGCCTCTTTCTTGTTTGATCAATACTACGATGTCTTTCTCTTTGGAGCCTGTAAAAACAATCTTTTTAAAAGTGCTTTGAATTGGGGAGAAGAGAAGCTTCCAGTTAGTGAGAGTTTGCATTACAGTGGGCTTTCTTCTGTGTGTATTGTTTCTTTGAATTTTGATTTGGCCCTTTTTCTTTCTTTCTCTCTCTGCCTACCACACAGAGATCCCCTTCCCACCAATTGCTTGCTAGTCTCTAGGGGGCAAATTTACCTTTACAGTAATTATTCCACTCCACAGCTGCTATTTGCTGCTTCCCAATCCAACAGCCTTTTCTGGATATGGGGGTTGGGATGATCCATAACACCCACCCACTCCCTCCTCCACGGACTCCCAATTTGACTGGAGTAATTGCCTTTTAAGGTGCACTCTACGCATGGCAGGTATTCCATTAACCCTTAGAGCTCCTCCCTTTTTCAGTTACCTGAAATGGCAGGTGGCCAAGAAAAGGATACCCACCTGAAACCTCACGCATATCATTTAGTTTTTTTTTTTTAACCGATTTTAAAGAACCAATATTGTACACATGCTATCCACAATGGGGGGTCAGTGTCTTGTTAGGTCTCTCAATTATATCCCATCATAATTTATTAGAAGTTAAACACTCGGGAAAGGGGAACAAGGATCACAAATATGCCCTGAAACTGGGCTTAACAAAGGCATGGTTCCATCCTTAGCCTCATGCTGTCAGTTTAGAGACTGGGAAGATGTAGAAGCCAAAAGCAGCTTTCATCCTTCAAGCCTCATCATGCTTTTTCACTTAAGAGTAATTAATCACCGATGGCAGGCAAGTAATTTTTTTAAGGTGGCCAGAGGCTTATTTTTATCAGGATTAGCTAATAAATCAGACTGCATCATTGAAGCAGGAGTTCAAACTCCACTAGGGCTGAATAAAGCAGCCCTTAGAGATGCTTGGATTTACACATCTCTCCAGGAGCTTCTCAGGACTGCCAGGGACGTGGGGGGCCCAACCCTGACTGTAAAAATCAGAAGGACACAGAAGCAGGACCTTTCAGAAGGAAAAATATATGCCCAAATTATGGAAGACAAGGGACAACAATGGAACACTCAGTGTGTCAGAGCCATCAGTCCTGCCTGTCACAGACTGAGCCAGTTTGTAAGAAGAATTATTTGGAAAATAAAGTTTTGCCTGTCTTAGGGATCCTGTATAAACATATACATTATACACACACGTGTGTGTGTGTGTGTGTGTGTGTGTGTGTGTGTGTGCTAAACCTTATGTAGCTTCCTGATGCAAATGATAAAAATTCTTTACTATAGTATAAGAGAGTTCAAATCACAGTAGAAGCAAAGTAGTGGCCGCAGCAAGGGTTTGCTGAGGAGAAAAGATGGAATAATGTTAAAGTTTATCCGCACTGGAAATAGAGGGGCAGTAAAGTGCTCCAATTCAGAGCCCACAGAACATCCAGCTCCTCATAACTGTCTTTTGCCTCTAGTGGGTTCTGATTTTTTTTTAAACTTTGAAATATTAAATTACTATAAGAACTGATTGTGAGGACGGACAGCCTCCCTCCTCTGTGCTGTTAAAATTTTATTATCACTATTTTTAAGACTGAGGCCCTATTAGAATGACAAAGGTTTGATACAAACCTTGATTAGCTTCCAGGGAGCCTGATTGGAAAGGGAAAAACTACAAAGACATGGTTGCCTCCAGAGGGAGGGAAAAGAAAGTATTTATTTTTCCAAATATTATTTTGAAGCCTGCCTTCCCCTTTCCCCTTCCAATCTCTCTTCTGAACAGACATTTTCTCCATATTGGATAAAGGTTTCTTTCTCTCTCCATGACAGACCCCCCCCCCACACACACACCAACAAATCTAGTATATTTCCATTCTGCTGTGTTCTTTGTGCTACTCAACATGTCATTAACTTTAAGATTTACTCCTCAGCATGCAAGCTGGAAGATGCTAAAGCCAATAAAAACTGCTCTCTGGGACTCCAGCTAGGAAGACTTTGGAGCTCTGTTTAGTATTCACATGGAGGGAGGGCTGGGATTGAGGGTGGTTGTGGTAGTGAAAACCCTCAGCTGCTTAGAGAGCCACTCAGCTCTGCGCTCTGCACCTAATGTGCCGGAGGATCAGCTACGTTCATAGCCCATTTGTGGCCAAAGATGAGGCTGCTGTCTGTGTGTGTGTGTGTGTGTGTGTGTGTGTGTGTGTGTGTTTTCATCTTCAGAACCACCAGCTCTAACCGTATCTTCTATGGCTCCTCACAGTACTGTTTATTAAAAGCGGAACGTCCATACATCCCTACAACTTCCTTAGCTCCGTACTCCTTCCCTGCCTGGCCATCAATCTCTCTCAGAAAGCATTTAACTTGCCCACACAACTCCAACACCGATTAATCCCTGGGGCACATCCTATACATTACTGTTAGGGAGCAGAGCACTGGGCTAATTCCATCACCCACAAGACACCCACACACATTCTACAACTGAACTCATTTGGGGTTCTGCCTTAAAGATAATAAAACACAGAGAAAACAGGCAGGCTGCAGACAATCCCATGACCACTTTCCTAAAAAGTTGTTAGATTTTAATTCTTTGATTATTCTGTCTCTACCTTCCATGGGCACTCACCAAACAGTGATTGCTTCTAAGAAGAAATAATGTACTATAAAGCTCACAGTATGGTGAGTTTGGGATAAATTAAAGCTTACCTTTCAAAATGCACCTCTTGCATGCATAATATTATTTCCCAAATCGCAGCCTCACTGGGGAAGGGGATTGTTTAGATTTCCTAGACCCCTCACTCCACCCTGGGGATGGCTCATTCCTTGCTAATTCTTGCCTTGGGTTTTTAATCAATCCTTCCAAATATCGAAACCAGCCCCTTCTCACCAGTCACACGACAACCAGACTACTGAGGCACAAATCTCGCTAGGGAGAGTTTACTGTTAAACTGATAGCAAAATAAAAATATCTCTTGAATTTGTTATCCCTTTTAGACGGCTGCACTCTGCTCTTCTGGCCCATGCAGAGGAGAGCAATTCCTGTAGTGTTTTCAGCACCACGGCGATGGACAGCACCCCAGATTCCGGGCAAGCTGAGCGCCCGCCAGTCCGCTCAGTTTTTTGGGTTTCCCGGGAGCAGCTGTCCCCATCCCAATCTTTCAAGTCTCTAGATCCAAAACCCCGAGCCTTATTTGCTACCCCCATCCCTTCTTTCTTCCCATCTCCTGTCTCTGTTGCCCTCTCTACCGCACCGCTTCCATCGGCTGTTCGCCTCCAGCCCAGCCTTGTCCCGGCGAACATCTATCTCCCCACACATCCCAGCTCGATCTCTCTGCCGGAGCGCCTCCCTCCTCGGCGCCCGCCCGCGGCTCGCTTTCGCCCCGTCTCTCGCTTGCCAGTCGCTTGCCGGCCAGTCTGCTGCCCGGCCGCTCCTGCTCCCCGGCAAAGTTGAGTGGGAAAGGTGCTCTCACCTTTGTGCATGCCTGTGAACCTGTCCTTCAGAACCGTAAGCTCGTAGATCTTGCCGAACTCCTCGAAGAGGGGCTTGAGGTCCTTCTCATCCAGGTTTCGGGGGATCTGCCCAATGAACAGCTTGATGGCATCGTGGTCCTTCATGGGAATGGTCGACGGGTTCCCCGGGCTGTGGCTTAATCCGTTCATATGCCCGGCGCTGCCCGGACTGCTGCCTAGCCCGTTGGTACTGAGGCTCGCGTTGTCAGCCTGTCCGTTTGCTAACGTGGCCATCTTTATATACATAGAGAAAAATCTTTCCTTTTATTCTTTCTCGCTCGCACTCTCTCGCTCCTCTCCCTCACTCGCTCGCTCGCGCTCACACACGTACACGCACACACACACACACACACACGCACACTCTCACACACACACTCTCACACACACTCACACACACACTCACACTCACACACACACTCACACACACACTCACACACACTCACACACACACACACACACACACACACACACACACACACGCACACGCTCGGGTTCTCTCCCCTTTGGTTTCCTACACCTTGCTCTGCTCTGAGCTCTCGTTCTTTCTCTCTTCTCTCTTCTCTCTCCTCTCTCTCTTCTCTTTCTCTCTCTCTCTCTCTCTCTCTCTCTCTCTCTCTCTCTCTCTCTCTCTCTCTGATGTGATTTTTTTTCTTCTTTTTTTTTTTTACATTGAACAGACAGGATCTCTGTCCTTTCGGTTTAAACAGGCTGGACCGGTTCAAGTTCCCTGCCAGACCAGGGGTGGGGGCGGCGAGGGCGCGCGGTAGGAGGAGGGGAGCGCGGGGACCAGGAGTGGGCGCGCTGGGGGGCGCACGGCGGCGGGCGGCGGCCGGGGGCAGGGAGGCCGGGGCGGCGCCGGCCTCGAGCGCCTCCCCCGTCGGCGGCCCCGCGGAGCGGCAGTGGTACAGTCCGAGACGTCCCCCGGCTATAAATAGCGCCAGGCGCATGGCTCTTTGGGAGGCGCTGAGATTCCGGGCCCCGCAGCCGCGGGCAGCGGGTGCCTGTTAGCTAACTGGGCTCTCGGTCTCTTCTTTTGCCTTTTTGGGGCTGGTTTTCTTTCTTTTTCTTTCTTTCTTTCTTTCTTTCTTTCTTTCTTTCTTTCTTTCTTTCTTTTTTTCCTTTTTTCTTTTTTTGGTAGTAGCAGCAGGTGCAACCTTTTGTATTTTCAAAGCATTGATTTTCATTTTCGTGTGGGCAGGTAGGGGGGCGTTATCCACTTAGCTGCGCTCTGTTAGGGCGACAGGCGGGCTAAGCGAAGGCAGGGCGGGCGGGCGGGCGGGGCGGCGGCGCAGGCGGTGGTGGAGGTGGAATGGGCGCTTTTCTCTCCCATCTGGCTCCATTTATTTATTTATTTATTTATTTATTTATTTAGACTAGAAAAAGCCAACCGGCTTGGAAGGAGTCCGCCCAGATATCTGAGTGTCCATTGATCACTGTCTAGAGAAAGAAAGAGCTACATAAATATATATTATGTGGGTAGATCTATAGTCAGGAGCTCTAGCGCGCGCTCTTTCTGTATCTCTCTCTCTTTCTCCTTCTCTAATTCCCAACCTGCCAGAGCAGACCCCAAATTCCTCCTGCTCTCCATCCACCGACACCGGATCCATCTGAGAGGATGGGACTAGGAGAGCAGCCCGGGCTGCGTCAGAGTCTCAGGGAGTAGAATCCGGCTTGGTTCTCCGCCCCAGCCCTCTGAGAAGGCGGGAGTGCATGTTTCAGTCCCGGACGACTTTTCCCGTCCGGAGAGCTGCAGCCAGTGCAGCCGGTGCAGCCGGTGGCTGGAGGGAGGAAGGTAGGAGCCAGGTGGGGGGCCTCCCCTGACCGGCTCGGCGGCGGAGGCGGAGGAAAGCTCTGGGCGCGGTGGCGGGAGAGCCAGCTTGGGAGAGAGGCTTGGTTTTTGCCCTCGTTTTGTTTAACTGTGGCAAATTGGAAATTTCTTTTCTTAATTCACTGTCAAAGAAATGAAACCCCCCTCCCCCGCCCCGTTCCCCATCCGCCAGCCAACCCAGCTGCAGCTGGAGGTAGACTGACGCGGCTTGTGTTCCCCTGCACCACCGCATCCAGAGGTGTGAAGCTGGGAGTCTGGAGCGCCAAGTCTGGCTGCCCCATCGCTCAGCGCGGAACTCCAGCCGGGCCCCCTGGGCTTCCTGAGCCTCAGCTGCGCGCGAGAGGGAGTGGCTGGCGCTAGAGCTGTCCCGCCCCTGGGGGCGAATAGTGGTAGTGAACTTGGCTAGGGCAGCGGATTTTCATTCTCAGCGTGTTTACCTGCACCCCCATCCTCTCCAAGGTTTGCTTTTCTAGGCTTCGGAAACCCGGCCAATTAAAATAACGCGCCCATACTCCCCGAGGCTGCAGAGCCCGAAGCTGGGACAGCAGGCGGAGCTGCTAGGCTACCCCCTCAACCCCTAACTAGGCCTCTGCTGGCCACTTTCCGGTTTTCAGGATTTTCTGTTCTTAACCCTGAATTACATTACTAGACGTCGTGTTTAAATTTTAATTTAAAGAGGCGCTACCCTAACAGCCTGAAAAACAAAACAAAGCAAAACAAACAAAAAATCAAAAACCAAAAAAAAAAAACCCAAAACAAAACAAACCTCAAAAACCAACCAACCAACCAACCAATCAACCAAAAAAAAAAAAAAAAAAAAATCCCCCAAAACCAAAAACCAAAAACAGATAAGCATTTGCTATAACCAGAAGGCTGTACATTCCAAAGGCACATTTGGTCAGAGGGCCCAGAGATTCTCAGCCCTGAGGTTGACAGTCCCAAGTACAAAATTGACTCCAGACACTCCTTTCTGAGGATGGGGTCCTGAACCCAACAGCAAGAATAATTCTGAGAAGAGCAGAGCTTTGTTCATTTAAAAAAATTTTCCTGTCTTTGCTTTTTGAAGCTGTGTGTGTTTCCTAGGCGTCTATGATTCTGTCTTAGACACTGGTCTAAGAATCGCTGAAGTTGGTGAAATGGAGAAGTTCATCTGCAGAGGAGATCTGCTGTGGTTGTGTGTTTTGTGAGCCTCTTGATACACTATAATAATGTGCGGATGTCTCTGGTAAGCAAGTTGGAGTGTTTGTTAGTGTGTGACAGCATGTGACAGGTGTGTGCAAATGTCTTGTTAGTACTGTGTGCTGTTTGTACTCTCTCCTGTGTGTGAGTGTGTGTGTGTGTGTGTGTGTGTGTGTGTGTGTTGGCCAGGATATCCCAGGACACATGAGCAAAAGATAATGATTATTCAAATTCATCATCCAACAGCATCTTGCTGTACTTAGACCTCAGAATCTCATTGTGGAATGGATTGTATTTTCTTCCATAACAGGAGAGTTAGTGAAAATAATTTCTACTTGACGTTCCTTTTTCTCCCCCTGACTTCCATCCTGCCAAAGCAAAGCCTTGAGGATATGAAGCTGGGAAGTAAAAGGAGCCAGCTGAGGAAAGGGAAGGAAATGATCAGAGGAGACCTCCAGAACAGTCACCATCTTCTTCCTAACACCACTCCATGTCCAAGGAAATAATTTACATTTGTTTAGTTATTTATGTTATTATTATTATTATTATTATTATTATTATTATTATTATTAACCACTATGTAAGTCAGAGCAGTAGTGTCTTAGCAGGAGTGAGTGAAATAATTGAGGGTGTTAATGAAAGGGGTCACCTAGATATTTCAGATTCGCATGCTACCTCTCATGCTTCCTTCAGGACTGCCCCTCTGTGCTCTTCTTGTGTTTACCCAAGGCTGGAAAGAATGACTTCCTACTTAGGATAGCTTCTGCCCTCCTCTGCAGCCCACCTGATGATAGTGACACAATTGGATTTGGGCTTAGCCCTTGGATGAGGAGAGCATCTATTATCCGTCGTCTCTCTGACAGGTGTCTAGGGACTTACTACAGGTCTCCTCAGAAATATCCTGGACTCCTGGTCCCCTCATGTGAAAATGGCAGTTGAAGAGGCTTCTGGGAAAACACTGCTGTTTTAAAGGTGCCAAGCTGCACTTGTAGGCTTCTGGTTTTCAGACACAGCAGAGTGTTAGGGGTAAAACTATTGCAGTCAGGTGTCTCAAAAGAATGAATAGAAGAGCAAGACCCCTGGGAAAATGTATGGCATGTGCTTAGGTTGGCTTTTTGGTACCCTTGTCCTTGATATTCTAGAAGTGTTAAGTTTTTCCCCCTTTAAACCTCAGATCATCAAAGAGGAGTGTAATTAGGGGAAGATAGTGGCAAAGTATTATTCACAGTGACATTTCAGTAGATCTAAACCATTTTTTCTCCAACTGCCACTCCATGGCCACAATTATTCCATCCACTGAGAGAGAGGAGACCAGCAAATGGAAGGGTAACCTGGGGCAATAGCTTTTGTTTTCTTTCTGGTTCAGGAGTGACTGCCTTGTTATCGATTCATCTCTGAGGGCATCAGGATGCCCTGTGGTGGTGAAGGTGTTTGAGGACAGATACTAGGTCACTTACCTCTGCCCCTCCTCTCCTCTTTAAGGAGAGATTACATTCTCTCCAGTACCCACTGAATCACACATAGTCAGAAATGCCTTGGCTGTCCTGCCTGTAGCTTCCCCTTCTACTTCGTCAGAGAACAGGAATCTAGTTCTCCTTCCATCATTGCCACTCCCTGAAACGGAGATGCTCACATATTGGTGCTCAAGATAACGAATGCTCACTGATACATTTAACTTGTGCTCATTCCTCTGCTCCCTTAGAATAGGGAGCTATGGCCCCAGGTCAAGACTCTGTGGGAAGGATTCAGGGTCATGTGTGAGAACACACGGGAGCACAGCCTCCTGAATTTGCCTGGCTTAGCGTGGAGACGTAACCACTCAGCCATCCTTACATCCATCCAGCCCCTCTGATCTCCCCCGGGAAAGGCTGAAGAAAGGACAGGTCTGCAAAGAACTCACTCACTGTCTAGTTAGAGAGCAAAGTCACACCAAGCAAAGAGCCCCAGAACAGCAAACTGCAACAGATGGTTAAATGTCTCCCAGGCTTGAGGATTTCCACGAGGAGGAAATAGAAAGCAGAAAGCATAAAAGTTGAGGGTGAGAAGTGGGATGAACTAACTGTGAGGTGGGTAGTGGCTTAGAGGAGAGAGAGGTGCCTGCAAAGCAGGATGCCAGGGTGTTCTACTGCAGAGAGCTGGAGAGAGTGGCCGGCTTAGGCCTGCAGAGGGGGTGGAGCGCGGGTTGAGTGCATCTCCCTTCGTAAGTATTGTTTGGGCAGAGACTGACTCAAGTGATTGCCTAAGAATAGAGGGGACCCAGAGTCAGAAGAACCCTCGGAGAGGGTAGGGCTGTGCAGGCCATGGCAGCCAAGGAAGACTTCCCGGAGAAGAGGGCTGTGATGTGGTCCTATAGGAGAGACCACTCAGCCTGGGCTACGGCAGTGGTTGGAGTGACCCAGCAAAGGGATTGAACAGTCATCACTGGCATTTCTGGCAACAAGAACAGGATTAGGTAGAGAGTGAGGAAGCAGAGTGGGACTTGGAGGGTTCAGCCTTTTGTGAACTGAGCCATAAGCTCAGAGCTTCCTTTCCCTTGAATAATGTGGAAAAGCTCTGTGATGTAAAGCTCAGTGAAGAAGAGTAGAAACAGTTCTCACCACCTCTGTTAATTTTAGCAGCATCCTGTCACTGCCAAAAGACCTCCTTGTCCTGTTCTGAGCCCACAGCAAACCTAGCCAGGGAACCAAATTTATTAAAGGGAAGGAGAAAATAGGAAGATGAGAGCTGTGTGTTTGTTCTCCAGGGCTCCTTAGAAGAAGAGAACATCACCAGGGACACTAGCCAGTACCAGGGCTGGTAGACGAGGGTCCTCTCTGCCATTTTTCTTGCTTTCTGGATCTGAAAGACACTTCCCTGGTCCAGTTGGGTCTGAGGCTCTCTAGCCTCCAGTCTTTGGTCAACTCTTACTACAGGCTTTCACACCAGCTCCTCAGTTTTGTCGATGACAAGCTGCCAGTGAAAGAACAGCATGAGAACCAAGGGATTTCAAGTCTAGGTTGGGACATCCTGCATAGTGTGCCCACAGAGTCAGATGCAGCACACTATCATTTTCCTGGACCTCAGCTTTCCTGTCTGTAAAATGGAAGCAAGAATCCTTTCTCCAGCCCCCTCGCCTTCCTCCTCTCCTATCCCAGAGACAGTGACATGTCTATGGTTTTCACATAAAAATTTATTATTAAAATGAGAAAGTAAGGATTGAGGTATAAACAGGATGAAGTAGAAGGAATATAGACTTGATGGTCTCCACTGCAGGACACCAACGAGCTAGGAACTAGCTGGCTCCCTTCCCCAGAGTATGACTATCTCTTGAAGGAGGACTGTGCCCAGAACTACAGAAGCAGATGTCTTCACCTGCCAGCTTCAAGTCCTGCCTCTCCCACTTATTAGCTGTATGACTTTGGGCAGGTTATTTAGTGTCTCTGTGGCTCAGTTTCCACATTTGTAAAATCAGCAGAGAAATAGAGCCTGCTTCGTGAAGTCGTTGTGAAGAGTAAATAAGTGAGTGCAGGTAAAGTGTTCAGATCAATGTCTGGATAGCCAATATTATTGGAGCATCACTAATAGGCCACTGGGGGCTGAGGGAATGTTCTAACCCCTCCCAACTCCTGCAGGACCACAGGGTTGAGCCCTAGAACTAGGTGCCCAGTCGTGAGATAGATGTATGGGTGTGCTTACACATTGCACTCTGATTTCCTTACATACCCCTTGGGGATGGAAATATCTAGGACGCACAAAGCTGGATCACAGCTTCTGTCTTCTGTGGTCTTGTCCTGTGTACCTGCTGCTAGCACTCTGGACCTGTCTTCTTACCTGAGAGGTGTTACAGAAATAAGTCTTTTTAATTGTGATGTTTTACTAATTAGTTTTTAATTATGTTAATTTATTGTACATGAGCCCTGAGGTTTGCAGACACTAGCTCACTTGCAAGTTGGAAGAGTAGGTTGCATTTATCACACAAAATGCTGTGGGGACATGTCACTGTAGCATGACTCATGGTTTCTCTAATACTTTTGAATCAGCAAGTCCTACCTGGGCTTTTTCATCCTAACTTTTTCCATGGCTGCAAGGCTCCTTCAGTGTGTGGGCCTTCATCTTGGATGGGGTTTAAGAGATTTAGCACTGTCAGGCTGGGCAGATAGGGGGTCAGAGCTGGGTGAGACTAGGAGGACACTGGGTGGGCCTTAGGAAAGTAAGTCTTCACCAGGCCAGGCTTCTAGACATGGTTATGTGGGCCCTCAGACTTGCTCACTTTGGTAAAATTCTCCTGGACAAGCATGTTGAAACTTGTACTGCTGCAGACATGTCCAGTGTTCTGACAGCACAGCACAGTATTGTTATCTACAAAGCTCACACTCAAGAATCATGCAGTGGAGTTAAAAAAAAAATCCCAACAATAATCACACAATTCTTTTAAAAGTAAGTTTATGATTTTGTGGTAGGCTACATTATAGCTATTTTCAGCTGCATGTGTCTTGCCAGTTACAGGCTGAACACCCTTGTCAAACGGCCTACAGTCATGTGGTCTGAGAGAGGCAGCACAAGTTGAAGATGAAGATAATGCATGCATGGACGGTCAGGGGCCTGGGGGCACAGACAGAGGCAGGCTTGTGCTCCAGGTTGTGTGTATACGTGTGGGGTTGGGCATGTAAGCTGTGCAGCAAGGCTGTTGGGATTTGTACACCATGGTCAGGGGTTTATTGTCCAAGGACAACATAGAAAAGCATACACAATGGCACAAGACTGAAGAAGGTACCAGGAGTTTGTGAAGGACAAATGCAAAAGAGAAAGCACCTGTCTCCCATCACATGGGCAGAAGGTCTGGGTCTCCCTGTGGGGGTTCATCCCTTCTGGGTCATTTCCACTGTCAAAGGATAGGGTCCTGCTGCTGTAAGGAATAGTTCAAAGAGAACCATTCAGTTTTAAGAACACTGCATTCCCCTCAACACTTGCCTGTTTGCAGCCCTCTTTTTAACAAGTTTCACATCCTTTAAGTTGTCCATGCAGGGTTGTGTGTACAAATGTTGGTCCCTTGTCCAATGCACACAGTAATATAAGTTTGTCTCAGAGAGTATATTTGAAAGAAATATACTCTACAAACATAGCTGAACATTTACTGCTTAAAAACCTGTATATGAAGCGTGTATTTCTGTGCTGAGTATACACATGGGTAGGTTCATGTCTTTACTTAGGAAGAGAGACAGCTTGGGTTGGGACATAGCTCAGTAGGCAGATATTTGAAGTACACACACAGGAGCCTGAGTTCTGCTCTTCAGATCTGATGTCAAAGTCCTGGTGTCGGAGGGCATGCCTCTAATTCCAGCCTTGGGAGGTGGAGAAAGGTATATTCTTGGATTTGTTGGGAAGTCAGTCTAGGTGAGTTGGTGGTCTCCAGGTTTAATGACTCAGAAATAAAAATAATAAAAATAAAAACATTAATGTACTAGGGCTTAAAAGAGTTGGATCAGTTGATAGGAGTGCTTGCTGCTCTTTCAGCGAATGGGAGTTTATTTGCCAGCGCCCATGTTAGCAGGTCCACAATTTCCTTAACTTTAGTTCCAGGGGATTCAGTGCTCTCTTTTGTGGTCTAGGTAGATACCCATGTATGAGTTCACACACACACACACACACACACACACACACACACACACACGTACGCATGCACGTGCACACACACACACACGCACACACACACACACACACACACTATTATTGAAGAAGACACCTGACTATGACTTGTGCTTCCCATAAGCCCCACCCCCACAGAGAGCGTGTGTGTGTGTGTGTGTGTGTGTGTGTGTGTGTCCCCAGACAGCTGTGCAAATGATGTTCTCAGAGCCCCAGTTTCCTCATAAAACCAAAGGAAGGGTGCTTCCTTTGGTTGTGGAAACATTAGAGGAACAATATTTCAGTGCTGGTCACATAGTAAGTACATAACGCATGTTATCTATGCTTACAGCCAAATCAAGTGTCTCTATTCTGGACATGAGCTTGTGCAGAGCACCCATTGGGAACCTATACAGGGGCAAGGGAGTTTGTAAGACAAGGTAGTCTGGGCCTCTTTGGAGCAGTCTTCTCAGTGGTGTTGGGCAATTGATAAGGATAATTATTGGGAGCCTGGCGTTCCTGCTTTCACCCGAAGCTAGTGGAAGGAGTATCTGGGAAGCTATGAGGGGGATGCAAAGAAGGGCACTGGGAAAGTTCTCATCCCTGAGGTTTATACCACCATAGCTCAGAGATTCACACCTCCATTCAGACCAGAGAAGGGCTTACCCCAGTGTATACAATTAGCAACCCCATCTCTTAGAAGTCCCTTTCCTGACACCTGCATGCATGGGCTAGGGAGACTTTTGCCTAGGCCAATTTCCCTTCCTCACTCTGGAGGGTGGGCAGGCTGTATAATTCACTTGCTGGCTCTGTGCCTTCTCATTGAGTCACAGTGTAATTGATCCCTCCTGAACCAGGTGGCTGCTCTCCTGTGTCCCAAATCAGGACTACTGATCCAGATTGAATCCAAACTGTAGTTGGGATTCCTGGCTAGAGTGAGTTCATCCTGAATGGTGGCTCTGAACCTTTTATAAGGTGCTCCTGAAAGTCTGTCTTTAGAGAATGTGGGTCTGGTCCCCACTGACCTGCTTAGATTTCCTTATTGGCTTTTATCAACACCACTGTGATTTAACAAGTGGTACAATCTTGTCTTGGCATCTCCATGAAAAGACACCCAGTCTTTGTGCTTCTGGGTTAAGGCTTGGAGAAGCTGAGAGAAGGGTCATCCATATATTCTCTAAGGAACGTGTCTGTTCTTGGGGCTTACTTGGTCCTATGAAATTTTTTCTTACAAGAACTAAGGAAACCCGAGGTATTGGGGATCAATCCCTGAATTTCCCCAATCTTGTGATAAAGAGCAGATCAAGGCTCACTTCTCTCAATAGCAGGACTTGGATGGGGCCTATAGACCCCTGGAGCAGCAATGCCACGTGCAGTGGAGCACGCTGACTGTCAGGAATGAGTGAGGATGTTGATTTTGTGTCTGTGACAAATGCATGAACACCGATCTCTAAATGGGCATATAATTTTTCTGTTTTAGAGCGGGATCTAAGGAAAAGATAAGGCCCTGAGAGATAATCCATTATAATCCCTGTCCTCATTAGCTGGGATGACCTGGCAAGGGTGCTGGGCTCTTACTCCTTGAAACTATATGACTACTCCTAGTTCTCAGAGAGTCCCTGCTCTCTTTCACACCTGCCCATTCAGGTCATACCCTCTCAGGAGCAGTAACCTCTCTGTCTCATGGAAAACAACAAAGGAAGGCCTGGGCCCTGAAAAAACTCCTTGTGGGCTCCTAGGTCGCTGTTTCCTCCTTGGACCTCAGTTACTTGTTTTGTGTCCTTCATCCTTGATCTGATGGCTTGTGGGATGAGAAAGGAAGACAAGAAACTGCTTCCTAGGTACTGTGCAGTAAACACACTCCTCAGTCACCAACCTGTCCCCTGTCACCGACGTGTCCCTTGCCTTGTCCTGTTCCTGATCCCAGAGCAGCCCCGAGAGCACAGAGACCCACTCAGCTGGTACATTCTTCCTCTTCTTCCCCATCAGTTCTTCCAATCACACTTAACAGCCGCCTGGCTTTTGGCCGCAGCACGGTATATAATAACCTGCAATTATTGTCCACTTAAACTGTCCCCAGGGCCTTGTCTGTTGTGCTGCCTGGCTTGTACCGCTGGCCTGCTGATTTTCCTGTCAGAGTCAAAGCCAATGGGAAGAAAGTCTCTGACAGGGCCAAACTGACAGCCTGCTTGGCAGCGCACCACCCCTGTGCCTGCAGCTTTCTTAGAGACAGGGCCACTGAGGAGACTACCTCCAGCCACAGTCTTATCTAGCCTGGAGCCCTGTGCTTTTGGGCTATTCCCAGCCCTTTTCATTTAGTCCCCACTCCTCTATACCCAACGCCATCCTTTTAGCCTCAGTACCTTTGTTTATCCAATGTGTACCAGCCTTTTATAGGCTGTATTCTTCTTTCGTATATCCTTCCAATGAAGGCAGTGGCAACTTGCACCCAGTAATGTTGCAGAGTAGAAAGGTTTGTTGCCTTTTAAAGGCTACAGAAACAAGAAGTGCCAGACCATATCCAAAACTCACTTATTTAAACCTTTGCTGGGTAACCTTCTCTCATAGTAACAAGTTCTCCACTTTAGTGGTTTTGCTCCAGCCTTCCTCCAGCCCCAGGAAGTCTGTCTCTATCACCACAGTGATAGCTGTCCTACCATTTGATTCCTGAAGCATCTCTGCATGCAGACACATTACTATCACTACTTACAACTCCTCCTTCTTAACTTTGCCTGCTTGCATTTGTGTGAGCATCCCTGGAGCCCAATACTCACTGCCTCTGATGGGAATGTCAGTCATCTGTGTGGTCAACCAGTGGACCATGTCTACGTGATGATGGCAATAACAAAAGATTTCTAGGATGTAGAAAAACATATGGGTCTTGTGCCACCATTGGGGGATTGCAGAATCTGAGGGCACTTGTTTTTATACGACCTCATATCTAATATCTGATTGCCCAGAGACAAAAAGGAGTGGATGCTGAGGCTCCCTGGTGGGAATGCTGATTGTGGTGTGGTGTGGTTGTGGTTGTGGTGGTGGTGGTGTGTGTACACTCACACAGTTCAGAACACAGGAGTGATGGTGTTCCTATTAGGGTTGTGATAGGTAGAGTCTTCCCGACTGCCAGCTCAGGGAAAGCCAGGGGCTGGCAGCAGAGTGAAGAGCTCTGTGTAGGGAAAGTATTGCAGGCTCCTGTTTCACTGGCAATCCCTGTGTAGGGAGAAGCAGAGACTCTGGGTCATTTTTGGCGAGTCCACCTTATGTCCAGCTTCAGGCCAGTCCCCCAGCAATGAGCTGAGAACTCTGTCTTCTGGCTCAGGAGCTCATTCCCACCCACACCCCTTTTCAATTCTTTGTTTTGCAAAGGCTTCTAAACAAGCAGCTTTGCTGGGAAGTAGTTTGGGGGCAGCCTGAGGCCTTCTCTGGTCCATAATATTTTGCAGGTTAAGTTCAAGGCTGACATGAAGGAAAACTGCCAAGGGGCTGTTGGGACTTTCTGTCTTCTGTGTCACTAGAGTAGCATGAAGCAGGTAGAGGGCCTGTTATCTCAAGGTGCCAGAGACAGTGCCCACCCTCTTGCCCTCAACTCCTCCTTTTCTGCTTTTAGGTTATATATAAATAGCCTGTTAGTGGGCTCTTGGCCTTTAGAACTGGATCAAGGCTCTTCAGGAAGGGGCTGGGAAAGGATTCCCTAATAGGGACAGCTACCAGAATAGATGCCTGGGAGAATGGTAGTCACACACTGATCTTCGTTTCCTCCAGATTTATTCTCCTCTCCCTCCTACTTATGTCCAGGCAAAAGACTTCACACTTGCTGCTTTAGGGCAACTGTTAAGGTTTCAGTATAAAATGCTTGCGTACTCATGCAGGCTTACATGTTTGAACACTTGATCTCCAGCTGGTGGCACTGTCCTGAAGGGTTGTGGAACCTTTGAGAGGTGGGCCTAAGTTGTGAGTTGGTAGAGAGGGCCATCTGGTTTCCAGCTAGTCTGCTTCCTGTTCTGTCCAGACATGAGCAAGCAACCCTATGCTCCTGATGCTACAGCCATAACACACGTGTGTGCGTGTGTGTGTGTGTGTGTGTGTGTGTGTGTGTGCGCGCGCGCGCGTGTAAGACTTCCACTTTGCCTTCCTGCCTATAATGGAAATACCAGAGGCACAAAACAAAATGAAAACTAAACAACAACCCCCCTCTCTCCCTTAAGTTGCATCTTGCCAGGTATTTTGCCACAGCATATGGAAAAGTATCTAACACTCACCCTTTTTCGCTGTCATCCAATTTGCTGTGAACAAATTACCTAAAGAGGTTCCATGCCCACAGCCTAGCTGGCCTCTGTGGTATGGGAAGCTTCTTTTTCATGTGTGGGTAGGGATTGTGGGCTATCCTGCAGCCGTGATGGGCTCTATGAGAGGTGACAGTCACTTTCTCCACGATCTCCATTCTAGTCTATAGTTCTTCTGTACCAGGTAACCACCATGCTCATAGGTGACCTCTGGGTCTAAGTGGCTATGACATCTACCTACAATCTCTGCAGAAAGGCCCTCTCCCTGTCTTCTAGGTGTCCTGGAGCAGACTCTGTCTTCTAGTTTTTCTACTCAAAAAAGCAACCAGATAGTCTCAGAAATTTCCTCCCACCCAGGCAGAGAGGATGAACGGAAAGATGCCAGGGGATACTGCTTAACTCTAGCTTTCTGCCTAAGCTCACTATTCTTTGGCACCTTGATGAAACCTGGGCTGCTCACAGCTACCCCACAGGAGGGAGAGCTCACTCTGCAGCTTTGAGCTTCCTTTGGAATCAGCGCCTTTCTTCTCCCATACTGCCTATGCATAACTCTTCATGGTTCCTTCTTAAATAGATAGATAAGGCTGCCTGGTCTGTAGCTTCTTACTTGACCTTCCTTTCCTTTTATTTAGATCAGGATAGTTTCTGAATGTCTTTCCCCAATGTAGAAGACACTGGAGAATGGTCCTATGGTGTTGTGTGGATGCAGCTCCAGCTGGGGACATGGAACAGAGTACTGGGGGAATTGAAAACCAGTGTCTTGAAGAGCCCTATGGTATATCAGAGTTGTTGGTCTGCTTAAAAATATACATAAATAACTTTTCAAGGTAAGTAGTACAACAAATTTTGATCATCTTGATCATCCTTAATGATGAAAGCTTGATGTCTTAAATCAATTTATTTAAGTGTTTAAGTTACTTGCAATGATCATCCCCTAGCACCAGAAGAGGGGACAGAGTATGGATGTGGCTGGAAGGCTATATGTGTGTATACTATGGCACTTAGAGATGTGTGCTGCAAAGCCTCACCTCCTCTGTGGTTACAGGTTGCTTGCCCGTGATCAGCGGGGATGCGTGTGTATATGTGTCTACATACATCTTCACTGGGACTTACTGCATTTCATTTGTGTTGCTAATGCTTTTGGCCTCTGGGGGCGCTCTCTATATACAGATAAACAATTTGAGAATTAGGATTTCCAAGCTGAAAGTTACACTAGGCATCTTCTAACCTTCTTTTCTCTTTTTATTCTTTTGGCAATTAGCAGCCAGAGATACGAAGTGATTTGCTCAGGGTCAGATATATCAATCAATCAATCAAATCAATCAATCAATCAATCCTCCTACTCTAGTGTACTCCTTTGCTTACCAGTCTGTCTCTTTCCCTCTCCGTCCTTCTCTGTATCCTCAGCCAGAGCTGATCCTGACAAGCAGGGGGGATGTTGTTTTCAGGAAGATTGTTTAGAAGTTGCCCAGGACCATGGAGGAGGAGGGCTCAGCGAGTGCCAGTCTTTCCTGTAAGTCTGGAGCCCAAGGGAGCAATGCTTTGTTCTCTGGGTGAAGCAAGGAGGAAGAAGGGAGAGGCCTGGTTCCATTGTTACAAAACCTGTTTCCAGCCTGCTTCTTCTTCCCTGGGTCCTTCCTTCCAGGAGCTGGCTTGGTTAACTCAAGAGGAGAAAAGGAGATGGCCCAGTGGCATTCTTACTTTCAGCATTCCTTCCTCCAACTCTAGTCATTTAGATTCTGTTTCAAACACTCTTTTAGGGAAGGAATACATCTATTTGTCTTGCATCTCAAAGGCACAACAAACCCCTCTCTCTAATCCTGCTCTGCTGATGCTGGAGTTTGACACTCAGTTCTAAGTGACAGTGTAGAAGTAACTGACTGATCTCATTTCCCATAGAGGTACAGAGTCCTAGGCCTGGAATGACCTCATCATTCTCTCCTTTACTCCTGTACTCACTGAAGAAATCTGTTGTCCATAGTCCAGAAGGTTCTCCAGGATGCTTAGTTACCTTGGCAGAAGGGAGCTCATCTCTTCATATGGCAGCCACCTGTTTCAAGAAATGTGAATTTCTTCCCCTAGAGACAAACCCTTGTCTCACTCCTTTGCTTTGCCATAGGGTTGTAAAGAGGCAGCTGCCGTTGCTTGCTCTCTGTATTTTGGTCCCTTTTGTTTCTAATATTATTAGAGCTGTTTCCCCCACGCTCTATCCATTTCACCAGAGTTATTCTTATTAAACTCACCAGTGGCTTCTTCTTGTAGCCCTAGTGGCTACCTATACTCCTCCTCTGAATGCTGTTGGCTACTTTCTCTTTGAAGGAGTCTCCTCTTCCAAGAAAATAGTTCACTTTGTCCACCTGCCACTTACCACAGTGTCTTCATTGAAAAATTCTTTCTTCCCACAGTTCTTAAATATTGGGGCTACACCTGAGCTTTTCTTCTTTTTAGGCTTTACCTGCTCTCACAAGGGGGTAATTGTCTATACCCTGATTGTTTGAATGAGCATGTCTAGTTTCTTGTTTCTCACAACTTCTAGAATTCTCCATGAGAAGAAACTCAGGCTCATCTATGAAAGAAAGCCTTTCTTCTACTATTATTTGTGCGCTCTCTCTCTCTCTCTCTCTCTCTCTCTCTCTCTCTCTCTCTCTCTCTCTCTCTCTGTGTGTGAGACAGAGAGAGATACATGCATATATGTATGAGTGTTCATATATGTATGGACATGCATGGACATATGTGTGTAAGTATATACATGTATGTATGTATGTATCTGTGGAAGTCTAAAGTGGCAGGGCCTCTTAGTGAATCTGGAACTGAGCAATTTCAGCTAATCCAGATAGCCAGTTTGCTCTGAGAACAGAGGCTATGCCTCCTGAGCTCTGGGATAATAGGTGGCTATCATAACCAGAAGACACTTGTATAGTTTCTGGGCATCAAAACTCAGCCCCTTACACTTGCATGGGAAGTATTTTTATCCACTGAGTCACCTCCCCAATTTCCAAACTTCTTGTTTTAAGGAGTGGTCCTATCATCTAAGCCAGAACAAGGACTTTCCTGGCAACATCCTTTCTCTCATTTTAGAGGTCAATCTTACTGAGACCTGCAAACTCCATCACACCTTTATCTTTTCTCCCACCAACCCTCATTCTGCTTCACTGGCTTGCCTGTCTGCTGCATGGTCTCTTTACTTTTTGGCCCTACTGTATCTGACCCACATACACTTGGTTCTGGGCACAAAATGGAATTTCTAAAACAGTCTGGCCTTCCAGATCTATCTTCAACAGCTTTCAGAGTCTCCTTGTTGTCTCCAAGACAGAGCTCACTTTCAACCACTTGTAGGTCTTATGACCAGATGGGTCCCATTTGCCTTCCTTTTGGGATCCTTTCTCATCTCCTGTTTCCTTCTCTTTGTTCTGGATAAGGCATATGTTTTATGCTTTATATCACTCATTTTCTCTGCTCCCATTGGTTTGTGAATATTTTATGTATCTTCCAGGAACCCACTCCTACTTCTTTGTTACTTAACTGACATTCAGTGGTCACCTCTCTGCTGATGTCAAGGCTGCAAGGAGGTGTCTCTTGTCTGACCTCACAGGCAGGAAATATGTAGCCTTTGGGTGCCCTGAAAAAATATGTCCTTACCAGCCATTTACATAATTGTACTTGCTAATATTTGGTGCTAATTCCTTTCTTTACCCCAGTAGACCCCAAGCTTCTTGAAAGGTAGGCTTCTGTTTCCTTTCTTGCTCAAGTCTGAACACCTAGTACCTGACACTGGTGTGCTCAGGCAATACTGACTAATTAAATGACTGAAGAATGCCTGGATGTCAGAGCCAGTGGGATCTTGATTATGTAAGTTAGTATTGGAGTGTTGAAGGTTGTTCCCAATATGGTAATGACCCAATTGATGGCTTAGGTTTAAGAAGGTTGGCAGAGAAGCTGCATGCAGAATGGAGCAGGCATGGAGCTAGCTAGCTATCAGGGACTGGGGCTGAGGTGCATTTTCCACTCCCATCCCATATGCTTCCCATGGAGTCCAGGAGATAGAGGCAATTCATGCATAATTGAAAGCAAACCAAATCCAAGAGTGGGTTTATAATAAGCTTGTCGCGAAACTGTGAAATGACCTCACCCTACTTTGGGGAGGCAATCATCCACTCTGCTTTTTAAACCCGTTCTGATTGCTTTCCTCGGTTCTCAACCACCTCCTACAAAGGCTGAGTGCAGAAGAGGATGGTAGTCTCTGTTTGGGATGATACTCCTATCTGTTTGGAAGCTACCTTATTATTATCATTAATCTCTGAAATACATGTATAACTTTCTGATGACTTGTCTGGAGGTTTTGACCCCTGGGAAGAAGAAAATTGCAGCTGGAAGAGTCCAAAAATGGACCGGGTTTTAAAAAGTTCAGACTGGCTAAATTGGTAGCTTATCCCAACTCTAATTTCTGGGCTAGGAACAAAGAGTATCCTCACATGGTTCTGTCTCGACTGACCCATGCTCCCCAGCACAGCGATAAGCAGGGTGTGCTGTTTTGCTCTTTGTTATACTGGGTTCTGCCCCATCTCCCTAAAGAAATCTTATAAATCATTGATGAGAATATTTCTATTTTTGTCTTAAATATCCCAGCCAAGAAAGCCTCATGAACACTTTCCAAATCAAAAGCTGGCATTGCGTGATGCTTCCTCATTGATGGCAGGCTCATTTCATTGTTTTTCCACCCCCACTTTTGGCTCTGTTGTTGGTAGCAACAATGCCAAGACTGAGCCCGAGGGTGTGGAGGCAGGGCTGATTCTGATGCTGAACTCTGCATGGCCTCTCCTTCCCCCCTCTGTCTGCCATGCACTCCTCTTCCTATCTGAAATGATAATTGGTATTTGTTTTTTAGGAAGACTTGATCCTACCATCTTTCTGCCTCTGCATCCTCATCCCACTCTGTGCCTAGAGAGTCAGCTCAGCATACTACCAACGTGTACCTACAAGGTTTGGTGGAAAAGTTGTCCTACTACATGGCACATGCCAAATGATGTTTGGTCATAAAGGCCTTGTCCTACTTGTACCCCACTATGTCACCATTAATCAAGGGGAGGTGATTGGCATATTACAATCTGTTTCTCCATTGAGTGACTGAGTGAAACAGAAGGCCTAAAGGATCTGACAAATTATGTACCTGTTAGGTCTCCTCCATTCCCAAAGCCCTCTAGACTCGTTACCCAAAGGTGGTTTAACACAGCTTTTCTGAGACTTGAAAATTATGCCCTATTGAGAAAGTAAGATGAAGTGAATGCCTTTTTCCTGGTGATTTCCAACTTGGTGGGTCTGTCTCTCAATTTGGATTCTCAGTTTTCATATAAATACTTGATATTACCTGTCCTTTGCTTATGAATTGTTTAGTTTAGTATAAACTCTTTAATCCAAGTAAGTCTTGTTTTCCAGACCAGAATAGAAATACATGGAGGAAAAAAAAAGTGTTCATTAAATTTGTAGTCAAGTGTGCAGACTCCACTCAGCAGGCCTTTAGCACAAGGTTTTTAACCAGTTCACTGAAAGACCAGGCCTTGACTCTCAGACTATTCTTATTTTGAATCTTTTAATTTTTACATTTATTTATTTAATATGTGTATATATTCATTTGCTATCATGAATCTGTGGACCTCAGAGTACAACCTGATGGGCTTAATTCTCTCCTTCTACTGTATGGGTTTTAGCAATTGAATTTAGGTTGTCAGGCTTGGAGACAAATGCCTTTTAGTCTTAGAGTCATCTGGTAGGCCCATGTTTTTATTTTTATTTTTTAATATTACAGGTTAGAATCTGAGTATAAGAAGTAATAAACAGTATATTTTCAATATTTTTTTTTTAACAAAGATCATGGTTTATATAGCCCTTCTCTGACAGCACAAAGTGTTATGGATTTACACACCTTATTTAATTGCATAGGTGTGCAGCAGAAAATGTTAGATAAATCAAAATTATCAAGGAGACTGGGCAATTTTTATTTTGTCTTTATAACAATTAGATGCTTGAGAGAATTCATGCTTTGGTATTTTGATGACTGTGAAGATGGTATACATTGTCATAACTTATGTGCCAAAGGAAAATGGTGGAACTGCCTGGATTGAACCTCACCATGACCATAAGTGCCATACTTTCTACACCAAGGAGCAGACCATACCAGGGAAGCTGGGCATAAGCCATTAGCTCAAATCCAAATACAAACCCCTGAATACACTTTGCTCTCAGATGAATTGCTTCCCCTCAGAGACCGACTCTCACCTCCTGCAGAAGGTGGCATTTGGACCAAGTGTTGAAGGAGAAGGCTGATCTTCCAAGCCAGGATTGTGCCTGATACCTAAAAAGTGTTCAGCAAATGCTGTTGGCAACCTAAGAAGAGACTTGTGTTCCCGGCAGACGGGAAGAGTGAGACAGGGGAAGCTGGAGGACCAAGCTCATTTGGGAAGTGGTGAGTCATATTTTGGGAGTTCATCACAAGCCTGGGGTGTCTGAGCCAGTATCTGAGGACAGATCTGTTTGTCTGGATGGTGGCTGAGTGTGAAAGTCCTTGAATTGAGCTGAAGATTTTAGACTTTAATCAGAAGGTGGTGGAAATCCCTGAATGTGTTGGAGCAAAGACAAGGCATGATCTAATGTTGGTGAGAGGCTGTGGGGGGCGGGAAGGTCTGGGAGCAGAGCGAGCTTCATGACTGCAAGTAGCCAGCCATGAACCTCATGAGTGGCAGAGGGGCTTTATGAAGATAGAATGTGCAGTTCTGGGGACCCCCTTCATGATTTTTTTCCTTTCTTGGGAACCTCCACTTCTTACTCTCTTCTATCAATTTGTGTTCCATAATATCAATCTCTCTGGAAGTCTGCCACCTACACCCCTCAAAGGACAGTCTCATTCAGAGGCAGGATTGACTTGAGGCTGGAATGTATGGATGAATTTGTTAAGGTCTTTATTTATTTATAAGTTCTTACTTGATGTCTTCCTATAGACAAAAATGATTTGAGTTATGCAGTGTGATTGTATGTAAATGTGTGTCTCCCCACCCAATGGGCCTACAGTTTTATAGGCAGTGAGGGGAAAGGCTACAGAATAGGTGATCTGGATTTGAGCCTGACTCTTTCACCTGCATGATACATGCCCATAGGCAGTTTCTTGTCTGCCAGGAGCTGGTGTGAACATAGCCTACTTGTGATGTTATTGTCTGAGTTACATAAGATCACACTCATTGAGTGCTTGGTATAGTACCCTGAGCACCAGAGGCAGCCAATCAGTCAATCAGTCAATCAATCAATCAATACCACTATTGCTATTAGTGCTTCTTCAGGCATTAGTGGTCAGGGTGGGAATCCTACCTTTCCTAAGCCCTTGTCAGTTTCAGCCTGCCTTTGGCCACTTGGATTTCTCTCAAGACATGTCTTCTTGTCTGTTTCCTAGTGCTCTTTCCCTCAAATCCTGACCACCTTATAAGCTGATCAGATTTTGATAAGAGAGTATCAGTAGGTGATACAAGTACCTACATGTACACCTGAAACAAATTCATTCGCTTTCCCCTATAAAGACCTGAAAGACAACCCAAGACTGGACCTCTACCCTCAAGGCATTCCCCCGGGGAAGGGAGGAAGAGTACTAAAAGGAAAGCTAGGGCAATGAAGCAAAGCTATGATATACTAAGGATAGGCATGTGCCCATTGGGAGCAAGAGCCCTGTCAGGGCAGTAGAGTGATGGGAATGGACTCTCCGAACTTTCTCTGGGCAGCTCCTTGACAACTTCCCTGTCATCCTCAGCCAAAGGAAGGAGAGGTGACACCTTGAACCTATAGCATCAGGAAATCTCTGACATTGAATACTTTTCTTCAAAGGAAAAATAATAATAATTAAATATTGAATACAAGTGTCTAAATGTGTGAATGCTATAGAGTCACACCATGGGCATTTGTCCCGTTGAAGAGGAAGCTGGCAGTGTTGGAACACATCAGTTATGAGATTGGTGGCTCCAGTGCCTGTCCCTGGAAAAATCAGTCATAAACAAGGCAGAACTTAGACCTGGCTATCCTGAGGGACAAGTTTAAATCAGGACAAAGTTTAATTTGGGAAGTTGCTGCATTCTTAAATACTTTACTGTGTTTCAATGGGGTTGGTTTCTCCAGCTGAGAAACAAAGAGTAGCCATGGCCTTCGAGTCTAGCACTGGAAGGGACAGATGAGGACCCTGCTCAGGAAACTACTTTTAGAATCAAGATCCCCTGGTGTCAGATCAAATGTCAAAGGAAGACGAAAGTTGACTTTCACTTCTGTTATTTCATGCACTGAGTTCCTTGTGCATGTAGGTGTGTGCACATGTGCGTGCATGTGTTGTGTGTGTGTGTATGCATGTTCTTGCATGTACTCCCATTTGCATATTCATCTATGTGTGAGGGTGTGTAGAACACAGAGGTTGGTGTAGATATCTTCTTCAGCTGCTTTTTCTCCTTTCCTTATACATTGAGGCAGTGTCTCTCTCATCACTAGAAACAAAGCTGGTTGATTTGGTTGATCTCAGGGATCCCTTGTCTCCACGCTCTGTAGCACCTGGAGTTTGGATGCACCCTCATATCTGAGAGTTTGCAATCCTGAGCTGTTCTCTAAGTTTCCTCAGGCTCTTACAACAACTCATTGGTGGTGTGATGTGCACTTCAAGGCTTTGCCAGTCACAGTTGAGTTATGGAAACCAAAGTAGTCATGTCCCACCTGCTCTGAGCTTTCATAGTTTCCCACTGTATTTCCAGGCATGCTTGTGAATCAGCAGCTAACAAAGTCAGGCAGCAGAACAGGTGGGCTGTGTCCTTGAGTAGCATCAGGGAAGCATTAGGTATTAAACAAGGAAAGGTGTCAACTCTGACAGGTGGCTTAGTCAATGGTGCAGACCTGTCTGGGCTGAGACTTTACAGGAAGACGGGGGTAAGTTTCAAAGGATAGTCCCTATTTGAAGTTCAGTTGTCTGTTCAGCTATAAATTTCCTAGAAATTTTGCCCCTGTAGGAGGGGAAAAAATTGTGGTCTTATTCTTTTTCTAAAGCCACCAGGAACTCAGGAGAAAAGGAAACACACATTAGCTTATTTTTAGCACTTGCTTTTCAATAATATTGTTACTTAAAACATTTATGAATGTAAATAGTTATTAATTATAAATTGTGGATAATATATGCATAGCGATGTGAAAGCCTCTGTAGAAAATAGAGTTTCATTTTTTTAAAGCCCATCTCTTTTTTTCCCCAGAAATTATATCCATTTTAGATTCCTAAGGAACTTGCCAGGAGACCTGTGAAGGACCGTTATCTGAAGCTGCCTAGAAATGCTTCTCCATGTTTCCCATCTAGTCAAATGGTTAAACAATTCTGTGGGCTCTGTCTCTTCATTGCTTATGCTGTCTCTAGCTGTGCTCTAACTAACACCGTACTAAGGATTGCATTTTTCTCTCTCCTGACTTAGATTTAAATCTTGCAATCACTGCTGGGAAGTGAGCTGTATCATCTTGAGAAATCAGACCACAGAGACCAGCCTGCAGCTGGCAACCCAGGTCATCTCTAATCACTTAACCGTTTGTACCAAAGGATGGCTGGGAGCAGTGGCTTCCTCCTCTAAAATATGCTACTGTGCATTTTATCAAAGAACTTTAGAGAGTTAAAATGAAATAGAGTGTGCACAGAAAATCCTTGCCTCAAAGGTGGGCTTGGTGCCTATATACATGACTGATTCGATGTATATTTCCATATGATTCTTTCCCTGTGGTTTTCTGCTAATGTTTGAGTGCATATGTAAAAGTGATATGAATCTGCATGTGTTTTTATTTTATTTGATTTACTTATTCTTCACTCATGCAGTAAATCTCAACTGTAGTCTCTCCTCCCTCCCTTCCTCCTGGTCCACCCCCATCTCCCTTCTCCCTCAGATCCAATGCCTCTCCATTTTCCTTTCAGGAAATAGTAAGACTATGTAATGCCTCTTCTGTGCCTGTGCTGATATGAGTGTGTGGCCATAGTGTGCCTATAGGAAATTATTACTGTGTCATAAAATAAGATCAAGGCTACTCAAAGCTGGAATGGAATACTGTTTGAAATAACAGCTGAAATGATTTTTCCCCCAATATTTATACCTGGGTACCAGCACCACCCTAATCATGTACTTTGTTGTCCATGTACTTTTCTTTGATCAGTGGTATATTATTACCACACGGGACTCATAGACCTAGTAAAAAATTGTACATTGAAATTGTCTTCAATTCCTTAAAAATATTTTATTTTAAAACATTATGTGTATAAATGTGTGTGTGTGTGTGTGTGTGTGTGTGTGTGTGTGTGTGTGTGTGTGCGTGCATGTGTAAGTGCAGGTAGAAGCAGAATCCAGCAAAAAAATCAGATACCTTGGAGCTGGAATTACAGACAGTTGGGAGCTGTCAGAGAAGGGTTCTAGGGAACCAAACTTTGGTCCTCTGGAAGAGTATCAAGTGATTATAATAGCTGAGCCATCTCTTAAGGCTCTCTTCTGCAGTTTTTAGGACTCTGACCAACCACAAATATTATGTGCCTGAGCTAGGTATATCCTAGCATGGCCCAACTAATTCTGTCACCAGAGATAGAAGCCACCAACTGCCAGCTACATGAATGAGGCTATCTTAGATCTAAGCTTCCATTCCATCTAAAGGATATGTGGCATATATGTGTGAGACCTGGGGATTCCTACAAAAGAATGTCCTTGTTGAGCCTTGCCCAGATTTCCAACACATATATACAGGGGGCTTATAATAATGTTTAGGGTTTCACATCACTCATTTTTGGGGTGGTTTATTCACACATACAAATCTAACTAACTGATAAAGTTGGTAATGGGAGGGAAGTCTCTATTAGAGGAAAGAGTGTTGGTGAGAATTTGTGGGCATGAATTATAGGAAGGTATGTAATGCCATGTGAAAATATTTATAATCCTGGTTGTACTTTATGAGTTAAAGAACAAAAAATGGTTTTACTAATTCTTATGCTGAGGTATGCACACTGAGACACATAAACATACAGGTACACAGTCCAGTGTACTCCACCACTACTCAACTGAAGAATTGAGAAGGAATTTTTAAAATGTACTTTCTGTTGCTAATAACATAACACCAGAGGCCGAGTAACTTACAGTGAAAAAAGACTGGCATAGACTCATGATGCTAGTCCAAGGTTGAGGACAACATTTGGTGGTGGGCTCATGACTGATAAAGTTTCAAGATGGCTCAGGTCATCACACAGCAAGAGGTGGAAAGCTTGCATGCACTTGCACACACACGTGCATTGTGGGAAGCCATGGCAAGGCCTTACTCTTGGTAAACACTCACTCTTGGCTCTCCTATCTACTATTCTTCTTTCTGCTTACCTTCCATGATTCACTTGTCAGTTCTCAGAACTTCAAACAAGGCCTCATAGCAACCCACCTTAGTAACCCTTCCTCCTGATCTCTAGATTTAGCCAACATCCTGCTAGATAGATGTTTTTAGAACCCCTGGTGACCACAAGGCTTTGTAAGAATAACTTAGTTAGACCCCATAGCTGCAGCTAGCTTCCTCCACCTGCAAAGCCTTCTTTCCTTTCCTACCCCTCCCCATATCCTGATTTCATAGTATATAACCTGTGTGAACAATAACAATTTTGCCAGCTTGATCGACTTCTTGACTTGCTGTGCCTCCTTATTTTCTCACGCATCTCAGTCCTCTCCACAGGGTCTAAGGGTCCCACTTAACTGTCCAGCTGGACTGGACAGTGCATGGACACACACATGCATGTACACACACACACACACACACACACACACACACACACACACACACATCTCTCTACGTTCACCTCTCACTTTTACACAAGTGTGATGACTCTAATCTTAATCATTTCTCAAAAGTCTCATCTCTAAACATGATTGTTGGATTAAGTTGTTTTTTAAGGTGTTTTAAAATTTGTATATGTTATATGTACATGTATGTGCTTATGTATGGATGCATGTGTGTGCAGATATGTTTATACAAGTGTTCATGTGGGGACCAGAGGTAGATGTCAGGTGTCTTCCTCTATCCACCTCCATTAAGAAAGGCTTTGTTTCTGAATCTGGAGTTCACCTATTTGATTTGTCATGATTGGCTGACCAGCCAGCACTAGGTATTTTTCCATGTTGAACTTCTTTTAATCTTGGTTTCACTGATATCTGGAGTTCATGTGTGAAATGGAGGAGACCCATCTCCTTGTCTTCTCCAGTGGGTAATGCCATAGCCTGGATACTTCACTCAAGGCCCACCTTCACACCACATGTGTGTCACACAGAATGGTGTTTGTCTTATCTCTCTCCTAGCTAGTCTCTAAGGGTGGGCATCTGTTTATCCAAGTCACCTTAGAGCTTACCCTAAGCATCATGAGTCATTGAAAAATAGTGTCTGAAAGATGAGGGTCCATGAAAAATCATATTCTTTTCCCCACCCAAGGCCTGCTTTTGGGTGCTAGCTATCTCTTTGGATAATTGGCTCTAGGGATAATTGCTCTTCTCCAGGGAGACTGCACATACTTCTAGGAATAAGACCTTTGTCCTTCCTACCCCACTGTGTTATCAAGATGTAATTATCAGCTCATTCTATGTTGCTCTCTTATATAAAAGATATATACAGAAGCAGATTTTGGATGAAAAGATTTTGAGTGTGTGTGTGTGTGTGTGTGTGTGGCTGTGATATCTCCCTTATCCATTCATCTCTGATAGATATTTGACTTGATTTCAAATCTTGCCTGTTGTAGCTAGTGCTGCTATAAAAATGAATGTGGCAAGTATCTCTTAGATATATCAATTTCTGTTTATTTGGGTCTATACCAGTATAGACCCAAATTCCTGTATCATATGGTATCTCAATTTTTAATTTTTTGATGAGTCACTGTGATATGTTCTGTAATGGTTTTATGAGTCTTGATTTTAAATTGCCTTCTTTTTCAATTTCTAGGGAACTTCCTTCAGTCTAGGTTTCACAGATATCTGGAGTTCATGTGTGGAATGAAGGAGACCAATCTTCTTGTCTTCTCCAGTGGGTAATGCCATAGCCTGCATACATCACTCAAGGCCAATCTCCCTCCTACATCTGTGCCATGCAGAATCTGTCTCTGTGGGCTCTGTGTCCAGTTGTGTTGTCAGTGGGTTAGTACCACAGTATCACTGTGATACTATAGCAATAATACATACATTATAAAATTTGATATAGGTGGTACAGTTTCTTCATGTTCCTTTTTAGTTTTATCTTTGAACAGTTTTGGCTTTTTTACTCTTTCATGTAGATTTTTGGGTCATCATGTATAGCTTCCATGAAAAAAATGCTGCCCAAAATTGAATTGTAATTGCACTGATTTATATATTAAGTTGCATTCAATGTATGTATTGTTTATGTGATCAAACATTTCCAACAATGTTAATAGTGGATTTATCTATCTTTTGTTTATTTCATGGTTTTCACTGACATTTTGAAACTATTGTTTGTTTGTAGATTGAAAAATAATTTATTCCTTTTAACTGGGCCACCTTGTCTGGCCTCAGTGGGAGAGGATGTGCCTAGTCTTGCAGTAACTTGATGTGCCAGGGTGGGTCGATATCTGGAGGGGGGGCTCTCCCTTCTCAGAGGAGAAGAAGCAGGCTGTGTAAGGAGGGCACCAGGAGGAGTTGGAGGACTGCAATTGAAATGCAAACTGAAAAAATAAATTAATGAAAAAATATTTTAAAAAAATTAAAAAATAAAAATTATTTATTTTAAAATATTTATTTTTATTTTTTGAATATTTGCCTGCATGTGTGTGTGAACCATGTGCATGTCTGATGTTTGTAGTAACTTGAAGAGATCATTAGATTTCCTGTCACTGGAGATTCAGGCTTTTGTGAGCCACTATGTGGGTGCTGGGAACTGAACCCGGGTCCTCTGTAAGAGAAACCAGTACTCTTAATCACTGAGTCATTCCTCTAAATGCTTAAGTTTGGTTCTTAAGAAGTTTACTCTTTTGAAGCCGGTTGTGGTGGCACTTGCCTTTAATCCCAGCACTTGAGAGTCAGAGGAAGGGAGATCTCTGTGAGTTCAAGGCTAGTTTGCTCTATATAGTGAGTTTTGGGACAGCCACGGATATGTAGAAAAACCATATCTCAAAACAAACAAGCAAAACAAAACCAATTTTATATTTTTGACTCCATTTTATTATTTCTTTAAGTAGGTATAGAGGGACAACTTTATTAGCTTTTAAAGATTACCATTTGTGTATAAATCAAGATGTCACTGGTGAGTCTGTCTCAGTTGAATACTAGTCTGATCTAGAGCCATGTGAAAAATTATTTCTCCTAAAAAACATACTCTACGGATTCCCAATGGATGTATGACAACAGCATACCGGTTTCAAGACATATAATGCAGAATGATTAAAAACCAGACAAAACAAGGATGCCTTCACTTTTTTTGCATGTGAATAGATATGTGTAGTTTCTAAGTATGTAAATGTATACTAAAAGCAAAGATATTTATTACTCCTTTTTGATTCTTGTATTCTTTTTTAATCATGATGCTATTTCTTGCAAAGACATGGAGTAAAAATGCTTTCTTCAATGTTGAGAAAGCTATGTGGTAATTCTTAGTTATCTTTGAGCACATTCCTGTATTTTCTTTCTTTTTTCTTTTTTCAAGATTTTATTTACTTTATGTATGAGTACACTGGAGCTGTCTTCAGACACCAGAAAAGGGTATCCGATCTCACAGCAGATGGTTGGGAGCCACCATGTAGTTCCTGGGAATTGAACTCAGGACCTCAGGAAGAAGAGTCAGTGCTCCTAACCACTGAGCCATCTCTCCAGCTCCCCGTATTTTCTTGACACATCTAGTCACTCTTCCCATCCCATTCTCCACCCTCCTGCTATACCAGGAAAAAGGGCATGAGAACATGAGGATCACATCATATTATATCCCTAGCAGGAAAGAACTATTTCTTTAGCTGAGACCACCACTGTCACCATGCCATTATTTTTGCTCTGGGTCATCATATGGCATGTTATGAAGGGCAAGCTTTTAGGTAAGTGTTTCAACTCTAGCCTACAATGTTCAGTAGAACCTTTCCTTATTGAGCTGCAGTCTCCTTTCTTGTTGCTGTTTCCTCCTCCATTTTGTAAATATAAAAATCACAAGTTTCATTAAAATTATCCCATATAAAAATGACTTCTAAAATATGTTCGGTTTGCATATTTTTACAATAGTCTTGTATAGTCCATGCTGACTTTGAACTCACTATGCAGCTGAAGATAGTCTTAGAATTCTGATTCTGCGTTCATTTCTGAAATGCTGTGATAACAGGTATGTACTGTCAATCCCAGTTTATGTTGTGCTCAGAATTGAACCAGGATTTCATGTACACTAAGAGAGCCCTCTAGGTATTCAGTTACATTCCCAGCCCATTGCTTACATTTTAGCCAGAATTTTCAACTCTGTATTCAACAGAATAGTTTATCACTTCATTACTTTTATGGTGTTTGACACATTTTACTTTCAACAAAATGAACGGGGTAAGTTTTCTTCATTTATCCCTTTCTGTCAAATATTTTGAATGAAGCACAAATTATCCATTCCATGTATATTTGTTAAGTAATTTATCTTTAAGTCTGATTACAGATGGTTTTGCTTGCTGGAGGGGGGGGGGCATGCTGATAAATGATCACACCTCTTTAACAGTTACAAGGTCAATCAGGCTTTCTGTTTCTTCTTGAGTCAACTTTAGGAATTAATATTTTCCTAGGAAACTTCTCATTTCATGAGAATTTTAAGGTGGCTTCTAGTTAGGAATGTTTGGAGCTCCTGTTCTCAGCCACAGTTGCTGAACTGTGCTTTTATGGTTTTAGTTAATAGGTACTAATTTATATTTTCCTTTCCTCCTACTTTTCTTGCTCCAGACAGCAGGCTATTATTTTTCCATGGGCTCCTTTTGTTCACATCAAACTCTGTCCCAGACTTGATTTCACACCATGGTGGTTAGTGTTCCATCCGATACAAGCTCCTTGGAGCTTTGTTAATCAGTACAGACTGGATTCCAGGACAATAGAGCTTCCAACCTGATAGTCTAGAGACATGCATTTACTTAACCTCTCAATTTCCTATTCTTTTCCTTGTTTAAAGAAATTTGATATTGCTGTTATTTCTGAGAGAGAGAGAGGAGAGAGAGAACACACACACACACACACACACACACACACACACACACACACACACACAGGAGTAGGTGCATACAAGACTAGAGATGGACTTCAGGTGTTATTCCTCAGTCACCAGCCATCTTGGTTTATTAGAAAGGGTCTATAACTAATTTAGATCTTGTCAAGTAATCCAGGCTAGCTAGAGAGCTGCAGGGATCCATCTATCTCTGCCCTCAAGTGCAAGGATTATAAGAAGCAGCAACATTCCTGGATTTTTAAAAATTTGAACTCTGTGGGATCAAACTCAGATCTTCTTGCCTGCAAGAGAAGCACTTTGCTTATCAGGAGAGCCCATCTCTTCCCTTAAATATTTTAACTATTGGTAGTAGAGAAGGTTATTAAAGTGAGAATTCATGAAGCTATTTTTAACGGGAAACCTTTCACCATCCTGCTGTTTTAGCCCTAAACTACAGGAACCTTTTGGTTAGCCATTCCCTTAGACATAGGTTATCAACTAGCTAGGAATTATGTCCTAGTGACTGTTCTGATCCTTTGATGACCACAGAGAAGTTCTTTTTTTTTTTGAGATTACCCTTGTCCTGCCTAGAATCTAAATAGAAGAAGCGGTCAAATAGTGTGTGAGCATCTCTGTCTTTCCTCTTTCTACCCCACATTGCCTATTTCAGAGATGAGAAAAAGGTTTATCAGGATACAATTGCTGATCCAAAGTGATTCCCGCCGATGGAAGTCATGGGTCCAGAAATTCTGTTTTCAGACATGATTATTTCTCTGTGGGTCAGTTGTGCTTGGCTTAGGTAATTCATTTTATACACGAGGGATGTTTTGTGTTTACCAGGTACATCTGAAACACAGTGGGATTGAAGAACACCAGGCACTCAATAGTTTGTCTCTTGCTCAAGCCTCTACTTACTGTCTATTGCTTTGTTTCCAAGGGGAAATTTTACCCTGCAAGTGAGATCCACAAGCTGATTCCACATTGTCTTTTCTTTCTATAAAGTTCCCCTGTGCCTACACACACACACACACACACACACACACACACACACACACACACACCCCTTTTGTTTTTTCAGTGTATATGTGTAAATATGTGCATGTATCTGGAGGTCAAAATACATCTTGTATTTTCACCTTATTGAGATTAGGTCTTGCACTAAACCTGAGGCTCTCTGATTAGCTTAACTAGTCCATGGCTGGCCAGCAAGTTCTTGAGATCTTCCTGTCTCTGTCTTCCCAGTGTAAGGATTACAGGTTCATACATCCATGCTTGGCTTTTATGTGTTGCTGGGGACCCACACTCAGGTCCTTATGCTTGTGAAGTAAGTGGTTTCTCAACATCTTTCCAGCCCACTCAGTCTTTTTGATAATTATGACTTTTGGCACAGCATGCCTTAAAATGTCTAATCATGTTAATAATAATACAACTTTCTGAGAGCAACTCACATTATGTTTCTTATGTTTATATGAAACACCATTTCTCTCTCTCTCTCTCTCCTGTCTCTCTCACACACACATGAACATACCACACACACACACACACACACACACACACACACACACACACACACACACACACAAAGGGCCATGAATGGTGTTATCCCACATTTTCAGGGCTTACACTAGGATTGTGCTTTCTTCCTTGATACCCTCTCATCACAGTCTGGGGGGGGGGGCTCTGCTTTCTTCTCTATGGATGTTTATGACATCATAAGCTGCAGAGAACAGCCAATAGTTTGTCTGCTCCTCTGCTCTGCAGCTTTTATTGTTCATTGCTTGGTTCCCCAAGGAGAGCTAGTCAGATTTTCATCATAAACTTTAAAACACAGCCTCACAATGTATACACATTCCTAACACTATATTGTGTATTTTAATTTTTCTTCAGAAAAGAAAGTCATTCATCTTCTAATTTCAGTCATATTGTATTGGCAAGAGTCAGCCACATTGTTGTGTATAGTTGAGCTTCATTGGTTTTGAGTGTCTCCCAATACCTTACTGTGGAGCGCACTAGAATTTATGTCCTCATTTAGAGTATTTCCAGGTTTGTGTTTCTGAGAATGGTACCGCAAACACTCTGGTGCTTCCATACTGCAATATATACTTGGGATTTTTTTCTAGGGCTACACATCCATAAGTGGAAATATGAAGTTGTAGGATACACAACTGTTTACCTTTGTAAGATAATGTTAAATTCTTTCCCAAAGGAGCTTACTAGCTTCTTATTCACTGGGTGTTCCCATGTCTCTATATGGTCCCTAAGGCTTCATGATGTTGCCTTTCTTAATTCTACCAGTCAAATGGATATCAGAGGCTGCTCATTTTGCATTTCCTTCATATGCTCTGAAGTGTTTACTGTTTATATGAGTCTTCTGCAAAGTTATTGCCCTTTTCTATCTATTTTTTGTTTGTTCCTTTTAAATGGACTTATAGCAATTTCTCATATACTTTTTGTATCAGTCTTTTCCATTTCATTATATTGTAGAAAGTGTGTGAGACTAGAAGAGTTTGGGTTGGAGATTTTTTTTTTTGGCATATTTGCAAACACATATTGAAATATATTGGGGGCAGAATCCAAGTTTAAACAAATTTTATGTTTCATACACACCTTATACACATAGTCTGTAAATAACATACTTTCAAATTTTATTTTTTAAATTATATGCTTAGATGTCTGAATGAGTGTAGGTGTGTGCATGTGAATGCAGCAGACCATGGAAGCCAGAAAATGAGATTGTATCTCCTGGAGTTATAGATAATTGTGAGTCCCATGACATGGGTGCTGGAAACTGAATGTGGGTACTCTTCAGGAGTATTGTATTCTTTTAGGGGCTTAGTAAACCCTCCATATGTGTGTGTGTGTGTGTGTGTGTGTGTGTGTGTGTGTGTGTATGAAGTAATTTTTGTGTATGAAATAGTTTCAGCTTGGAGTATAATACCAGTGTTCAAAAAGTTTCAGAGTTTGGAGACTTTTAGAGTTTTCAGTGAAAGATGCTTATATAACATGCTCATAACATCTATAACACACACACACACACACACATACACACACACATTTGGTTTGCAATTCCTATTTTTTTTTTTAGTAAGACTGTAGTTTTTTTTTGTAGTAAGACATGTTCTTAAGCCTTTTTTGACATCTCTTTTCATTTAATACCATTGGCTATCTCAAATAAAAGAAACAACAACAACGATAATGACAAAGCCCCCAAACTGATTCAACATAGTTTGGTGTTCATTCCCAAATATGTTTGTAATTTGATTTCTATGATCGCCAATGATTATATGTTCAACATATATTCAAGTGCTAATGACAGGTGAGAAACCCTAAGGAGTTTGTTTATAATTTAGTAGAAATTTTAAAAATTTGTGACATTTCAGTGGAAAGAATATTTCTGAGCAGAAGAACCACTATCCCTGAACTCCTGCAGTCACACCTAATGCTCTATGTGCCATGGAAGTATGCTCAGGACCCTGACATTGTATAGAGCTCACCTGAAGTACAGGTCCCCAGAAAGCCATCAGTTTTTCTCCAGTAGGGACACTTCTGCTCCTCCACAGTTAGAGATGGGTTTTGCAGTCACCACGCTTTCCCCGTGTTCTGTTTCGCATCCAGAGTTTCAGCACTTCATGGATCCATCACGAGGCTGCATGTTACAGTGAGCATGATTCTGTTGCCTTTGCTATTGTCATAATCAAAAGGCGGGGCTACAGTGAAATATTAGCTTCTCGTCTGCCTATCTGTTATCCGAAGGGCCCTTTAACCTAAATGGTGTGCTTTCTGTAATGCCTTTGGTTAATGAATGGGTCTGTGAGGGCCTCAGAGCAGTGCAATGTGGGAAGAATGCTATAATTTCTTTTTAACATGCAGGAATTCTGAATACGAGAAAATGCATGCCAAATTTTATTGCTTCTAAATCTGAATAATTGTATTTCTGGGCTGTGCATCTGGGTAGATAATAAAGCCACAAAACAATTTAATGAAACATATAAAAAATAAAATGACATTACTAAATATTATAATATGAAGAAACTATTTTTTGCATATTGTCACCTAATCTTTCAACCATACAGCAACAAATAATGCAGCCATAATTGAAAGTTTTATTATCCATCTGAGTAAATTGAGCTCAAATTTACCTTGTTCTTGTTAGTTGGTGGGCAAGCCTATTGGGGTTACTGACAGAATTTCATTTTCATAGTGGATTATTTTTTCTTCTTTTCTATGAAATCTAAAATGGTCAATAAATAGCCCTGCTGCTTAATCGATTCTGAACTCAGCTCTTCAGAAAGCCACTCCTTGGTGGCCCTGTGACCCATGCTGGCCGGCAGCCCTTGTTTTAGAATCTGACTGCATAGATGACAGCCCTTTCTGGTCCTAAAACCCCACAGATACATGAAGGAGCCGAGTATCTTAACTCTCTCCTGTCATGTTACCTGATTCTCCCCCTGACTCCAGAGGGGGATGCCATGCTCATTATAAAGTGAATTCAATTGCAATTCTGGAAATTAGTTGAGTGATTCTGGCCTGTTGAAAAGATCTGTCTTTCCTAAACATTTCCTGAAACAATTTCTATGGCCTGGGGTGAGGTGGAGGCTACCTCTGTGATAGTCACAGCTATGTAGTAGATCCAATGCTAGAACAGGAGGCCGTGTGTTCTTAGGCTAGGCTGTAGGGTGTGGGGGATGCCAATACTTAGAAGAAGATAGCATACTTTTCAGTAGCATCTGGCGGGTTGTGAGAAACATCTCTACTGTTCTCAATCAGAAGTGTTAAATCATGCTCATTATAAAATGCTTAGTCTTCCTGGAGCCCTCACTAGGGGAACCAGCCCACCTTGCTATTTTCCAGCTGCTGTATGCACGTGGTGGACTCTTAAGCCTGTCCAGCTGTGGTATCCTTCCATGTAAGTGAAGATACCTCTCCTCTTGGCACACTTAGCTCACAGAAACAGTGCTGGTTAATTATTGCCAACCTGACATAAGCCTGAAGCATCTTACAGTGGGACCCTCGGTTGAAAATTTTCTCAGATCAGATTGGGCCTGTGACATGTTTGTGAGGCATTTTACAACTTTTTAGTTGATATGGACAGACATCAACCTACTGTAGGTGATGCCATCCCTAGGCTGGTGTGTCTGGGCTGTATAAGAAAAATATCTGAACAAGCCAGGAAAAGCAAGTCAGTGTGCAACTTTCTTCTACAGTCTTCATTTTCTGCCTCCAGGTTCATGCTTGTGTGCTCTCCCTGGCTTTACTCAATGATGTCCTGACCATAGACTAGAAGATGAAATAAACCAAGTTGCTGTTTGGCCATGGCATTTATTAAAACAAAATAAAACAAATAAATGCAGCAAAGAAGCCCAGGCTATGGGCATTAGCATCTTCACAATTATGAGCTATTCCTTTCTTGGTGGCCATCTGTTCTAGGTACCATGTGTTAGTAGGGAGACTTTGCACGGGGCTAGGGGCTTCTACCACTGCTCTTCCCCCTTGCCAGCAAGTCCCGAAGTAGAGTTACAACTGTCTCCTAAGAGCTGCAGTCATTTCATGGACCTGTTGCTTTTTTTTTTTTTTTTTTTTTTTTTTGCCATTTGGCTTCAACCAAGTCTATTCTGAAACTGTTTGAATACTCTCACTCTTAAAGAAAGGATTGGCAATTCCATTTACTTATCTACATGTACCCAGTCCCTTATTCTCAATTTGTATATACAAAAAGTGATTGAGCAAAGGAGACTATTTCCTATTGCCGATGATTCCTGACTAGACCTGTGTTCGTTACATACTTCCTGGCCCTTCCTGGAGCACACTTCCCATTGCTGATTCTGTCAGAGTATTAGCTGCTGCTTTCAACCTTAGAGTAGTCAAGTCTGATATAAATCCCATTAGGGCCATGAAAAACTCATCAAAACCAAATCTCAGTGCTCGTCAACATCAAGCTTCTGATGAGACTTTGGAGGAGTTTTCTTCATAAAGCCTTCGAGAGATGTCCTGGTATGGGCAAGGTCTTCTGGCTCCTTCCTGGATCTGCAAAGAGAAACAGATCCAGGGAAACAAGGTCAGTGTAGGTCAGTGAGGTAGGAGTCGATACTTGCTGTTATTCCAGAATATTGGTCCAGATGAATCCATATAATTTCTAGCTCCCATGGAGAATACATGCTACTCATTACTCAAGTCGATGGATCCTGTCCTGTGGTCTTCTCCTCAGTCTTGCTTCCTTCTTTGGAAGATGGAGATGAGGCACTTGGAGGGGGTCATACTGATGGAAGATTCTGAGTTCTGGGCCTTGCTCTTTCTCTGGTCAGAGGCAAGCCGTTTGTAGGATTTCATTTCTATCATGAAATGAAAGTCAAGGACAGCTGTGGAGACTCAACTTTAAGGACTTTGTCACTTATGTGATAAAATACCTGATGAGAGGTATCTTAAAGGTTTCTTTGGCTTATAGTTTAAAGAGAAACATAGTCAATCATGGCTACTAAGGCATGGCTGCAGAAGAATTGCTGGTCACGTTGCTCCTGGAGTTAGCAAGAGGAAGTTAGACAGAGTTATAAACCCGAGTAACTCACTTTCTTTAGAATCTTTACTGCTGTTAAAGGTTCCACAGCCTTCTCAAACATCACTATCATCTGCAGACTAAATGCTCAACACATAAGCCTGTGAAGGACATTTCACATTGAAACCACAGGGGGAATGGAAGACTTACTGGCTTACTTGATGGCAAGACTGAGGCCATATTGTATGATTGGCTCTTAGCTGTGGTGGTGAGGACCTTAGGTTCTCCTTTTCTTTGCCAGCCACGTCCATCACTCTGTGTCCTCTTGGGAGGGTGTTAGCAATATGCCTCACATTGCACAACAGAAGAAAATGATCTGGCATCAAATTTGGAAGCAAAACTCAGTATCTGCAGCATTCTTTCAGAAATAAAAATTTTCTCAAAGGCATTATGGTTTTTTAAAAATTGTGGTAAAATACACACAACATGAAATTTTCCCTCTTAATCATGTTTAACTGCACATTTGGGCAGTGCTAAGTACGTTCACACTACTTTGCAGCCTATCTCCAGAACTCTTCATCTTGGTAAGCTGAAACTGTGCCCATTAAGGTACAACTTCCCTCCATGCTGGTGCTTAGCAACCAGTCTGCTTCCTGTTTCTGTATATTCAGTACGACATAGATGTGGACCAGGCAGTGTTTATGTTTGTGACTGTCCTAGCAGAATGCCCTGGGATATGTTAGAATGTCTGTTATTTTACTACTCCATTTATTTTTTTTTACTTATCTGCCAGTAGATAGTTGACTTATTTCCACTTTTTGCTTATCATGAACAGTGACACTGTGAGTATGACCATGCAGGTATTTTTTGTGACCTTGCTTTCAATTCTGCTGGGGGTCATGGTTTGGATGTAATGTGTCCCCTGAAGGCTCATGTGTTTGTCAGAATCTTTGCTACCTCTGGAATGCTTAGACAGATATTTTGTTAAGTAATTATATCATGAGAGCTCTGACCTAATCAATGGTCTAGCAATTTATAGCCTTATGATTTGGTAACATTCATCTCAAGAGGCTGAAGACAGGAGGTAGAGTCTAGTTGGAAGAAGAGGCCACTAGGTATCCTGGTGCATTCTCTTTCTGTTTCCTGGATGTCTGGAGGTAAGCCAGTTTTCTCTATCACATCCTTCCCACTATGATGTATGGCCTCAGTTCAGGTCCATGAGACCAAGTCACCACGGAGTTCAAACTGAAAGTGTGAGCCAAAAATAAAACTTTGCTCAGCTCTGTGTCGCAACAGAAGATCAATGGGTAGCACTGGGTAGCCCTTTGGTATGTCTCAAAGCCCAGTGCAAAACCACTGAATCATAGAGTGATCCTGTTTCTGACGATATGCCAGACTGCATTCCACAGCTGCTGTACCATCAGCCACTCCCACCAACACATAGACATGAGTACATTCCAGTTTCTCTATTTTCTTACAAAGCTTGTTTCTTCCGGTGACTGAACCCAGAGCCCCACACATGTTAGACAAACACTCTATCACCGAACTACAGCTCCTGTCATCTTTGTTTTGAGACAGGATCTCACTGAATTGCTTAGGTCAGCCTTGAACTCACTCTGTAGTTCAGTATGTTAGGATGTATCACCATAGTCTTGATTTACATTTTTGTAACAATTAGAGGTAGGACTATTTTTTCTTTTCATGTGCTTTTTGGCTGCATGTAGACCTTATCTTAAGAAATATTTTCATCCTTTGTCCATTTTAGTCAAGTAGTTTTGAATGGTAGAGATGCTTTTTGTAGTCTAGATATCAACCCCTTATCAGATATGTTCCTTACAAATACTTCATCACATTGTATGAACTGTCAGTGTGCTTTATTGATAGTCTTCTCTGATGGACAGGAACATTTAGTTATGAGAAGTCTAGTGTTTCTAGAGAAGTCTAGTTTTAATCTTCATTCCTTGTGCTTTGAACATCATCTCTAAGAAACCAGTGATAGATCCAGTGTTATAAAGCTCTGTTGTCTTCTAACCTAATAAAATAGTTCTAGATTGTATAATTTGGGGTGATTCATTTTCTCACTGTGGATATTCAAAAATATATTTTATTAATTCTTTGAACATTTAAATACAATATATTTCTATATTTGTATCTATATTAATAATCATATTCACCCCAGTATTTCCACTCCTTCCAGATCCACACTCTTCACCTTCACATCGGCATCTAGAAGTCATATCTACTATCTGTTTATTCATGTGACTGCCTTCCTGTGTGTGGAAACAGTGATTACTTAAGCCACCGCTGGTTCTTGTACAATTTCTGCTTTCTCTTCCTAGGAGAAGGTTATGGAGCCTGAAGTGGAGGGTGTGATATATATGTCCCATTTAGGGCTCAGCACTTCAGTCTTTTATTCTCAGGACTATATTTAAGTGTCTTTGATATCTCCATTGAATGGTCTTGCCACCCTGGTCCAAAATTATTTAGCCGCACATGAGGCATACACCAGAGTGTACATAGTGCCTTCACTTTCATCTTTTCTCCAGTTCCACACTGTTTGATTCCTGTAGTTTTGTGGTGAGTTTTGAGATCAGAAAGTGTAAGGCTTTCAGTTTCTTCAAAGTTGTTTTGGTTGTTTGGATTCTCCTTCTGACTGTATAAAGTGAAAATTTCTGTTTCTGCACAACATTCCATTGAGAGTTTGATATTGATAATGACCACATTATAAACCTGTAGGCACTTTGGGTAATGTTTTACATGTTAATAAACTGAGGTTTTTGTTCTGTGAACATGAGATATTTTCCCTTTGATCGGTTTCTTTAGTTTCTGGGATTCTTTTTCTTTTGTTTGTTTGTTTTGTCTTTAGCATGCCAAATCCTTTGTGCCTCCTTTGTTAAGTTTATTTTTAATATTTGTCCCTCATTTTTAAGACAATAAGTTGTTTTATGACTTGCTTTATGGGTTGCCCATTGTTAGTGTATAGAAATGCAACCCATTGCTTCTTTTTAGTACATAGAATATGTTGATTTTGTATCTAACTTGCTGAGTTTATTGGCACTAACAGTTATTTTTGTGGCCATCTCTAGTGGTTTCTATATACACAATTATTTTTAGAAACATTTTAACAGTATTCCATAAACAAATCCTCTCTTGTTTGTTCACAGGTCTTCTTGTCCCTCACTCCCTTAGTTCCCCCGGGCTTCCTTCCAGCACTCATTGGTGCTTTCTTTCTGTCTGTTCATGCCATTCTCTCATTTCAGTGGCTTTGATATTTTCTCATAACCTCAGGGCAAAGTCCTCACTCTTTAGTGGAGCTCAGAAAGTTCTTCAAGATCTGACCCAGTTTTGGAAACTCCAGACCACTGTAGCTTCTCAGCATCATTTGCTTATCTCAGGATCTATGGACTACTCCCTGCCTGGTGTGCTCTGTCTCCCCACCTCTATCACTGGCTTGCAATGCCAGAAAATCTTGGCAGAGTTAATTTAGGAGACCACAGTATTATGATCCTTGGATACCCTGTATTCTTCCAATGCCATTTTCACATATTTTTTTTTCTGTTTTATACATCTCCTAAGTAGATCAGGTTTTTTGCATGAAGGGAAATGTAGGTGTTCCATTATTGCATTCTTAATTTTTAATGTAATAGTGGGGCCCCCAAAAATACTGAGGTAGGACACATGATAGGAAGATTTGGAGAAGTGCTACATTGTTTTTGATAGGAAAAGAAGCAAAACTAGGTAGAAACCAAGGGAGCTGGAGAAAAGCGTATTTGCCCTTGTCATCTATTAAAAAGAGTCACCAACATACATGAGCATACATGAGCTGGTCCAAGGCGCCTGACACATGTACATCAGAGGACTGCTTGGTCTGGCCTCAGTGAGAGAAGATGTGCCTAACCATTGAGAGACTTGAGGCCCCAGAGAGTGGGGAGGCCTGGTGGCAGTGTGGGGGGCATTCTCTTGCAGATGGGGGAGAAGAAATGGAATGAGGAGCTATGGGAGGATGCACTGGTACAGGGGTAATGACTGGGATATAAAAAAAGTAATTTTGAAAATGAAGACTATTATAACAGCTTCATATATTCCACTCAGTGAAACCCGTTGCTTGAGAATAATATTTACTGAAAATTGCCAATGTCCCTCTTTCTCGTGGCACCTATGATGGAGTTGAAATAAGGTAAAAACCATAATTTACCTGCCCAGTGGTTAAGATGAGACAGCATAAGAAGAACAAAGGACCAAGAGGATGCTCTACACAATATACAAAGAGCACACGGGACTGGGAGAGCACAATAGGTGCAGACAAGAGGGAGTAAGGGGAAAAATTAAATGAGAGTGATTTGTCAGTGTCTATGCTGAGGCTGTCACATGTCTGGGGCTGATTCACCACAAAAGAGGAGGCATTCTTTCCTGTGCTCCAGTATCTTCTCAAAGGAAGAAGCTTCTGGGGAGGTTACACACCTCATGTACAGATAGATACATCACTCATTGTGGGGATCAGAGCTTCAGGATAGGAAATCCTGTTGCACTGTGGTTCAGTGAGCTGCCCCTGCTGACTGGGCATGGTGTTGGTATGTTGAATGACTGTCTCATTGCTTTTACCAGGGATGTTGGAAGATGCCAGCCCATGCAATAGTGAATAACAGAAGGGTTGGAGTGTGTGGAGCCTTCACAGTGCTGTACCTCTGTAGTAGAGTCACATCAGTTGGACAAAACACTTAAGTATAGGGATTTGATGACTAGTTAGAAGCTGAAGGCAACTACCTTAAACATTTATTTTACTTTTAGTTATGTGTATATGCGTATGCATGTGCATATAGATGCCAGTACCTGCAGAAGCCAGAGGCTTTAGGTCTCCTGGAGTGGGGGTTACATGTGATTGTGAAACACCAATGTAGTTTCTTGGAATAGGACTCTGACCATCTTGAAGAGCAATGTTTGCTGCTAACCATGGAGCTATCTCTTCAGTCCCATTAATCTTAGACTTCTTAGCCACCAGAATTAGAGACCTGCTTATCAGACAACTAATCTATGATATTTGTTGTATGAACTTTAAGTGGCTAAAATGTTCTTTTCTGGAGATCAACCTAGAGGCAGTCAAGGATGGACAGGTGGTGTGGATTGGAAAGAAGAACTTGAGACGTGAGTAGAATCTGAGCAAACTATGGTGGTGTGGAGAGATGCTGAGTAGTTGCCCAAAAGAAGTGTCTAGAGTGGAAGAAACTGGTTCAGAGTGTGGAACTTGGAGTGAGAGGTTTACATCTGGAAGCCCAGCTCCAGAACTCCATCAGTATCCACTTGATACATGCCGGTAGGTGGGGAAGTAGGCAGTGAGTAGCTGTTTAGTGCCAGAGAAGATCCAGGTAGAATGGTGGATACGCTTCCTCCCAGGGTTTTCTGGTTTCGAGACATTTCCTTTCTAAGAGTCATTTCACAACCTAAGTAGTAGAGGCTGTATCTATTCTGCTGTCTGTGTAGTTAAACATCAGTGAGGGGACTGCTTTGGGTTTCATATACAGAGATAGGCAGAACATTGTGTGCAAAGATCATTTTTTTCTTTACTAGCAGTGGTGAGAAAAAAGGAGCATCTTAAGGAATATCAGCATACAACTTGATTTTTGCATAGAGAATTCAGACAAACTGCTTTTGCAGACTTAAATAATCCCAGGATGAAAGGTACTGTATAAATGCAAAGTGTTATTATTATTACCCAGTGGCAAAGAAGGGCATTTCAAAGAGTGTTTCAGTACAATACAATTTTATTTTGCACGGAGAGTTCAAGGGAGAAAGCTTTATTTTATAGACTTAAATAATATCGTTATAGAGCTACAGTAAAATAAATAATACAGATATGGTGTTAAAATAAATAATACAGTTAGGAGGCTTAAATAAATAATGGTGGAGGGAGAAGAGAAATTAAGAGTCCTGGGAGAAGGCAGGGGGAGATGCAATTTTGAATTATAAATGGTAGAGAATTGAGGTCTACAGGCTCCTAAAATATTCACGATGCATCTACACTGACCACAAAAAGAGGCACAGGAGAGGACACTTCACAACCAGGGGGCTTAGATAGCAGAGTTAAAATTTGTTTTGGTAGTCATATGGTTTCCCACACTGTTCTAATTATGCTAAGGCTGCATCAAAGCTTTCAGTGAAGGACCCGAGGGTGGCTTACCTACTGTGTGCAAGGTCTTAGGTTTGGTTCCCAGCACCACAAGCTAAAAGTTGAGCTTAAAAATTAAAAAGTAATGACAGTTGCCATGCTTTAGCCTTTACGAACAATAATGCCTCTTCTCTCTTTTAACCTTTGTTCAATAATCTGTCCGTATTTGTCTGCTTAAGTAAAATATGGCCTCATTTTCCATAAACTCCAAGCTTCTGTTTCAAAGACTATCCTATTTTCATTGTTTCCATAGCAATGACCACAGAACTGTCTGATCATGGTGCTGATGCTTAATTAGCCAACTGAAAGTGCATGTCTATGCATGTTAGTGTGTGTGTGTGTGTGTGTATGAAAACCAATGGTCGACACTGGATGTTATTCTTCCAAACATCATTCAACTTTTTTTTTTTAAGACAAAGTCTCTCACTTTTACCTGGAACTCACCAGTTTGGTTAGATGGGCTGAAGATCAAGTCCCAGGTCTCCACTTGTCCCTACCTTTCCTGTGCTAGAATTGCAAGTGAGTGCACTACAATGACTGGTTTTGGTTTTATTTTTGTGTATTTTTTTTCACAAAATATGACTCTGGTTATCATACTCAGTTATTTATGTTGCCAAGACAAGGATTTTGTTTTAATAATCTGTCTTCTTAGCTCTTCTGCTTCTTTCAGAGGCTAGATTTTCTTCTTGTTTCTAGGGGCAGGATCAAAATACTCTAGGACAACCAAACCTCTTCTACTGTGAATGTATAAAAGGTGATTGCTTAGACTTGAATATCTGAAAATCAGAATGAGTTGAGTTCCACTGTGAAGAAACTGACAAAGGGCTACCATTGGCTCACCAATTTGTGCTGGGGATGAGACCCACAGGGATCAGGCTCTTAGATCTGAGAGAGTTGGAACCAGAGAGTTGAGGTCCATCGGGCCTGAGATCCAAAGCTCAGGTGGACAGGAAGGCTTTTTGAATCTTCCATACTGTGGGAGGAGGGACTAGGTTATAAAGCTGAAAAGTTGGATATGTTTGCAACCATCCCTGGAGGACATGGAGGCTCCCAAGGGTTCATGGACTTGGCAGGCACTGCCGATATTGTCTGTCCATGAGTATAGTCTAGGGATGACGATGAGGAAGTGGAGCTCGATATGGTGGATGTTAGCACAAGCCAGAGGCACTCATGCATTCTTAGTCCAAAAGCCTGGCAAACAGGAAACATTCTGGGCTGGAGGGACTTCTTTAGGTCTTGGGACAATATTTTGATCAGCACTATCAATTTCTTTCTGGACACTTTAGCCAGAGGTTTACTTCTCATTCTGTATCCAGATAAAACATTGGCAAAGAATCATAGCTTTGCTTTGAGATGTTAAAATAGTATCTTTGTTATATATTGATCATATTTATCCTCTCTTCTAATTCCTCTTAGAGCTCTACCTACCCACCAAACGTCCTGTTTGTCCCCCCTTTTTTCTCTCCAATCTTTCTTAAAATTCCAAACTCAACTTGTATTGCACAAATATTCTTGGAAGTAGGACCTGTACTGAAGCATTGCTGACCTACTATGGTCACACTCTTATGGAAAACTGGTCCTACTTCTCTCAGCAATCATTAAATACCAACAGTTCCTCTGTTAAGGGTGGGGATTTATGTTCACCTTCCCTACTCCATGCTAGAATCCAGCCTGGCTTGAGCTTGCCCGTGTCTCCTGCATACTCTCACAGTTGCTGTGAGTTCATTCTTGTAACTGCCCTGCTCTATCCAGAAAATGCTGTTTCCTGGTAATCATTCACTGCCTCTAGCTCTTATAATTTTTTTTGTCCCCTCTATTCCAATTATCCTCAAGTGTTGAAGGGGGGAGTATGATATAAAAGCTGCCCCATTTATGGCTGATCACTTCTCTTTTTCTCTGCATATGGATCAGTTGTGGGTCTCTGTGTTAATTGCCATCTAATACGTGAAGATGCTTCTCTTATGAGGGTCGAGAGATGCATTAATCTGTGGGAATAGCAAAAATTCAATAGGAGTCATTTTAATTCTGACTTCTTAGCAGAATCACAGTAGTACATTGTCCCCAAGAAAGGGGCTATAACAGATCTTTACATAGGTTTTTTAGGCTTCAATAATGGTATTAGGTATGGGTTCTATGTCATAAGGTGGGCTTTTGAATTAATAGGGAATCTGTTGACTACTTCTTTGACATTCATACCATGATTACATCAGTGAGCATAACTTGTTAGGCCACTCATTACTTTTAGCTCACAGCATTTACAAATGGGTAAGACTGATTGTGACATTTCTCCTCCAATAGTGTTCTTAACATTTTACAGCACAGTGTTGTAACCAAGAGGGATGACAATAGTCTGTAATATTTGGGACCCCACAGACCACAACTGAAAAAAAAGGTGACCCATTCTTGATACTGGGATTTTTATTTGTTAGCATGTGGTGACTAATTAGGGAGGTTTTTGTACATATATTTGATTGTAGGTTTCTTTCTTTTTATTTTATTATTTTATTTTTTTCCCAATCTGCTTTTATATCATTTTAATTACATGCAAATATTCAGCTCGGTTCCAGACTGAGGAACTAATAATACAATAGATGCAACTAGTCAAGGAACAAGCAAGACAATAAGCTGATTGTAGGTTTCTTGAATGTGAACTTTGTAGATGACAATGTCAGCGTTTGGACAGGGCTGACAGACTACTGGACTTGTGGGGCATAGGCAGGAACTAGACATGATCAGTGTGCTCTTTTGCCTCCCTCACCATATACAATCATGGTCTGGTGCTGAGTGGAGAATATGGATTTGAGTGAGGCAAAAAAAAAAAAATGTGTTTAGGGCACTAATGTGGACAGTTGTGGGAGCATCCTACTTTTCTGTCTAAATAATGCTAGGACGTGTTTCATTGAAAGCCCCTTCTTGGCTCTTGGCATGTATTGGACAGCCCCACAGAGAGAGAATGCAGCAAGGTTTGGGGGTCACTGTTTCCCCAAAGCCAAGAGGAGGAGCCAGATGTGCTGTTATGTACTATGGAAGAAAAAAGGGGAAAAATGAAGAAGCAAAATAGAAAGGCTTGGAAAAGATAAATAAAAAGGAGTGCAAAGTTTTATTGTCAACTGCTGCTGTCACCTCCTGGAACTACAGTCATATCTAAGAAATATGTGACATACTAATAGGAAGTAATTTACCCAAGGATGTTTTTGTGTCTGGAATTGCCTTCTCCGCTCGGCTGCGGGAACTTTGCGAGTATATATGCATGAGAGCTGGCTTGGTGCTTCAGAAACTTCCCAATTTGTGCACAATGTGACTTTTATAAGGCCATTAAACTCATCCTGGGGAAAGTGCTCTGGAAAGCAATGATACACAGGATCTCAAGGAGCCTGCGAACACAGACAGAGATGGCAAAATGATGACCGCACGCTCTGCTCGTGGTTAAAGTGACTTTGAGAGCTGTAGCTGTTCCAGGCGTCTACCTGCCAAACCAGGCTTTGCCCCTTTCTTTCTACCCTTTTGTGTGTCTATTGAGGCTGAGGCAGACCTTTACCAGTGCCATTTCTGATCTAGAAGATATTGTTATTTCTTCCGGGTGTGAGAGCAGAGGGTAGGACCCATGCCTATGTCCTGGACCTGAGACTCAGCTCTCACTTTGGAAACATCTAAAGAGCCATGGTGGTCCCAGGACACTGGTACCAAATCTCCATAGCCATTATAATGAGGCCAAGTTCACAGTCTGGAGAAGCATGGGGGTGGAGCTTAAGACATGGCGAAACAGTAGAGGCCACAGAGACAAGAGAACAAAGGGAAATGAGTTAAAAGGAGAAAAAATATGAAGAGTGACAGGAAAGAGAAACAAAGAACCTGGAACAGGAGAAAGCAAAGCAGAAGGGAGATGCAAATACGAGTAGGTTTTGGGTGGAGATCAAGGAGACAGAACATGGAAGATGATTAGGCTAAGTCTAGATTCCTCTCATAAGCTTTCTTCCCTCAAGTGCCTTTGCTTTCTCATCTCCTAAACACAGGCAAGACAATCGGAGTATTGACGTTACCAATGAACCTATAGTACCCATGGCCAGATAGTGGGATGGCCAGGACTGACTTTGTCCCACAGGAAAACAGAAAGCAGACAGCCATATTGAGCATGCTGTAAGTTCTCATGGTTAGTGGTGTGTTAGGCCTTTCCCCTACTGGGTTGAGAAGCTGAAGGTTGAGATCTTGTTTTCTCTGTGACTTGAACAAATTATCCGAGCTGAGAATCCCTGTATGTGGAGACAGCTGGAGTGGTGGGTTATACCTCTTCAGTCCTATCAGTCAACTGACACCAGGAAAGCGACCTTTGGTCCTTACTGGGTGGTGGCTACATAGGAAAAGAGGAAGGAAGGGGATTATGGGGCTTTTAATTTGAGCTCTGGCCTGTACATATCTCCTGTGTCCTAGCTTGGGAAAAATAGAAATGAGCCCTTTATCAATTTTTAATAAATTGAAATGACAAATAATCCATTTAATAAATTATTAACTGAGAAAATTACTGAAAACTGAAATATCAAACAATCGTGAGCAAATGCTCGAAGCAGCGTGTTTATTAATAACTCATCCTGCTGTGGGAAAGTGCTGATGCTGTGGGTCCCACACAACCGCTGGCTGACAACCGCTGGCTGACCCCATCCAGGCCCAGGGTGTTGGAAACCTCAGGCTGGACCTCCATAGGTGTGTGTTCGGTGAAGGAGTGTGTGTGTGTGTGTGTGTGTGTGTGTGTGTGTGTGTGTGTATGCTGGTTCAAAGGCAAATATTTGAACCTGCAGCTGACAAATTATGATTAGCTCTTGGATAGGAGGTACCTGTGAGGACATGGAACCTTGGCTGACCCCAAGAAGTTTCTAGATTGCTGGAAGAGGGCCAAAGATATTTTTACCTACAGGGCTTAGTTCTTTAAATTAAGATCCACGCTCTCAGGTTAAATTACCTATGCTTGTTTGAAACAGGTTAGAGCTCCTTACTCCTCAATCGTTGCAATTGGAAATATTATACGCTGAAAATATCTTTAATACATTTAACCTATGGAGTGTCTTAGCCTGCAGCCGGTCATTCTGAGATGCCATATTGTATTTATGCAATGTGATGCCCAGGCATCAAGTTGTCCTGTTTGTTATCATCCCTGTTTTACAAAAGAAAGAGGAGTCCCAAAGGTCAACAGATGGGTTGTTTTTGGGTTCATGGGGGTGGCTTGAGCCTGCCTCTTTGCTCAGCATTACTAGGAAGAAGTTTTCTGCATATTGTGAGCTGGGAAGGAGATCTAAATTCAGTTCTATGAGTGCTTATTGCTTCTGCAGCACTATAAAAGTAGAACTATGGTAAGATGACCTGACATAAGCCCGGAATGATCTGAACAGAGGGACAGTGCTGACGTAATTGGTGACAATTAAGACCTGCAGAACCACTGCCCATGGGAGGCCTGCTGGGCTACAAGCAACTGGCCTGGAATGTGGGAGAAGGGAAAGGGTGGAGGAAGGTACAGGTTGGAGAGGCTGAGCCCTGTGTATGGGGCAGTGGTTAGCTTCTGTTAGGGCCGATGGCCCCAGACTATCAGACCAGTTCCAAATGGACACATTTTTTTCAAGATCTCTTTTTGTCTTCTCAGAACTCTTACATGTGGTCAGAGAGACTTGTGTGGTTGAGGTGCTATAGGAGGTGGCTTAGAAGGTATTTCTTTATTTTTGGGGGGCACAGTCATGTCTTCATCATTCCTCTATGTGACAGCAGGCACTGGCACCCTTAAATGCTCATTTTTCTAAAAGCAATCCCATCCTGCCTGTGCTCTTTGCTGGATATGGAAGCCTGGAAACACTTCTCCATTTCAGTCCCAATATGGGACTTGGGGAAGTCAGGTCAGCTGACCTCCTTGTGTCCTAGTTTCTTTATCTGTAAAATGGGGATAATAATAAACAGGGTAATTTGATGACTGGGATTGAAACAGTCCCATTATATAAATACAATATGGCACTCTGGGATGCCAGGCTCTGTGCTCAAAGTCGGTGCTGCAATGGGTATTTTTAGGAAGGAAGGATGGGGGGGGGAGCAATGGGTGGTTTATAAATGTTTGTTACATTAAAAAAATGTGCGAGTTTCAATTGTGCAGAGCAGAGTATCATTTGTTTCTAGAAAAACTCACTGCGGTGGAAATGAATTGGTTTGCGCTGAATACGCGATGGTTCAGAGAAAGGGATATTAACCCAATTTGCATTTCTTTGAACTGAAATAAATTATTGCCATGTTTGCATTAGTTGGGTCAACTGGATGTGATTGGGCAGGCTGCCTGTGGGGAGGGCTGGCTTTGGGCTTGGAGGTTTGTGGCAGGGTCAATGTGTGCAGATTGGCAAGCACCTTCCAAACTTGATTATTAACCTTTGAGCAACTGTGGATCTTTTGGGGTCTGATGACAGCAGCGTAGCATACTTGCTCTGTACAAATGAATTTTGTGCAATTCTCAGCAGAGCTCATCATGGTCCAGGGGCTAAAGCCCAACCCCAAGGAAGGCAATGGCTACAGTTTGAGGTCTCATGGTTACATCACAGCCCAGATTGGTTGGAGCCCAGTTTCTGAAGCCGCACCTGATTTATGCAAACAAAACTGGACTTTGATTCTGAAGAGGACACCAACTAAAGACAAATTTACTTGTAGTCTGGGAATGAAGGGCTTTGAACACTTTGTACCAACATAAAACACAGTTGTAGCCAGAAGAGGGAGCTGGACAAGACAGGCACAGTCACATTTGTCACCAGAACTGACTTTCTGGGCTTGACCCACAGGCAACAACCCGTTCTTCCTATGTCTCTTCCATTTGGTACCATTAGAAATTGCATGGGGCATCTCTGCAACACCAATGTCTGGGCTTCTCTGAGCCCAACCTTGGACCTCCTTTTGGGAGTTTCCCAGGCTCTAAGGAGACTCTCAGCTGCACTCAGCCTGGTTGATGGTGACACAAACTATTTACTGCCAGAGAAGTGGGGCACTATAAGTAGAGACAGCATTGTGGGTTTGCAGGTGATTATTTAAAAGGTTATGTCCAGAGGAAATAGAAGCTATATTAGGGATGTATAATGGTTTCTTTCAGCTAGTTGGGTGCAACCAACTTCAGTGATTCAAGTCTCTGCTTACTGATGGGGATAGGAGAGGCCAGGGACAGAGACTACCATCCCATCTCCCACTACCCAGGGCAGTGAAATCTTTGCTAATTACCAAGCACAGAGCCTACTTATCAAAGTCCCCATTGAACACATTTTTTTTTTTTTTTTTATTGGAAAGAGGCAAACACGGGAAAAGAAGATGAGAGGCAGAGACTTAATTTAAAAAAATAACTCCAGGGAAAGTCCCCTTTGTGTCATTTCTCTGTTTAAAACCCATTCACAGTGTTGTAGCAATTTCAGGTAAAACCCAATTCCCTTAATTCAGCACACAGCTCAGTGCACCCCACTAGACCAGTGCCACAGAGGTTTTGGTATTTCCGTATATGTTATGTTTCTTACTCTAAAACCCACAGAAAAAGAAGACATTTTCTTTTTTTTTTCTTTCCTTAGTGATGTCAGGTCTTTTAGGCAATTTCCTCTGGGCCAGACAAGGTCCACCACCACTGTGATAGCACCTATTATGTTGTTCTAAGTAGAAGAGGCTGCTACTGAGAGGAAGCCTACGAGCTCCTCAGGACTGGGCCTCAACCAATACACGGTCGCACCAATGGCTGTGTCCAGCCAGTCAGCAACGACATGGGAAATGCATCTTGAATGTGTGCCTTCACACGAGAAAATGACTATGGAGGAAATGGTTCAGTCTCAGTGTTCTACCTCACACCCAATCCATCGATTACCCCTATCACACAAAATATGGCTCATGTTTTATAAGCCTCTGTCACCTGTAAGGGGCTCTCTCTCTGTCTGCCTGATGGATTTTTTTTTTTTTGAAGGAGGAGAGAATGAGTTAATGCACACAGAAATCATGGCCCAGTGCTCAGAAAGGGTCCTGTGATTTTAGCTGTTATCATTCTTCACAAGGGGGTTGAGAGTGACCAAACCCAGTGCTGTCCTGTAAGCAAATAATGATTCTCCTCAGTAAGTAGCACCTCTAGAAGCAACAATCCAGTGCTTGCAGGACACAATCTCCAGAACAGGAGAGGGTCGGTTGGGCCTTAAGAAAATGAGTCAGATTTTGGGGGTCCCATCAGGCCTCACTCAGGCTGCCAGTGTTGTAGGCTATTGGGTTGGATCTGGGAAATAGCGGTGAGGCAGGGAGAGAATAAATGGCTGGCAGAGCCTGTGCCAGTGTCTAGCTAGGCTTTACTTAAGTTAGGGGATGAAAGCCATGCTGGGTAAATGGGGTGATGAATGTGTGAGTGGCTGGGAAACTGCAAAGCTCTGTTCAAATGAACAGCATTATTGTGTTCATCTATTTCTCTTTGTGCTCCCGGGATTTTAATAAGAGTTTCTTTGGAAACTCCTAGCTTGGCTTTCGATTAACTAAGGGGAACGGCTGTGTGCAGTGGGTGACTTGGGAGGCCTCCATGCCCTGAGCATAGCAGAGGTTCTGGCTGGGAGAAAGGGACTTGGCCATGGGAACTGGGATGAGGCAATGCATCTGACTGCCATGTGGAGATAGAATCCTTCTGATGTGAGATGTTTCCCGGCTTCAGGGGCTCACCTTATCACTGCTCAAAGTATTCTTCAGGGACAGGGTGGCCCCTTCAGAGGAGGAAGAAAGAAAGTGGCTGGAAATGAGTGAAATATCATAGGAACTGCCCAGAATTCCCAAGTCTGTGCTTCTCAGTCAAGATCTGGGTTGGTCCAGGACAGTGCAAGCCATTTCCAGTTGCTTTACACATGGACAAAGAGCTGATATGAAAAGCAGCAACTCCTGACCCCTAACATCTGTGATTATCCCTATAAGCTAATTCATTAGATTGATTGGCTTCTGCCTGTGCCTGGCATGCCATGGCTCTCCTTCCTCACCTCACAGCCATGGCAACAAGCCTAATAAATAAGTATTTGAATATGTGAAGTCCAACTTTCGTACAAGGCAGCCAGCATGGTAGAGAGGTCAAAGCACCAGGTCAATTTCCAGGTAAATGTCCCTTAATTTGAAGCTGAGCTCAACCTGATTGTGTGTGTATTTTTCTGGGGCAAAGGTGACTCACCTGAGAGAATGAGTCTTAACCACTAAGATTTCCACTAAGGTATGAGGCTGAAACCTTGGACCTCTGAATGGGTAAACACCAGGACATTGTACATAACCTTTAAGGCAAATTATCTGTATTACAGACTCTTCAAATAATTCACTGGTGATTATTCATAAGCAATAATACTTAGCATGAAGCAGGGACCCTGGTGTTTCATCACTGGTCTTTATCTAATAGTGAACACAATTCTTGTTGCATAGAAAAGGCCAATCACATTTGTTCCCTGAATGAATATGAGGGAAGTATCCTAAGTAAATTTCCAAGCTCTTAGGAAGATAAAACCCAAACAGGTTCTATGTTCAATTGTCAGTTGACTCTACATGGTTAGCTAAACCCTCTTATTTTCCCAGACAGATAAATATGATTTGGAGAGTGTTACTGTCAAATGTTAGTGGTTAGAAAGTTCCCTGAACCAAAGATGGGCAGAAAAAACTCAAATTTATTGTCATTAAACTAGAAGGGTCAGATGTTAAACTCTCACTGTCTGAGTCACCTGTTTTGTCCAAGATTGACTGTGTTTCCAGAAAACCTTCATTCATTCCTTCCATACTGGCCTTTGGCCTTTTTCAAAGATCATTTAGAAATTATACTTAGAAGTGAAACAGGAAGAGACAGACCCAACCCATTGTCAAATGGCTTAGACTATAGAGCCTGGCAAAATCATCTGTGAAAATTCTAAAATGATGGATGCCCTTTAAAAAAAAATCTTAGACCAAATAAGGAGTTTCAAGGGTACAGTCCAGGGTAGAAAGGTGACCAAGCTCTAGGAATGGCATAGGTGTTCTGATTACAACTAGTGCACAGATGCTTCTGTAGCATAGAAAGTATTTTGACAGGACACTTCTACATCCTGATGTTTTCTTAAGGTGCATCCACGTCACTCTCTATATCTTGTATCTTCCCTGTCCAAATCAGAGAGCAGAGGAACACTTACATTGTTCACAAAGGGCAACATGATTATAGGCTCTGATTTTTAGTTTGCTTATATTATCAGGAGCCTGGGAACCAAGGTGGTGACTTCAGATGGAGACGAGAAGAGAGGCAAGACACAGGGCCTGTAGTCAGAAGGCTGCCCAGTATAGGACTCCTGCAGCACTTCTCTGATAGGTCAGAAGGGATGGCCTCTAACCTGATTTGTTCATGCAATAATTCATTTGTTGATTATACACTAGTTGTTCAGAAGGTTTCTAGCAAGTGCAAGGCTCTGCAGATACACAGTACACAAGACAGCCATGCCTTCTGCCTCATGGAACTGGGATGAGTGAAGTGGAGAGATAGAGAAAATATGTAAGGCAACAGATAGCTACTGTTTGTACAGATTATAGTACATGTTGAGAAATGAATAGACTACAGCTCTGGCTGAGGATGGCAATCACATGAGAGAGCTGTAAGCTGTTTACCACAAGGTTTTACCACCACCAACTGCCGTCGAAAATTAGAGGAAGTGGCCTTCCATTCTCTGTGACATATAGGCCAATCATGCCTACTAGTGTCTGCTCCAGAACTCCCTCCCATAATCCCTCCATGCCGTCCAACCCCTCTCACTGTAGAATGTGCATTTTAGCCTTTGGCTGTGCCACACAGTTTGTGGATGAATCAGCAGAGGTTTGGAATGGTGAACTGCCCCTTTCTACCTGGCCAGAAGATGGAGGCTCCAAATCTCACCTGCTCAAATCTCCCTCAAGGTCTCATCTACCCTGGCTTCTCTGCTGCCCCCAGAGCAGGCTGCTACGGTTCCTTCCCTTTCTCTTAAAATCTCTTTATATAGTCAGGGCTTCAATTAACATTTCTCTGTAGAATGACTGTATTAGGTAAAAGTTTGTGTGGGATCCAATAAAACGTCAGATGATATTGAGCATACGTCAGGCAGAGCCTGCAGCCCAGTAAGTTATTATGTGTAAATGCTACAACTTTATTTTGAGGAGAATACATGTGTACTATCAAGCTGTTTTATGGATACACAGCGTGATTGATTACAGTGTGTGGATCTGTCGCAACAAGATAAACTCAGATAGAATAATCTGTGGATATTTAAGCTTCAGCAATTTATTATCCAAACACAACTCCAGAAATGAGAATTCTTCCCATTTTAGTAATTTCTCTCTTCCCCTCCCTAAAAACTACTTCCAGAGTGCTGACTTCTGATGCCAGGAGTTATCTTCTTGCTTGGGTCATTCTTCTGATCACTCATAGAAAGTCATGTTTGTATCAAATCATCATCATCATCATCATCATCATCATCATCATCATCATCATCATCACCACCACCACCATCACCATCACCACCATCATCATCTGGAAGCTGGACAGAAGTGGCAGGTCTGTGTGTGTGTGTGTGTGTAGAGGGGGGAGAGCTGAGTGGTGGGGACAGGGCAGATCTGTGTTAGAACAATCGCTGTTTTAAGTTAGCAAACAAACAAGCATGAAAAGCATCACCACAATTTGTTTAGCACATGACATAGTTTGGTTAAAAATGGATTACATCAAGGAACAAAATGTTTTGTAGATCAGCCCCAAGCAACTTGTAGCTAAAAAATGACTGTATGGAATCCATCAGCAACTTTTCAGAGAATCATTTGTCTGTGAAACCAGGAGTTGCTTGAATGAATCAATCAAGCTGCAGCTCCCATCTCTTCCCTGAAGCCATCACTGAGTAACTGGGGACACAATGACCTTCTCTAGCCTTCTATGAGTTGGGGTCTTGCCTTTGATGAGTCACTCCTGTCTCTGCTTTGATTTCTGATCTGAATTATGCACCTCTCTCTCTGATCATTACCACTTTTATCATATGTATGGAGAGGAGCCAAGGGTGAGAGAAAGGGAATTGGGGATGCAGAAAGCGAAGCCGTGTGCTAGCATCTTGGCTTCACCTTTTGCTGGTTCCATGACCTACCTTGTGTGAGCATTCCACCATCTGAAAAGCAGAGACCCTAGTGTCCATCCCAACAACCTTGCACAGTGATAACTGCAAGCTAAACATAGGAACCAGTTTACAAACTGAGCAACTCTAGTCAGGAAATAGTTATACAGCCACTATTAATTTAGGTACAAATATAGTTCTCCTCTTTTTATTTTCCCAACCAACCACTTACAACCCCAACTGCTTCCATTATCAGAAACTTTAATTCTGCACTTCATATCCCATATACATTTCCTTCAAATGATGGAATAACCACTCCTTGGGGGCATGATGTCTGCTCTATGTGGTTCACAAAGCCTGTGGTCGCTGTGAACATTTGCCTAAAGTAGCAGCTCTTAATGTGTGGGTTGCAACCCCTTTGGGGGTAGCATATCAGATCGTCCTGAATATAAGATATTTACATTGCAAATCTTGACAGTAGCAAAACTGCAGTTATAGAGTAGCAATGAAATAAACTACAGCATGAGGAAAAGTATTAAAAGGTTGCAGCATTAGGAAGGTTGAGACCTGGCCTAGAGACCTTATACAATTTTTTGGGGGGGGGGTCTAGATCCCTCCACACTATTACTGGGCATTCTTAGCTTTGAGTCTTCTTATATACATGCTCATACTCTGGGTCACTATTTCTCAAAGTTTTCTCCAAGACATCCTCTTGGAATTTCTTAGGTTTGACACTGAGTCCTTGTCACTAGTTCACATTCAACCTTGGAAAAATTTCTTAGATCCATAGTAGTTCTTTCTTGCTAAAAAACTTGAGAGTGTCTTGGGGACAATGACATCATGTCTGTGCCTTATTAAGTGGAAATGAAAAATAACATCACCTTATAGGGTTGTTGCAAAATTTTGTTGAGATGCTAGATGTAAAATTTTCCTTAGAAGAGTGTGTGGCACAAATTCATCTCCGGAGGTCTTGATAGCTGTTTTCTACTCTGATTGAAGGGTATCAGATGATGGGTACTGATTTATGTACTTCACAAGAAGAGAATTGTGATGTAGGGATTAGGATTTATGTTATTTCTCCCTTAAAATGGTCCTGGGCTCCTAACATAACAAATACAATTTAGTGAGTTGAACCTACTAAATTAAACAAGGGAAGAACATACTAATTATCCAATACCAATGGTGAATCCTAAAAACATATATACAATAAAATTTATATAGATTGAGCAGGTTATACTTAGGTATCTATCTATCTATCTATCTATCTATCTATTTATCTATTATCTATCTATCTATCTATCTATCTATCTACACACACACATACACACATATGTCAACTCAACCACTTGATTGGAGATGCTTTACCAATGTTTGTGACTAACAACTGCAGCTTACAGTAACAGTTTGATCCTTTCTTCAGTCCAATTGACTCTTTCTCTGTGTTCACGCTGACATTCTGAGAGATATCTCTGCCTTACTTTTCTCTCTTATACTTCTCACTTTTAGTTTACTATATACTAACTGTGCCCCAGGCACATTGGCCTATAAAAATACAGCCACACAGTATTCAATGGGGGCATTCAAAATGGAGTAAAAGTGCTTTGGTAGTTTATAGCAGGAACTTTAAGCTTGTCTAGAGAAAATACAAAGGTCCCCTAGAGTAATCAAAGTTCAGACTAAGTATTTTTATTTGTTGATTGATTTATTTTGTAGTCCTGGGGATTGAACAAAGGGTCTTGTGCATGCTAGGCAAGGACTTTACCACTGAGACATATCCCCAGGCCAAGGTTGAATCAATGAAGAATGTTCCACAGTTTCGGGGGTGGAGCAGAATATAAGTGTAAAAATGGAAGTTACAGCAGAATATCCAGACAGTTCTCTAGGCTATATAGTAGGACCTCCAAGACTGTCGAAGGTGCACTTATATTTAGGCAAAAGACAGACCACAATATTGATTGTCTTAATTTCCACATGGAACCAGATCATCAAAGAGACTGCTCTAAGTGAGCTCACCATGAAAAGTGTTTCCAGGCCTAAGCATGCCTCGTTTTTATGTCTCTGATTCTACCTCCCTCATGAGATGCTCTTCACCTGCCTCCTTCTCTGACTCCAATCTATGAAACTAAAGATTCCCTTCAGGATCAATGGGTGAGCAGCCAGGACACATTTCTACTTATGTCTCTATGCATTTTCTATATGCCTGTGTGATGTTTATGTTTGTTTATCAGTGTGATAGGATCTAGAACCTATGGTCATGTGTTTGTGGGGATTTCTAGATAGCATTATTTGAACCGGAAAGACCTTTAAATGTGATTTCATGGGGTGGAATCTTGGATTGAATAAAATGGAAAAAAGAAGGCAACCACTGTAGGGTTATGGGTCCTGTGTCCACTCTGCCACAGGGCTTGGTCGCTCAGGGAGGCGGGACATGGGAATTGACCAGCTTACCCCAGCTGTCGCTGAGTGGATGTTGGGCTGTAGGAAAGCCCTGGGACACCTCTTAGGGGTGGGGAAGTGCAGTCTGAGATGAAGGACAGCTAGAGTTGGCTTGGGGGGGGGTCCCCAGACCAGAAAGGATGTTGGGGCCTTCTGGTTCTCAGGCTCTTGGATATCCAGATGCTGCTGGAAACTGCAGAAGAGCTGAGAATGGAGTGGGGGCCCGTGGACTGCATCTAGCCCTGGGCAGGGGTGGGGGTGGGGGGAAGGGGAGTTCTGGCTGGTCTCTAGGTGATAGTCCTTGGCTTGACATGATTGGCTTGGGCTTGGTGGTGGCCATGGCTGGAAGCATAGAGAGGCCTTCTATGGGAGACTAGATGGCAGCTCTATAGGCGAGGGCCTATTCCATTGCTCCCCATGGCAGATCCCCATTAAAGAGGCAGTACATGGTTTTAAGGCATTTGTTGTCATGGCAGAAAGTGGATGAGTAAAACCATATCCCATTTCTCAGGTTGGGCTTGAGGTTAAATACCTTTTTTTTTTTTTTTTTTTTTTTGGAGAAATGTGTGGGAAGGAAAGCTAATTGGCTAAGCCTTGCAGGCCTTTAGGTACCTCATTAAAATGGAGATCTGTCTTGAGTCTAAGTGACCACAGGTCATGTCCTCTACATGTGGAGAGGCATGTCCATATGTGACTGATGGCCACAAATCTATGGGGGGCTTCAGCTAGTGACAGAGACCTGGTGCCCAGGAACAGGTGAAGCACCTACTTACTGTCTTTTCAGGGTTTCCAGGGATTCAAGCCTTAGCTTAACTGGGACCAAGCCACCTTTCAGAGTTCCACAAACCACCAGAATTTTTTGATTTATTGTCTCCTCCTACTCCTCTTTTTCCTCCTTCTGCCCCTTACTCTCTCTCTTCCTTCTCTTCCTGCCTCTCCTCTTCCTCCTTCTCCTCCTCCTCTCCCTCCTCCTCCTCTTCCTCCTCCTCTTCCTCTTCCTCCTTCTCTTATTTTTTTGAAAACAGGATTTCTTTGGATAGCCCAGGATGTCCCGACTTACTCTGTAGAATAGGATGGCCTCAAACTCAGAAACCCACCTGCCTTTGTCTCTGGAGTGCTTGGAGTAAAGGTGTGTACTACCACCACCTGGCTTGTTTTTGCTTCTCGAGAGCAGAGCAACATGACTAGCTGACTCTTGCTTCTGCTATTCTGGTTTCTTCATCGCAATGGTCCACACTTTCAAACTGTGAGCCCAGATAGATTCCATTGTTTAGGTGATGAATGCAACCCTCAATGCAGGGGACGTTCCTTCACACAACTGGCTGTACTGTGGGACCAACCTTATCATTTGTGTTTTGTGTAACATGTCAGGTCAGGTGTTATTACCTGGAGGTCATAAAGTAAAGTAGGATAGACAAGGAAAGACAAAAGCTGCAAGATCTTATTCCCGCCTAGGGGCTAAAATGTCAAACTAGGAGGTAGAGAGTACAATGATGCTTTCCAGGAGTTTGGATAAGGGACAAAGAAAAATGCCGATGAAAGGAATAGGTATGAATAAGATTTAGGGATCTAAAATATATGGTGGCTATGCTTTATAAAAATGTGTTGTACATCCAAAATGTCCTAAGAGAATAGTTATTAAATCTTCTCCCCATACATATACAAAACAGCGAACATATGAGACAATGCATGTATTAATTGAATTAGTAGTGATAATTGCTTCACAATGTGTGTATGTGTATACTCACACGCACACACATATACATCTACGTAGCAAATCACAACATTGCTTACTTAAAGTATCAGCAATTTTTATTTGCCAGTTGGACCATTTTGGGGGAAAATATAGCTTTATGGAGTTTCATTAGATTCTTTTTTGCAGTTTTTTTCAGATACAGTTTTGCTACTGAGAGGTACAAGAAAGCAAAGATCAATGACTGAGATTCTGGATGACTGTGACTCTGGAATCCTTGCCCCTTGGACTTTGCTTAAATTAGAAATGTGTTTTATTCAGCATGCCTGGGCCCCTGCTGGCTACAATTCCCAGATGTGAATCTGGGTTATTGCCACAAACCTGAAGCCAACATTGGTTTCCACCTCTGAGTGTTGCATGGTCCTTTGCCTTCCAAGCATTCTCAAGCTCACCTCCAATGGGCATCTCATAAAACTATCAGGTGGATAGAGAGATGTTTTCATTTAGGTATGAGAACTCACAGGTGCTGAGAAGTCTGCTTAGACTAAAGTCTCCAACTAGTGAGGAGTTGGGGCACAAACACAGCTAGGTTTTCGAATTTTCAGAGCAGAGATTCATTGAGAAATACAGAATAACAACCTCTGACTTTTCAGCAAAGCATGACATTCAACTCTCTTGTACCCAAACTGCAATCCTTGTCCAATTAGAACGGACAATCAAAGTATATTTTTTTTGAGCCTTTGTCTCTCATTTTTCTTCTTCATCATGGCCTGGTGTCTAGTTAGTCCTTCTAGCCTTGTAAATCTTTGCACCATGATATTGAGAGATAGAGAACACAGGTCTATTTTGGATCAAAGATAACCAACAATTCCTATTTAATTAAGACTTTTTTCCTGGGGGGTGGGGTGGGAAACGACTCCTCATGCCATGCCTTATTTTCACCAAGGTAATACTCATACACTGATCAGCTGGTAGACTGATGAGAGGCAAATGCTCCCAGGAATGAGAAAGCCTGGGTTAGAATATTTGACAAGGTGCCAAAGATTAGATTTCTATATTGTTGAGTGCAGAATGAAGACAAACCATTGAGAATGTCAGAAAGTGACTTTTAATCCACCATAAAGAGGAAACTTCTATTCTTTTGGAGTGACCCAGAGGCGAAGACTGCCTCCTCTTCAGAGACCATCTATCAATTCACGGGAGCTGCCAGTCCCCCAACAAGGAGCGAGAATCAACAAGAGGCATTTTCCTTAAAAAGAAAGCCCATCAATTTTTCTTTATTAGGCCCAGCCATTGGTCCTAATTTTAGATTCTAGAATGGCAGCAAATAAAGCTAATCACTCTTGCACATTTTACAAGTGGGGCCTGTAAATGAATTTCTAATTGGTGGAAATTCAGGCATGTTTATGAAGTGGAATAAATTTCAGGCCAGTGGGAGATATTTTGGGACAGTATATTTCTTTTTAGTTCACACTTCTCTCGTTCCATAAAGCTGACCAGCAACCATCCTGGTTAGACAAATGCTTGCAAAATTCATTATAACTTTCAATTGCTGAAAATTTTTTTGGTGACAAGGAAGTAGAAGCAGTAGGGCTTTTAAAATGTCTTCTGATCTTTAAAAAAGGCACTTTCTCCTTCAAATTCAGACCGTGAATGAAATTGTGTGTGTGTGTGTGTGTGTGTGTGTGTGTGTGTGTGTAGGAATCCATTAAGAAAATGGCTATGCTGGATGGTGCAGGGTCAGAAAGGGGTTGTATATAATTCCTGTGCCTCCATATGCAGCTCAAGCTAGCCTCAATGTTTTGGCCACCACCTTACCTCAGCATGCCTAGTGGTTTATTGCAGGCACGTTCCCCTCAAACCTGGCGTCGAGGACACAGGCTTCCTTATAGCAAATGAATCACTGCTGCTTCCTTTTATTCTTTTGCTATGGAAAGGTATTATTCTCTGTTAAATAAATTTGTAGCATTTTCATGTTTCAGCCTATGAAAATAATTCACAAATATAATTTTTTAAAAATATGTTTTATAAGCTAGTAATTGTCCAATTCGAAATTTTGCCTAGTTTCCTGTGTACGTGCCACCCAGTCTTTTTTACAGTCTCTGGAAGAGGGATAGAGGTCCTCTATACTGAGTCAAGCCCATAGGGTCAAGGAACAATGTGGTTTCATCTTCTTAGATCAACCCACTTTTGTATTTCATTTGGAGGTTCTCCCTGGGCCTTCTGCATCTGTCCTTTCTTGGTGTCTCCCAAGCTTCACTCCTTTAATGGCTACCCTTTCCCTAGAATCTTACATGTTTTTCTGCTTTACTTACCTACTATGACAAAGACCCTTTTCTGTAGATTTCTATGGAACTGTGTGGAAATGAGATTTTAGAACCCTTGTTTACCTAAATGTCTTGTTCTTCATAGTTGTCTTTTCATACATAGATTGGCTGGATATATATTTTGTGGGTTGAATGTGAAATGCATTTGAAAACTTCATTCCTAGCTGGTGGGCACTCTCTGGAAGACATCAGAACCTTTATGAGGTAAAACCTCACTGAGGGAAAGTGGGTAATTGAGGGCAGACTCCATGTTTGATAGCTTGACCACACTTCCTCCATGTTCTCTACTTTCTTTTTCACCAATATTTTTGAAGTCTCAGCTGCACTTTCTTCTCACTATGTTGCTGCCTCTAGCCCTGCTTTCTCTTCCATGGTGGACTGTATCTCTCAAGCTATAATAAAAAATAATATTTTCTCCTAAGTTCCATTTTGTTAGGTATTTTGTCTCAAGCAGAAGAGTAGCAATCTAATAGGGTGCTCTAGGATGGAGATGCAGCCCCACCCACCAGGGTTCTGATGGGACAGCTCTCCAGCTAGAATTTTCTAGGTAACAAACTCCAGACACCTGCCTTTTTACTGATGACTCTAGTACTGTTCTGGTTTTCACTCCTGTTAATTGAGAGAGAGAGAGAGAGAGAGAGAGAGAGAGAGAGAGAGAGAGAGAGAGAGAGAGAGACAGAGAGAGAGAGAGACAGAGAGAGAGAGAGACAGAGAGAGAGAGAGACAGAGAGAGAGAGAGACAGAGAGACAGAGACAGAGACAGAGACACAGAGACAGAGAACCTGGCATTTTTTGATACCTCAAAGCCCATCCCTGGTAACATTCCTTCTCTAATAAAGCCATTCTTTTCTATTGTATAATATCAACTATTATATAATTCCTAGATATTAGTTATATTTATCCTCTGGAAGTTTGTGCAATTTTTAAATATATTTGTTCCATATTTAATACCCTCAGAGTTTTTTTTTTTAATTTTCTGGTTTTTCTTTTACAATAGCCTCCTGTTCTTGTTACATGGCTATTTTTTTCCTGAAGACTCTAACTATAGTTTTTATTTCATTTTTTTAAACATCTTGCTTTATTTTCCCTTAGTCTTTTAAGTTTTTTTTCACTTCTTGTTAGAATTCTTGTATGTGCTGTGTAGTGCTTTGTTCATATTCCAGAGTGAGGAACCACATCCTGGAAACTTTGCTAGTCAACCCACAACTCAGACTCCCAACAGTAGAGTCTCAAATCTAAAATGTTAAATTTATAGAGACAACACCTTTAGCTTTCTGTCTTGCTGATGACTTTCTGGGGGGGGGGCACATGGGGAGAACAAAGGGAGGTGTTTCACCATTCAGGTACTGAAGTAGCTTCTATTGAGGAGGACAGCTCGAGAATGTCACATTTGTGACAGACGGTTTAATGATGGAACCGGAAAAATGATCAAAATGGAGGAGGGGAGCCTGGAAAAGAAAGAAAGCTTAACCTTAGAAGTCCAAATAGCTGACAATATATTACCATTGAGGATCTTTAATATTATAGTAGACGTAGAATCCAGTTTTGGAGACTAAGGAAAACAAAGAACAGAGTTGACTATGGAAAGACTGCTTGCTATACCAGAACCTTACTCTTCCATGGGCTTCCCTGGCCTCAGTGTGCCTCATTCAATAACATTGAGTATATTTTGTGATATAATATGGGGTGCCTGCACAAACAACGGTGGGAAGTGATGCACAGGAGACAAGAGAGATTTTTTAAATATATAAAAGTAAAACAAACACTTTATTTAAGGAAAAGGCAACTTGGATAAAAGAAAGCCTAATAAATAACTCAGTACAGCTGGCTTAAGCACTTTAAAGCCAGTGTCTGTGATAAGCAATGAAAACATTAATATACAATGCTTCACCACAAATGAGTACAATTCAGGCTGATGTATTGCAGCTGAGCCGGCTGGTGGATGGCATGCTTTTAAAGTGATGTTTACAATCAGGATCTTTTTTTGCTTGGGGAAGTAGAAGAAGGCAGAAATGGCTGAGAGCTTTGCCAGGGTGCAACTCTGAGCCTTTGGTGTGTGGGAGCCCTGCCAAATGGCTGGCTTCCTCTATGGCCTCTTCCCACTCAGTTGAGCACAAGGCAGTTGGGGAGGCTCAGAGCACGGTGGTGGCAGGCTTATGCCGAGAGCTTGGAGCAGGGATCTGCTCTAGTCAGCTATGAGGGTAAGCTACTACATATTGGCCCTTCTGGTTTCCCCATCTCCACAGATGTGGTCCCAGAGGGTGCCTCCCAGGTGACCAAGATCAGTGGCCTCCGGGCCAGCAGCCTTTTCGTCCAGCCTGTAGTTTCTTGCTACTCACTGAGTTTCTCATTCTCATAGTTCATCCAAGGATGTGTTTTACACTGGGGTGTGTGTGTGTGTGTGTGTGTGTGTGTGTGTGTGTGTGTGTGTGTGAGTTTCACTAAAGTTTCTTACAGGAGCATGAACAAGGGGGTAATTTACAGACATACAGGCAAATGTATATCACTGAAGAAAATGTTTCTCCCTTCTCCAGTAAACATCAATTGCTTCTAAATTCTCAGCAAGGCACGGGGCTGTTATGCATCCTTCCCCTTTCACGATAGAATGTTGATGGTTCCAATTATATATATACAATTACAGCTGCTTAAAGTTCAAGACAGCAAGAGCCATGCCATTCCCAGAGAGTGTCCACAGCACTTTCCTCCTTCCTTCTACTCCTACATTCTTCCCATCCACTCTCTCCTCCATGCTTGCTCAGCCCTTTAGGGGTTGATATAGATGCCCCACTTAGAGTTGGGAACACTCAACGCTCATTTATTTTCTGTACTTTGGCCAGTTGTCAGACTCTTTAGTGACAATTGTCCACTTTGAAAAGAAGCTTCTCTGATGTTTTAAAGTTTATGAAATGTTATGGGAAATCCTGCCCTGTCAATATAGCTATAGAAGAATCAGAAAGGATAATCTAGGTAAGGAATGCAATCAGAAGCCTTACTTTTAATGCTTGGTTAGTCTGGTAATCTGCCACAACGACATATCCTACTAGAACACCGTCATGAGAAGAAAATATACATGTTTGAACAGTACTGTTTCCAAGATGGAACCAGCCCCACTTTCATTAGAAGGGTCTGCTTGCAGCCACACCCACCATCTCATTCTTGTTTTTTAAAAAATCACTACTGCTTGTGTAAACAAACCTTTGCATGACCTCAATAGCCCCTTCTGTCCCTCCCTCCTCCCTCCCTCTTTCTCCCATCCCTCCTCCCTCTCTTTCTCTCACTGCCTCAGCAACCTGTCAAGATTTGGCTTCACTCTTTTTGCCAACACCTGTTTCTCTCTTCTAGGTTTCTGGCAGCCCTTACTGAGTGGGAAACAGGAAAATGTTCCTTTTATCTTTTTTTTTTTCTTTTTTCTCTTATCACTACTGTCCATGAAGCAAATCAAAGGCCCCGTTTCCTTAAAAGATTTCACTGTCAGTCAATGCAAGGGAGATATGTACCATTGCACAGTTAGTGATTTGGTCAGAGAGGCAGAGTCTCTGGGTGCCTGTCACTGGATAGCACCTCCCGCAGTTTTCTTAATTGATGACTCCAGTGGTCCTGAAGAAGGGGCTTCATACTCCTGACTGTCTGGGGCTTGCCTGGGGCCTTATTGACAGCTCATGACCACTGAGCAATGAAATGAGCATGCTCAGCCTCTCTCTCAGAACCCTGACCACAGGGTCCTATTGGACTTGGCATGATCTTAGCTCCTCTGTTTATACAATCAGATAAAATACCAGGATGCTTCTTTTACCCTATGGATTGTTCCTTCCTGCACTTACGCAACCAAATGCTGTTTCTGAATAGTTTGTTATGGATAATGTCACAAATTGCCATAAACATGTATCTTCAAACAGTACAGATTTATTATCTTATTATTCTGGTGGTGAGAAACTCAGTGCAGGTCCCACTGAGCTGCACTCAGGATAGGTGGGTTATGCTTCTGAGGGTTCTTGGGTAGAACCTTGTCCCTTGTGGGCTTTTCAAGCTTCTGGAAGCAGCCCTCATCTCTTGGCTCATGGTCCCTTTCGTTTGTACAGGCATCACAGGATGGATGAGCATACCTTCGATCAGAGCTCTGGTGCCCACATTGTGGCATTACCCTCCCAATCTTCTTAAGACCTATGGCTAGCTCATTCTCACCTAAAACATTCAGGATGACTTTCTTACTCTTTAGTCAGCAGATTTGCAACATCAGCATCTACAAACGCCTCTCTCCACTGAGGAAACTTTTATAAAATATTTTTTGAGGGATTCAGATACAGGAATTTTTGCTTAATAAAATTTTTTCTTTCACTCATATAGGCTTCCATTGACTTCTGACTTTTAAAGTCAGAAGCAGGTATCGAGAAGGATTGTTTCCCCTCAGGTATAGCTGGCTTCCTCCCTGACTCCCTACATGTGTGGACTGGGGCATAAATGTCTCATGAGTCTCCAATTGCCAGCTTCCCAGATAAATTTCCCCAAACCAGAAGCCTCTTTTAGGCTTTATAGATCCTTTAGAGATATTTCATTACCAAGCCTAATTTCGAGTGCATATTCTTGTTGGAAGAGCCTCTGTTCAAAGCACAGGTATATGGTAGAAGGCTGATGGACTTGAGCACTTTAATGGATCCTCTTACTGGCTGCACTCAGCTGCATGCATATCATGAGAACACAGACCAGTATTTATATAGAAATGTACTCCTGGAATAACAACTGGTTATGAAAATAAGATGAATGACTAGAAAAAGAATAGATAGGTGATAGATGATAGATACAAAAG